>NC_089839.1:95933751-96243751 GCF_035609145.1 Eleutherodactylus coqui | reverse complement strand
CATAATCCAAATCTCTCACTTCCCAATGTCAAAGAAACATGAAATTTGGCACAAGCATTGATTGTGTCATAAATATGAAAAGTTAATAGGTCCCAACTCGATTATTCAATTCTAAGCGCAAAAGAATTAGTGTCCAAATTTTATGTACGTAATCTAATTCTCTCACTTCCTGATGTCATTTTATATGAAGGAAACGTCGCATGGTTACCTCCACGTGGTGTTTCCTGGGTAACGCAGAGAACTATGCAAAATGGTGAACATATGTTTTTCCTCAGTATCTCTAAAGTAACCATGACTTCATAAGATTTTTTGTGTGAACACCAGATAAACACCAGTACCAAATTAACTCGGGCGAAGCCGGGTATATCAGCTAGTCACCCTATATAAACCACACTGCTTAAAGGGGCTATAAGGTACTTATATGCTAAGGATAAGGGATAAACATGTCAGCACTGGGGTCCAACTGCTGCAACCCTTCAGGGAGTATGAGAATGGTGAATGGAGCTGCAGTGTTCATGCATAATCACCACTGACCATCATTTCATTCACTGTACACACGTGCACCGCCATTCTATTTACAGGGGGGGCTTTGGGGTGCAACGTTATGATCCCTGGTAATTCCTAGTGTATTCTCCTGTATATAGTGATATGGATCATGCTGGTGTAACCTGGATATCTCCTGTATATAACTATACATGTACAGCCGGTATAAGTTCTACAGTATAACCTGATCACACCACATGGTCTGCTGCCCTCTTCACTATTTGCCACTGCTGGCTTGACCCATCATGCAGCTGGCAGTGCACTAACAGACTGCAGGCATGATGAATCACAACTGCCAGCCCACAGCAGTAATACAGCCGATGGCGGGGGCCCCTGTTCGCTAATGACCCTTAGCTGTACGTCAGTGGGCAAGTGGTTAAAATTTTAAAAAAAAGTATGTATAAATAATAATCCACAGTAAAGTAGATGGATATAGCGATAGATAGATAGCGATATAGATAGAGATATAGATATATATGTATCTTACTGTGGGTTCTAGAAGAGTAGCACATAATGTAGTTCTCGGCATAACACTTATGTGTCTTATGAAGAAACCTTCTCTGGGTTTTAATTGGTGTAAGCACTGGGTAAGTGAGGGCCGGCAGACATAGACTAAGTACAAGTCTGATGAATGATGTGTAAAGCTCCACACATGCATAGTTTTATACTGCAGACGGAATTGGTCCTAAATGATTAATTTGTCAGTTCTTGCTATTCCCTCATTTTAATAGTACTTTAGTATGTATATCATGCTGGAACTTACAGCTGTCTGTCCAGAAATCTGCTGGTAATGATGACTTATACTCTCCCCAAGCAGTCGTCGAGAAGCGCTTGAGATTTCAGCTGTCTTGCTCCAAGTTTGGAGTCATTAGTTAAACTAGTGTATTACATTGCTGTACTTTCTACTGTGTAGGGAAGACATATTTCTAACCTCCTCTCAAGCAGGCGGTGACAGCGCTGGCACTTGTTGTTAAGCGCAAAACCTAGAAATGGGGTATAGAGTGCCTGTCGTTCCGTCTACAAGTATTTCCATCTACACAAACCATCTTGTCTTGGAGAAGATAGTCTGTCACCTGGTGATTTCCTGCATTTCAGTCTTCGTTCCTTCAGTGTAGATTGGTGGGGACGTTCCTGCGGCTCGCTACCTCCCGGGCCTCCTCTTCTGGAAAGGAGAATAGATGCCTCTTCTATAGCAGTCGGGGAGGTGTGCATTTTAATATTATGCACGATTTGAATAGTGGGATGCTGTACAGAGAGTGACATGTTCTTCTTCCAACCCGCTCAGAGTGCTGCTAGTTGTTAAACGCGAAGCCTAACTTTCTCTGATTTTTTTTTTTGTCTAATTGTCAAATGGGGTGAGATGTTATTAGGAGTGGGAATTATCTCTGTCAGTTGCAGTCAGAGGACTGGAGGGAGGTTTTTATTACCCTTCTAACCAGAGATGAAGCAAAAGACATTCCGCTAACTTTTCCATACCGAAAATCCACAGCAAATTGCACGTGAAGGAGATTTTTAACAGATCTGAACCACATGTTATATAGAAAGACACATGGAATTGAGATGTGGCCTGAAATTTAATTCCATAGCATGTCAATTGTGGCGAATCAGTCCCATAGTAAGGCTGCATTCATAAATGGCGTGTGGTTTTTTTCCGTAGCGGTCCTTCTGCTATTAAAAACCGCAACCAAAAAAACGCATGTCAGGTTCAGCAGAGCATGCCAGTTTCAAGAAAATGCATGCGTTTTATGTGGTGTTTAGTTGTGCTGCAATTCAAAGCTGCAACAAAACACAATGTGTGAACACACCCTGACGTGAAGGAGGATAAAATATCGCAGCTAATATGTTTGTTTTTTGTTTTTATTTACCTTTTTTTTTTTTTTAACTTTGTTACATAATTTCGTGTGTATACTTGACGCATGGTAGGGCCCCCACTGAGCATTTCAGTGATCAATGGGACTATTGTTTCCAGTACAGTAGACACTGATGCTTAATCAAACCCTCGTCAGCTTTTTAGCTCAGATCATGTATAAGGATTTACAAAGATGTTTTATATGTTAGTGCTTAAAAGTTAAGGCCTATTTACACGCAACGAATATGGCTCCAACTTAGCTCAGACCTCATGAGCTATAACCATTGCGTGTAAACGCTGGCATTGTGCAATTTGCAGCTGAACAATTTATTTTAAGCTTGCCTTAAAATAATCGATCAGACAAAGAGAGATAAAGTGTATCTCAGCATACTGCATGCTATGTTCTCAGCAGTAGTCTGGTGATTATGTTGTATTCTGCAGTCTGTCCCACCGAGAACAATGCAGCTGTGTGCAGAACCCAGCCTACATGCTGTGCTCTTCAAACAGCTCTCGGAGACCTTTTTACACGCAAATGAAGATGATAAAGTGTTAATGGACGTTAGTGTCCATTTACATTTTATGCAAAATAATTGCTAAAACTTTCAATCGTTTGAAAGATTCTTTGCATGTAAATGGGCCTTTAGTTTCCCCCCTCCATTTTTTTCTATTTTCTCAATTAGACACATTGCTCTGTGTGTCCATCAGTATTTATTGTAGTAAACATTTATTTTTTTTCTCGTTATGCAGGTATTGGTGTCTGTCCAGTCCCTTATCCTTGTATCAGAACCGTACTTTAATGAACCAGGATATGAGCGATCGAGAGGCACACCAAGCGGCACGCAGAGCTCCAGAGAATACGATGGGAATATCAGACAAGCCACAGTAAAGTGGGCCATGCTAGAACAAATTAGGAATCCCTCACCATGTTTTAAAGAGGTGAGTTTCCAATGTTTCATGTAAACTATATAACTTATTGTTTTGATTAAAATTGTGTACTAGTGGAGAATTTCTCATACACTAGTATAGAAGGGGGTTCTTTACTGTAAGAGTAGTTAAACTATAGAACTCTCTGCCTGATGAAATGGGGTTGGTGACCTCTAAAAGAATTTGAGAGGCCCGGGTGCCTTTTTTTATTCTAAAATACGGAAAATTGGCTTCTACCTCCATTGTTTTTTTTTTACTTGCCGCCTTCTGGATATCAACATTGCAGGTAATAGGCTGGACTAGATGGAGCTATGTCTTTTTTTCAGCCTTACCAACTATGTTATTATGCAGGTCAATGTCGAACTCTTATATAGCTGTACAGTTATGTATACTATGACATTACAGTGCATGAAAGCAATCTCCTACTTTGAAGTGGGCAAAGAGACCCCAGTGAGGGTGGCTTCACACAGACACATGTGCAAAAACACTCGCTTCAGGGCAACGTATTTGCACATGCAAGAGGTTGATTTGCACACCCCTTCCATGGATTAAAAGGCTATTTAGCCTAATGAGGTGTGTGTGTGCGTGCGTGTGTGCAAAACCACAAAAAAAGTGTTCAATTTATCCTCTTGTGTATTTGTGCACCTACCATAAACTTTTATGGGGGTCTTTGCTGCACAAAACACAGAAAGAGAGAGCGGGTCCTACTCTTATCCGCGCACGCAACACACACTTGTGAGAACGAATCCATGGACATCAATGGGTTCTATTCTGTGTTTTGTGCCCTCAAGGTAAGTACTCACATATGTTGCATACATGTCTGCGATACTTATTCATATGAATGAGGTTTGTAGAATTCAATGTGCACGCTACAACAACCTCCCCACAATTGTGTTATGATGGTATGTTTTTTGTGTTTTTTTTTCCCCCCTATCATTGGGATTACATATTAGTTTACTTCACTTTAGGATTCACTCTTGGGTTTTGGTTCTCAAACTAAAAAAAAAAAGTCGAAAACTGCCACTTTACATTAGGCCTTGTATGTAGACACATTAAAAATTAAATCTTGGTACGTTCTATCCGTGTTTCTGCGTAGTTCTACAATGTCGTGTGCAGGAGGCCTTGTTGAGGACAGATCTGCATTCAACAAATGTTAGAAGGGATGGGAATCATTTGAAAGTTTACAGTCAAGCACTTCAAGGCGGACATAAAATATAGATGGCTGTCAACTGAATGATCTTTTATCCAACATCTATCATCCCTGAGCATCCAAAAAAATTCACATTTTATATACACAGCAAAACGTGCATGGCTTTTTCAATAGGAAGAAAAATGAGCGTCTCTTGTGCTTCCTAAATGGCATAGAAGCAACCTGATCTTGTTGGAAATATCTATGATAACTGCCTTGAATAGTTTTTTGTTTTTACTTTCTTGTGGTTTACCACTGCAGTATAATGGGTTAAACTGGATGAACTGACTAGTGTTACCAGTTCTCCCATCATATTTCTGAATTGTATGTAAATGGGAATGCTGCCTTCCAATAGGTGGCACTGCAGAGGTATTGTTCCATCTTCCCTATTTGCACATTTCCCAGAGGAGCATGTATGGCCTTAGAAGTGTCCTCATACACCTTCTAGGGTGTATGAGGACACTTTTATAAGGGGTTTTACATCGTAAATACGATTGATGACCTATCCTCAGGATAGGTCATCAATAGCTGATCGGCTTCAGTTACAAGCGCCAGCCACTACACAAAGGTTAGCGTGGAGACTTCCACTCCGACCTCTGTATTTGCTGCGCTGACAGCATGCGCCCCCTCAGCTGATCAGTCGGGGTCTGGATGCGACAGACCCCAGCCCATCAGCTATTGATGACCTAATCTGAGGATATGTCATCAATTGTTTTTTTTCCATGGAAAAACCCTTTAAGAAGAAATGATAACCTTCCCGGTCCATATCTATAGGCCTCTCACTAGCCAAAGCCTATTCAAACTGATAAGGTGCAATCGCCCCGAAACGGCTGTCTGTGCATGGTTACTCTGACTTTGGCTCACACTTCCCAGTCATTTTTATAAGGCTTGGTTAAAAAGTCTAACATTGGCTTGCATGAATGTTGCCTTCTAATAGGTGGTGCTGCAGATGTTTAATTTTCTCATTTGCATATTTCCCAGAGGAGCATGGATGGCCTTATAAGTCGCTTCACACACAGTCTACTTGCTCTGCCTAAGGCTGCCTGTCCATGAGCGATTATTCATTGCGTTACACATAGCAATTCTCCACGCGCAAGATCTAAATCGGGGTATGCAGCGATTTGCTGCCATTCTCCACAGCGAGCCTATCTGTCAGATAGTCTCACCGCTGAGACCGGTCATGCCCCTCCCCCCACTCCTGCTCCCACACTCTGCAACGGCCATGGACAGAGGGCCTAAGGAGAAACTATACTTTTCCTCACCGTGGATTGTATGTGTGATGAATGTTGGGTGCAGCATTCAGATGAGTCCTTGGACCATTGTACACATTCTTTAAAAAATCTGTTAACATTTTTGGCAAGGCTCGTGATTCCTGCTTATGGACCCATAAAATGGAGATTGCGATAACTGTTCTACAAAAATAGACTTCTGAAGATTAACACAATCAAGACGGCATTGGCAGAACCTTTCATACCAAATTCAATCTAGCCCCAGGGCTCTGCAACACATCCGACTCCCCGGAGTGGTTTCATGGTGGTAGAGGCGGCAAGAGAGCATTGGAAGCTGGTAGCACTTAGCGGATAATGAGGTGTGAATGTGCTGAAAAGATTACAAAGTAGTGTCTTGTAATGCCGCTCGGTGTTTGTTGTTGTCAGCATGTAAATGAGGAGTGAGGAGGCCAGCGCCGTCAAGTCACTTTGTTTCGTCGCCATCTGTACCGCTGGTTGTCTTAATAACTTGTACAAGTGCGGCTGACACCCGGCCTCTCCCTTAAGAAAGGTGGAGGAGTGAGATAAATCCAGATGGATATAGCCTGGTGGTAAGGCAATTGCTCACTGCGAGCAGATAATGACTTTTACAAAGTGCTTGTCTCTCCAGCTGCCTGCCTCTGTGAACTGGATTTGATGGGAATACATTTTGCTGAACGCAGAACCACAGGCTTTCACGAGTCAAGACATTAAATTACACTACATTTCCCAAAGGAAATATTCTTTTTGACTGTTGGATAACAATTTTATTTCACAAAAATAAATTTGTCAAAGTTTTTGTGAAAATTCATATATTCCGAATAAAGGGCCGTTAGTATTTCACTTTATTACACGCAGTCACATTTTATCGTTTCTTCGAGTTCTTAGGCTGACAACTTTTATTTGCAGCTGTGCGCTCAAGACAATGATCTGCAAGCTGACTTTTTTTTTCTTAATGACAATAAGAATGATGGTTCGCATCCAGGAATACAGTTTGTTTGAATTACAGCGCATAAATCTTTAGTAATTCGTAGTTGAGGCGTACATGGGGTACAAGACTATAAAAAGGTGAATGAAGTGGAGTGTAAATCACAAATACTAATTATTTTAGACTGTGGTTTAGGAGCCTGCTTACATAGTGAATTATAGAGAGTCGCACCCTGAGCTGTACCCTAATATACATTCCACCCAAGGCCAACATCTGCATGAAGTTGGTACACTCCTGCAAGAAAGTACAGATGTGTTCCTTGGCTTCCTATGGAATTGACCTTACTCATGTTATCTAGTTTAGCGGATACATTGCTTTGTAGACATTGATAAACTAGTATCCCTCAAAACTTAGTGACAGATAAACATTAAAGGGACCTAAGGTGTGTGAGTGTCTGAGATGGGGAAATTAGGCTGTGAGCGTCAGAGGTCTAATGCCCCATTTACACGGGGCGGCTGTCGGCTCAAGCGGGTGATGTCACGCTAGTTGGTACTCGTGCAGATCGTTAAGACAGGCAGATCACCGCTGTATCGCTGACTTCTCCCTCAGCGGGGAGCATTAAGATGCAGCAAGAATGAGTGATACTTTGTGATTCTTATGCTGGCTGAAAGTAAGCACAAACGAAAAATAAAGGAATGGTAGTAAATGATGATTTTGCATTTAGACGTAACTATTATCACACATTTTAATTAAGTTGATGGAATTTAGCACGATATTTGTCCCATGTAAATGACCCTTAACATGAATTTCCTCAGCTCCAATGTAACATCTGGAGCAGGCCAGGTAACATGTACAATACTGGTGTCAACTTAGATGACAGACGGGACTCTGGGCCAACTGAAGCACAAGAACCTGGGCGCTACTGCTGCTCTAATTGGGGGTAGAGACTGATGTGAATGGTGACCATCTCTTTATGACACCATGTAGGTAACAGGAAATGAATGATCTTACAATACAAATTGATAGCTTTACAAGTGAGCCATCCAATAGTATTTCTGCATAGATGGGTCGTAACAATTTAATGGGTGCCGTATACTTTCAACTGCTGATGGAGGAGGCTGTTATGTTGCGCTGACTTAGAGTAATTCATTTGTTTCAAAATGTGTAGGTTGATTCAAGAGTTCTGGTAGTTAAGAAGGTTTTGGGAGTTAATTTGTTTTTTCATTTTTAAAAGGCTGACTATGGTAAGAAATGATAAAAGTTCCTATACTCACCTGTCCTGGGTTCCCGCACCTCGAGGGCCACACCTCCCTTCACGCCTCTGGGTCTCTGTACAGGACTGCAGAGACTGGTGCAGCCAATCACAGATCTCGGTGAACGACCGGTGAGCTCTGTGATTGACTGCAGCAGCTTGTGACGTTCCCCCAGCGTACCGACTGCTGCCTGTAAACCCAGCATCCGCAGAGAGAACGGAGATGGGACACCAGAGGTGCAAGAGCTGATGGTCACAGCTCACCTCCCCCTCTCCCTACGCAGTGACTTCTACATAGATCAGAGAGCATGCCCAGAACACTTTCCCCGTAGAAGTCAACAAATAATTTTAGGCTACAGATTCCTATGCCCGTGCGCCCGCTGTAAAGCCTATCTCAGCTCTGTTAAAAGCACCACAAGAAAAATGGCCGCCCCAATAATCGTGTGCAGAAAACAGAATTTTAAAAATTCAAGATCAGAAATTGTTAAAAGCAAGAGAGAAAAAAAATTCACTATCTGGCTTTATGTAGTAAAAAGATATGATACTTTCCATTTATCTGCCTCATAGCAAGCTGTTATAAGTGGGTACTTCAGACTACACAGCCACGATGCTTTTAGGAGCGGTCTGTACCATACAGCCCCTGGAATTTAAAGTTTCTTTTAAAGAGAACCCAAGTTTTAAGCATTCAAGTAAAGCTCCAGATACTACAGGCGCTGCTATGCCAAGTGCAGGGTACACGATACACAGAAACAAACCCGTAGAGAGAATCCTGGCGTCCTCGCGATTATTCCCCCTGCTCCTACATTGGGCATCCGTCACTCTGATCTGATTGTTTTATAGTCTGCTACACAATCTGGTTATGTTGGTAACGTACCTGTAAATGCTGCAGGGGGCATAAGGTTTCCGGCATGTGTCAGCATGCTGCACTACATATTCTTTTGTTTTCTGCCTGATGGGTCCGTGTCTTATGTATACGCTCAGCCTATGGTAAATATTGGTAATTACGTCTCCACCAAAGTTAGTTTGACACTAGCAATAAATATTCTTGAGCAATTTCACTTGTCTAATTGAGTGTAAAGATGCACAAGTGTCAGAAATCCCCAGTTTATATCCTCCACCCCCCTCCCCAGGGAGAATTGATAACTTCTTGCCCCTCTTCCAAGAAGGAGTTCAACCAAAGAAATTGAAACATAAAATATTGCCACCCGGTTTAAAAATAAAATGGTATGATAAACTCGTTAGACACGGTATGGCTGGCAGAGGGATGAGCAACTTTCTCACTTCTTGTTGCCTGTCAAAGAGGAGGAACAGACAGAGCTGATTTATAATCCAGCGACATAAATGTTGGTTAATTGAAGTACAGTAATTCCTGCTGAACTTATTAGTGGCTTGCATATTTCTCTATAATGGAGAGTGAGAATGACTTATCACTAGCATAACAATTAGCAGAAAATAGTTCAAAGCAGTTGGGTGAACTTGATACTTAATTACATCCTAATCACTGCCAATAAAATATAATGAAGAGAAACCTTAGCAAATGATACGACAGGTTCCTGGATCGGGAGATGGGACAGCGTTTATATGATCATCTCCATCAATCCATTGAGAGGAGGACTTCTTTGGGTTTAGGTTGTTTTTTTTTTACATAATGTATGAGAAAGTATTTTACGCCAGTATTTAACCACTTGAGGACGTTTAATCTTCTGTTTATTCATTTTCTTCCTGTGTTCCAAGAGCAATTTTTGTTGTTCTGCTGATGTAGCCTTAGGGTGCATGCACATGGATAGTATTCCTGTCCAATTTTTGGACAATTTTCTTAGTCTGAAAATCGGACAGGATTGACAACCATTTATTTTAATGCATGTATGCACACAGGCTTTTTTATTTTTTTTTCTTTTCTCTTGGATGGAAAGTTTGAGTAGAAAAAAACTTGCAGCGTGCCCTATTTTTGTCTGACTTTTGTTCACTGTTGCTAGTTGAAACGATCTTTTGCAGAATTGTTCGGTATAAAAGGACCATAAGGCCATATTGCCACACTACTCCCAATTAAAATGAATGTGGTAATACCATCTGACACTTCTGTAGCCATATCAATGGTATTCACAATAAATGATAGGTCCCGCCAATGTCTAATAGATGAGGGGTCCACTTCTTGGACTCTCTCCAAATCATGATAATGGGGTCCTCTGTGGCCCTATTAGGCACTTCAGAAAAGAGGAAGCGTGGTTATCGTTTATGCATAAGGCTACCACCATTTTAGTTTATGGTACCTACTGTATGGAAACTGCTGAAATGTGATGTGTGATCCATAGTCTTTGGGCAAGTTATCCAGTACCTCTAGTGTTGTATGTGTAGAGCTATGAGATGCGCAATCGCATCCCACAACTGAGGGTAAATTTCCATTCCAATGACCCATTATTTGCTCCAATTGTGATAAGATTGGAGACCTTTTATAGCAGAACATACATTATCACTATGTGCTGACATTCCTGGTCCATGCAATAATTGGTTAAAACCAGCCTTTAGAAGTTTATTTGCCTCATCCTATTGAAATAAACATACATGCTCAACCCTCTAAGTGAGCAGGTTTGTAGGCGAGTTGGGCAGATTTGTCATCCGATTCATGATATGCAGCATGCCACTAATATAGTTGTCTGTATAGAGCCGGGCACCATCAAAAAAGTTTTTATTCTCAAAAACAACAAAGGACGCTTTCTTGAACTTTTCTGGTAAGTAATCCCAATGTATGGGGCATTATATTACATATAACATTTTCCAACTCTGTCTCTGGAGTGACTCCGTTCACACATTTTTAAAAACATTTTTGGTCCAATTGTACTTAAACTTTTATTGGAATTACGGAGTTAGGAAAGATGTTCTAAAGCCACATATCACACAGAGGACGACGCCGCACACATCTTCCTACACCCAATGGTTTCCGAAATATGAATGATCAAAAATAATGGTTCTCTGTGGCCTCTGGAAAATTGACTCCCCAGTATTTCTTGACCCATGACCTGATGGGTCTGAAAACTGCTCATTTCTTCGTTACTAGAATGTATATAAAAATCTCAGTTATGTAAAAAATAAAAATAAAATTGCATATTGCCGGGCAGGGCTGATTTGTCCTGGAATGATGCTGTGGATTTACTGCAGAATTCATCCCTTTTAATAAAGTTTAAACTGAAGGGGCGAAATGTGCTGCAGATCCACACTGAAATCTGCACTAGGTTTTGGTGCAGATTAGCAGTGGGGTTTTTTTTTTTTTTCCAGTTGTGGAAAATCCACAGCAAATCGGCTATGTGTGAACTCGCTCTACGTCCTATTTCATATATATATTTTTTAGGGTTTTTTTTTTTTCTTCAAATTTGACAAATACTGTTTTTGGCTCTTAATCTTTTCTACCCAAGAACAATCGGCTCCTAGTTCATTTTTTTTTTTACATTCTTGAGCCCTGATAAGATTGTTCCCCACAACAATGTTTCTCTGAACCATCAGGATATAGAGAAGTATGCCTGTGTGCGGAGGATTGGGTTGCTGACTGTATGGCTTCGCCGTAGAAACAGTTTTTCTGTCTCAGTACATAATTCCAAAACCCCTTAATTTACTGCCCTTTATAGGCACAGAATAAACTTGTAGAATAGATGATTTGTTGAGTTAGGACTGTGCAAGCAAAGGCTGCAGCACAAATTGGCTTATTGTGTGATTGCCCTTACTGTACTGTGCGATAGCATAAAAGACCTCTTATCCTTAATATGTGGGTCACTATGATTACGGCAATACCAAATTTCTATAGTTTTATGTAGTAGTTGGGAAAAAAATTGGAAAAAAACCTTTAAAAAAAATTCCTGTCTACATTTTTGCTCCTCCATAAATTTTTATTATGAGGGGGTTATGCGAGGGCCCTTTTATTGGGAAGTTACCTTTACGTTTTATTAATACCATTTTGGGGTACATATGGTTTTTTTTTTGATCGCCTTTTTTCCTAAGGTTTTTCTTATGTATTTCTTTTCTGATGACCGTCATCATGTGGATTTATGTGAAATTTTAATAAACTGGACTTTTACGGAGACACAAATACCAGTTTTTTTATTTATTTTTGATGTGATGTGAAAAGTTTTGGTTTTTTTTAACTTTTTAATAATAAAAAAACATTAAATTACACACACTTTATATAAAATTACATAAATATAAAACTTTTTTTTGTAATTTAACTTTTCTATTGCATTACACTGCTCAGTACCAATCAGGTGTCAGACTAATTGAATTCTAGAGCACAGGATGTGTCTGGCATCCAATCAGTTTTCAGGTTTTTTGTGCAACCTCCTTAGAAGTACCCCGGTGGTCATCTCTGGCTACTACATAGCACTTAAGACTATTTCAAAGTCCTGCTTGTTGCTGGTCTGACAGACCTGTTAATATCAAGAGAAAAACCCCAGACATGTTCTCTCCTTGACTGTATGTACTAATAAAACAGAAGAGCATGTCTGACTGTAATGCTGAGTAGTGACCCTTATAATTATTCTGGACATAAATCAGTGGACAGACTACTTATTTTTAGATCCCTGGAATAAATGTGTGCCCTTTTCAAAGTCAGACCTGACAAGAGAAGTAATATAGAAGGGTTATGTGATTGCGGGAAGCAGGATGAAAGGAATGAGTAAATATCTGTAAACTCGGCAGCATCTTGTCTGCGGAGGAAGACGTCCGACTGCTGGGGGAGAAAGCGTTTACAGGTCATCATGGTCTAAAATGGACTGTGGTATCAGTATTGTGCATGGATGTGGTGCATGCGTACCCTTGGGATGTACTGCCAAGAATGTCCACAGCTACACTTCTATATCTGCAGCTAGCGTATAGATCACAACAGAGATGTGCATTGCATGGTCTGGAGACACACCTAGCAATCACACGCATCTATGGGACTTTCCTATCCAAATTCATGAGAAGCCAATTTATTGACTTGTTTTTGCAGGAAGACTCACAAATCGCAGAAAAAACATTTACTACACAAATGTTGCTTTTTCTATAGAGGAATCACTCCTAAAGGGGTAGTCCACGATTAGAACATCATAGTTGCTTTATTTCATGAACACTGCCACACCTGTCCACAGCTTGTGTGCAGTATTGCAGCTCAGCGCTGTTCATTTCAATGGAGCAGAGCTACAATACAAAACAAGCCATGGGCAAGGGTGGTTCTGTTTCTGGAAGAAAGTGGCCATGTTTTTTCTAATTTTGGACAACTACTTTAATATATTCCTCCTTAGAACAGTGCTTTCTATACGTATGCACTGCAGACCAGCTTGCCTAAATAGCCTAGCAAAAGCCCAGAAAGTAGCCCATTATATCCTAATATGATACAGAAATTAACCAGTCTTTATGTAAGACAAAATATACCTGCCACAGACAAAGGCAAGTAGATGTCACTAAGCGATCCTGGATTTTCTGTGATGGAAACTTTAAGTCAGTCTGCCAGGTGTTTCTTTTGCTGCCGTACGTGAGAGTAGGAAGACGATACGTGGACAGAAGCTCAGCTCTGTGATATACAGATTTATATAATTAGAAGAGGGATTTCTAGTTAAAAAGCAAAGTAACTTCTGAAACTCTCTAGGAGAGACAGTGAGGATAACCACGCCCAATCAGGCTGATTGACAGCCTTCTCTGTATACACTGATGCAGGGAAAACTCAAAAAGTAGAAAGGGTTTTCTTCCCCCAAAATTATTGTAGAAAGAAAAGTTGTACAACTTTGGAATAATATTTTCTATTCAAATTAATCACCATTTTCAACATCTCTGCTTGCTTTTAGGGAAAACAAATTTGGAGTGATGACTTTTGTAGATGAAAGTGCAAGTCTACTGTATCTCTTTACTACCCTGCAATAGCTTATTAATGCCAATACAGAGGGGGTGCTGCTCCACGGCCCACAATTGCAGCATTTTGGGGTTTGCTTTTATGGCATTCATGGTACAGCAATGACCTCACATCCTTAATATGCGAGTCACTACGATTACGGCAACACCAAATTTATACAGTGTTTTGGGGTTTTTTTACACAATACTAAAAAAAATAGCTTTCAGTCGCCATCTTTTGCTCTTCTATACCTTTATTTTTTTATGCGACGGGGTTACATGAGGGCTCTTTTATGGTGAGATTACTTTTACATTTTGATACCATTTTGGGATGTACATGACTTTTTGATTGTTTTTTTTTTTCTGATGACATTTATCACGTGAGATTAAGAACGTGCAATTTTAATAGTTTAGACTTTTACGACTGCAGCAATACCAATTTTTAATTTTTTTTGTTATCAAGTTTAAAAGAAAATACCCTTTTCACATTTATCTTAAAAAAAATAATATATACATTTTTTTAAACACTTTTAATCCCACAGGGGACTTGAACTTTTGATCCCTTGATCACTTATACAATAAAATGCAATACTATACTATTGCATTATACTGAATTTTGACCAGCATTCTATTAAGACATGCCACAAGCACATCTTAATGGGCAATCAATCATGGCAGTTTTGGGGGCCTTCAAAAGGTCCTAGGCTCTCATGACACCCTACGGTCTCATCATGGGGGGTTCATTGAAGACATCTTGGTCCTGATTGAGACATTAAAATGCTGCTGTCAGAACTGCAAGGGCCATTTAAAGGGTTAACAGCCATGATTGGTGTTATCTCCATGATTGGCTGTTGTGGGCGGGTATTGGCTGTCAGACGACTGACTGACACCCACAGTGTATGGAGCAGTCTCAGCTCCCAAGCCCACGCTATGCAAGTACACCTGACGTGCGCAATACATGTATACTTCACGTTGGGGAGGAGTTAAGATTCAGATTATATGAAGATTGTGCCACTTTACACTAGAGCGGTTCTCCGATTTAGAGAAATTTTTAATGCAACTGTTGTTCTGAGTTCAAACAGTGAGCCACTCGTTCTGTAACCTCATCTATTAACCAGAGCGGAGTTGTATGAAATATATCTCTCGGGGACCCCACGCATGTACATACATTACACTGATTTCAATGGGCACGCTATAACACTTAATTTCTCCCAGGATGGTGTCAGAGAAACTGGTAACTTACTGTAGGGTCCACACAAATTATGGATTGCTGAGTGTCATCACAGCAGTTTACATTCGGAGACCCTGCTAACTAATGACTGAACAAAAAGGCGAACCTCTTTAACATTGTGTACATTCATTTAACCCCTTCCAATCCACTGTCTGACGTCTGAAGACATTCTGATTGAAGGCTGTACAGGTCCGATGTTGGAAGACGTCCGGCAGGGTATTCTTACTGTATGATTATTGGCTGCTCTCTTGTCGGAGGCCTTCCAGCATGTCACATACTGCAGTACTGGCTCTAGCCAGCAGATGGCACCATTGTAGAATGGCAGAAAGAGCACCCTAGGAAACCCTGAATCCAAAATTGGATTGCAAAGGGTTAGAGGAATTTGTCATTGGACAATGACCTATTGTTTAAAATAGGTATTTTGTTTTTTTTTTTGTTTTTTTCTTTAAACGCTTGATTTTATTTTAACATTTTCATATTACATTTGGTAAACAAAAAATCCAGCCGCTTTCACACTAATGAATAAAACTAATAGTCTGACACGTCTGTAAGAGTCCAAATTATTAAAGTATCACATTATTTATCCTGCATGCTGAACATGGTGTCAAAGAAAAAAAAGGTGGAAAAAAAAAAAGAGTTCCAAAATTCAGTTTTTTGGTCACCCCATCTTGCTGGAAAAAAACTAAATAAAAAGTATTCAAAAGGTCATGTACCCCAAAATGGTAGCAATAGAAACTACCGTAAACCTAAAAATATAACATTTCAGATTGCCATAATTGTACTAACTTACAAAATAAAGTAAAAATGTCATTTTATCACATTGTAGACGCTGTAAAAACAAAATGTAAAAGCTTTTTCATTGTTTGCAAAAGAATATATCTATGTACCGTATATATTTCAGTATTAAAAAAAAAAATTAAAAGCCCTTAAAAAGCTACATGCACTTGGACTGGAAAAAAGGTGCGTCCGAGATTCTCGTGCCTAACTCTGATCAGTTCAGCATATGGACATTCCGTCTATGTGCTCTGATGCGTGGGACCGCGCACATGTGCTATTGTGTGCCGAAAATAATTATTCAGTCTAAACGCAGCCAATGATAAATGGTTCACATTTTGTTTGGCCATCTTATGCAGAACTGAAATACATTGTTGGCTCGTTCGATTTAAATAGCCATCGTTTAGTTGTTCTCATTCGCTTATGCAGTCAATGTAAACAACTGAACTATTTCTTGTTTGAACGAGGCGACTATATATCTGCCTGTATAAACTTTGGCATTGTTCGCTCATTCAACCGATATATTAAAGGGGTTGTCCCGAGAAAGCAAGTGGGGGTAAGCACTTCTGTATGGCCATATTAATGCACTTTGTAATATACATCGTGCATTAAATATGAGCCATACAGAAGTTATTCACTTACCTGTTCCGTTGCTGGCGTCCCCGTCTCCATGGTGCCATCTAATTTCAGCGTCTAATCTCCCGATTAGACGTGCTTGCGCAGAAGGGTCTTCTCCCTTCTCTTGGGTCTCGGCACGAGCGGCGTTCTGGCTCCGCCCCCTTCTACGCGTCATCGCGTAGCTCCGCCCCGTCACGTGTGCCGATTCCAGCCAATCAGGAGGCTGGAATCGGCAATGGACCGCACAGAGCCCACGGTGCATCGTGGGTGAAGATCCCGGCGGCCATCTTGGTAAGGTAAGTAAGAAGTCGCCGCAGAGCGGGGATTCGGGTAAGTACTAAACCTTTTTTTTTTTTAACCCATCCCTTGTGTTTGTCTCGCGCCAAACGGGGGGCCTATTGAAAAAAAAATAAGCCGTTTCGGCACGGGACAACCCCTTTAAGTGTAAAAAGACCCTTAGGACCAAAAAAAGAGTTCTGCACAATGATACAATGACTGTATTGTATACTTTACAACCCTCCATTTTTTGCTCTGTTTAGATCCACACTTGTTTATCATCTGACTAGTTGGTGGATTTGTTTCTCTGTCTGGTGAGTGGGCAGCATTACACACCGGATCATCCAGGCTCACTGTATGCCCTCACCAGGAGATAAAAACAACATTATGTAAAGTTTACTACTTTAGTGACACTCTTGTATCGCGACGACACTTTGAAGAGGTTCTCAAAATGTTGCAAAATCTTAAGAAAAGAATGTGGCAGTGAAATATGAAGTGCCACATTATTATCTCGTGGAGGGTCTGAGTAAAGTGATACATACTAGTTACAATGGATACAACACTATTGAAAAAGGCGGCAGTCTTCTGGGCTACATGGTGCTGACAACAGAGAATAAATTCCCATATGCTCCTGAGCAGAATGGAAGTTTCTTACACAACTGCAGAAGATGCCAAGAACAGCAAGGACGCTCCGTAGTTTTCTGATCTCTCTAGCTATTGTTGCAGGGTGTTGCAGATTGTTTCCATTCCTCTTGCTTGTTGTTGTGGATATTTAGCTCCCACTTTACATTCCAGTCGTGTTCTGGTTGTGTATCGGAGCAGAGGTTGCAGTGTTTTTCAATGTTCCAGGTTAATGGGATGGTTCTTGTGGCACAGTCATCTTCAGCCTTCCTGCCAGAGAGACATTCCACTGGAATAGACTTTTATTTGTTATCTCTTCCTTTATCCCTGCTCATAGAATGAAGCCGCATGCCATTAATTATAGCAGCATTTGTGTAATTGTTTTCATTTTGAACCGTCACTTGGTGTCAAGGGTGAAGACTTGAGAATCTGTTCTTTCCGTAAACAAGCATCCCACAGCTTTAATTGGTACTCCGATAGCACAACGAGACAACTAAGGTTGTGGCGGCCGACTGCTCTGACTATTCACGCCTTATTGTGAGGACATGAATATTGATAGAGTTTTGCTATGGATTAAACTAGAAAAGTTATTCTGCATATAACCAAAGGGGCACTGGCTGTGTTAATAGAGTGCAGAGGAATTGGCCTTTTTGGGAGGTGCGTAGTAGTAATGGCATATATCCTACCACTAAATGCAATAAATTACAACTTTCTTTTTTTGTACAGTACATTATGTAGCTTTGTGTTTTCTGTAGTTTATTCATGCATAGGTTTAATAGGCAAATAGGGAAGATGGAGAAATACCACTGACTTTTTAGTCAAGCCTTATAACAATGACTGGTTATTCTGACTTGGCTTACAATTCACATACACAGACAACTGTTGTGGGGGCGATTGCCCCTCATCTGTGTGCAATAGGTTTCTGGCTTAGATAGTGAAAGGCCTATAGATGTGGGTCAGGAAGAGTCTAGGTGCCCTCCTTAAGGAGAAATGATAAGGTGTGGTGAGGAGACACCCAGAAGGTGAACATAGATGGCCTTAAAAGTCTCCTCACACACCAAGGTGCTCTCCTTAAGGAGAAAGGATACCCTTCCGGACCCATGTCATAGGCCTCTCACTAGCCAAGCCAGAAATCTACTGTACACTTATAAGGGGCATAAACCCCAAACAGCTGTATGTGTATGGTTATTCTGACTTGGGCTCACAATTCCCACTCATTGTTATAAGTCTCGTCTATAAAGTCTAACATGGAAGGCAGCATTCCTGCAAGTCAAATAGGTGGTGATGCAAAAGTAGTATTCCATCTTTCCATTTGCGTATTTCCCAGAGGAGCATGCATGGTGCTCTCCTTAAGGAGAAACGTTACCCTTCCCGACCAGGGTTTAATAGGATTACTTGTGAATGGCTGGCACTAGGATTTAGGCATTACAAAAGACAATGAACAATCTTGATGTGTATTTCACTGAAAGTGTTGGATTCATTTACAGGTTTTTGATGGGGCTTGATCGGATCGAACTAATAACCTTTTTCCCCAACCTTGCAGGTGATCCATAAACACTTTTACTTGAAACGCGCAGAGATCATGGCCCAGTGTGAGGACTGGATAGTAGATATTCAGCAGTTCAGCAGTGACAAACGCGTCGGCAGGACGATGTCCCACCATGCAGCAGCATTAAAGGTAAGTTTGTTTGAATTCCTCATGAAGCGCTCGTAGCATGCATGTATCTCTAGTTTAACTTCCATCCCAGAACGATAGCGGGTATCTGTTAGATTGGGATAAACGTTTGTGCAACCAAATGCTAAACCCCCTTCAAACTTTACTTGTACTCGTTCAGGTGAATTAACATTGAGGACTTGTGTAAAGTTGTTCTCCGAATTTCCTCTTGCATGATCAGCATGTCCTATTACCTGTTGATGCCCGGAGGTCCCTGGGGCTCCTCAGAGTACGTTCTGCGTACACAGCGACTTCCATGCAATACTGTGCTTTGTGGCTCTGGAGAGAACAATTTATTACAATGACATGCTGACCATACTTTTCCTTCTGCTTTGTGTGCAGCGACATACGGCTCAGCTCCGAGAAGAGCTCTTAAAGCTCCAGTGCCCCGAGGGCTTGGACCCAGACGCTGATGAGTCTACAGAAAAATGCCTTGCCACAGCAAGCTCCGAGGAGGCTTCATTGCACGAACAGGTCAAACCCAGCAGCAGTAAAGACAACCCTGGTGACTTCAAATTCTGAGCTGCATTGGCATGGACTTTTACACACACAGGCTTTGAAGCACAGCCAAATATGTCCATATTTGTATGTAAGAAGCTAATTATGTAATAGTTAATGAAGCTAAAACTATTCTATGCCCTTAAGGTTATACAGATGAATTCAAGATGATCTTTTACCTGTAAAAGAGTGTAAACTTTTTTTTTTTTTCGTGCTTTTATTTTTCATTTGTGAGAACCACTGATTGGTATGTTTAGCAAATGCAAGAAAATGGTGAAATCACTGAAATAAGGGAAATGTTCCTTACGAAAGAATGTTTACTGAATGTTTTTTGTTTTTCTTTTGTTTTTGTTTTTTATCAATTTGAGGGCGTCGTAACAAAGAATATATATTGGTCATTCTTATTACTATAACTATTTAAAGACTGCAAATTTTCACAGAATTTGATAGGTTTGGCCATACCTTCATTCTCATTTTTTTGATTTCTACAGAAAACTCCTGCATTCTTCAATAAACTTTAAACAGACCTGCTCCCTAATAAATGAATTACTGGTACATTTTTCTTTTTTTTAAAGAATAAATCTACTATGGAAGAAACTCTAGAACTGGAGACTTGCTCTTGTTAGACTGATTTTATCACAGTCTGTTTCATGTGATGCACATTTAATAAATGGACATGGTTTTACCTTCAGATGCTCCTCAATTCTAGATTCATCCAATGTTTAGCTTGTGTTGGACTGTTGCAAGAAGTGACCTGGGATGTAAGACTATACACGGTAGAAGCAGACATTGTATAGTATGAATGCAAATTCCTCCATATGTAACTTATTCTGTCATTCGTTTCCTGAGGCTTGATTGGCGCTTCTAATGGGTGCATCCAATAATTGCTGCAAATGCAGTATATGGCGTAAGTTGTGCACTTTGCATCTTCATATCATTAGCCTACAATCTAGAGTCAACAGTTTGATAACCGAAGCTTCATATATTATGGTATGGTAAGTCAAATCAACCATGCATTAAAGGAATTTTCAACAGTATATGCCTTGCCTAGAGTAAAGGGTCATTCAAAGGGTTATATCAGCCACCATGGCTTTCAGAGGATATCACAACTAGCCACCTTCAGGGTTATGCATCACTTAAAACTTTGTCAGTCTGTCCTTGAAGCTCTAGACTTTAGTCTAAAGGGTAGTAGTACTTAGTTAAGAGGAAAAAAAACATAAGATATTCTCAGAACAGTTATAAAAATAAAAAGGAATAAAAGAGAAAATGCCAGTCTTTCAAAGTTGTTTCAAATAGTCCTGGTTGCAGGGAGCCAGTTCAAGTGTTGACAGTCCTTTATTGTATACAGCTCCTTGGTATAAAAACTGTGGTGTTAACACTCCCCAAATTGTAAGTCTTCTCTAAAGCAGATCCCCCTGAGCTTCTTACAGACAGGTAAGAACTATTGCAGGCTGAACTAGATGGACGTCTTCATTCGGCCTAACGTACTATGTTCCCCAGGACATCAAGGATAGGCTAATTGAGTGAATGCGTATATTCTTCCAGACAAAGACACAATTTGATATTTTGGCCATATTTTCCCAGGAAGTGATCCAAGAGGGATGCTATGGTGACCATATTTCATAACATGGATTTATTAACAAATTAATAGCAAATATATGGGAAAGATGATAAACTTAGCAGATATGCAATTCCATGGGTTCCTGAAATCTTACAACGGGAGTGGATGCATTGGATTTGTGTTTGACTCCCAATTCAAAGGTATAATTAAGTTTAGGCTAAAGGCTGATTTACACGCAATGATTATCACTCAAATGACGAATTTTGAGTGATATCCGTTGCGTGCAAATGCGCGCCCATCATGCACTTACCGTGCACTCTTCGTTCATCGCTGACTTCAAGTTCGCATAAAATCCCTGTCCCTAATAACAGGGACGGCATGCAGTGTTTTCCGCGGGCAGCGGTAATAGCATTGTATGCAGCCCGCGGCAGAACAGAGCAGATGTATTTAGAGAACAGACCGTCTGCTGTTTTCTGAATACATGCAAAAGAAGGTAGTTGGCTACTAATGGGCTAAGCAGTTTGTGTTGTGGGAACAATGGCATCTCCTGCTTGTTGCTAACGTCATTACTGCTAAAGAAGACATTCTGCGCTGACACAAAGGTAAATCAAAAGTCCTCTTAAGTGTGAAGTAAGGACCAGTGACTATTGATTGAGCTTCACTTGTGACAGGATTCATGTGTAATAATTAGCAGGACAGGATCCATATATTTTACAGACAGATTTTCCTCTAGTTAAAAAAAAAGCTGCTGAATGGAAATGGTAGCGAACATACAAAGATGGAGGAATCCGGCTTCATGAGAAATCCTCTTTTAATGTGGTTACTTACACCTATCAACTGAAAGAAAAGACACGTGCCACTCCCGGCCATGTGGATTTGTCTGGTATTGCAGTATACTATGTCCCATCAATCTGATGACTTTTAAAAAAGGGAATTGCCCAAAACATTTCTAAAAACTACAAACTTCTTGTGAGACCTGTATGACTAGAACAATGCCACTTGTTCCTCTACTGGCATCTGTTTTATCATAGGGACCCTAGACCCAAAAATAACCAACCACATCCCTACTTTGTTTTCTAGCAAAGGCAAGAAAGTGAAAGACAATACTTTTTTCTTGTTATGAAGCCCAGGAAACTGATGATATGACTTGAGCTCTCAAGCAGGTGTTGAAATCAAAATTTTGATGCTCAATGTCATTATGGGAACCATAGGATGTGCCAAGAGGTTTTCCAGGATTTGAAAAATTTATATGGGCAGTAGAAGTTTAAAAATAAGTCAGTCGTACACCGTTCACTATGCATGTGACCAATCAACTGATCACAGGTTTCAGCAGCGAGTCTGCTATGAATGATGTGTGACCGACCAAGATTGTGATTGGCTGAGCAGTCAGTCACATGCAGTAAATGGCACATGACCAGACCTCATCTTCCAGGATCGGAGTAGCAGGGAATAGTGCCGTGGACCATGGGGCTACAAAAGGGGGGGGGGGGGTGCCTTATTTTTCTGCGTTTTAACCTTTCTATGCCTTTTTTTTTTTTTTTTTTTTAAATCATTGGACTGTTTTTTTGTTTGTTTTTTTTTATTTGGTACTTTCATTGCTCACAGGTGCGTTGTGGCACATCTTTTCTTGGGACCACAGTTTTTTCGTTTGACAATGTATGAACTAATTGAAGGTCATACCATTCACCTTGTCTAGGCAGATAGTAATCGTTGGACAGATACTGTAATGACTATGTAGGGACACAGCCTATTATCAAGGAGAATGGTAGCAAAGTTTAATGTTACTGTTATTCCTACTGGAAATGTAGAAATTAACACCACACAGTTATAAGAAAACATGTTTTTACTTGATGACAAATGCAAGTATTTACTAAGATCGTCTTGTCAGGAGAGTTGACAGAGTACATAGTAACATAGAATGCTTGTCTGAAAAAAGACAAATGTCCATCTAGTGCAGCCTGTTCTCCATCCCCACCCCCACCCCTTTGTTGATCCAGAGGAGAGGAAGGCAAAAAGCCCCTAATTTAGTAATGAGCCAGAAACAAATTTACCTCATTATGTAATAGGTAACCCAGTTGAAATCAACCAAATGTCTCCTCCTACGTGCCAAGGATTCCTAAAAATTTCTTTTGAGGATCCTGTTCTGTTAGTTTCTGTGGTTCACGGCACCTGTCGGCTACACTGGGCTGCCCCTTACGATTTTGTTAGCATGCATCATTTCTAATGACCTCTTTAACATTGCTTCAGAGCCATTTCATTCATTTCATATTACCCTACAGCAAATGTACAAGGAGAAATCATGTAATAATTCAAGTAGTCTTGGTTTATGGAACAGACTGATGTCTCACCAGCGAGTTCCTCCTTGAATTTTTATGAGACGTATCCTGATCTGTAAGAGATTTTAGTCTTCACTTACATTGCATTAAAAGTATTTCAAAGAAAAGCACCATTTCCTATCAGTAAAGAAAACATTTCAGTTAGAAGTAGATTTTTATGTTTGTCGTATGCACATACAGACAATATGCAACCTTATATCTACATATCTGACACTTTATACGATGTGTTTCATGTAATTCACCTTTTCTCAGACAAGGACATGTATTTCTACGGAATACAATTCACATTCACAGTGTGGTCCTGCATGCATTAATAAGGCTCAGTTTGCCGTCGCTACACTTTTCAGGGCAATCACTATCTGGTTCCAAGAATTTGCCTCTCACTCGTATTTTAGGATATGTAGAGGAGGTTTTCCTCTGCATATAACATGAGTGTACTGCAATGTTTGTATTACAAATCAACTACAGTTCTGCAAAAGCAAGGACATATTGTGGATCAGAAACCTGTCTGAATTTCAGCTGACTAAAGTCCATAGTTACATATGATAGTATTTGATCAACATTTCTTGTTAAAAAAAAAAAAAACTGCTTGAGTGCCCCTAAATCTTTAATGTCCATGCTTTCCATAGCATACTAACTTCGCACCCACATGGATACATTTAGGTAGGAAACATAAAGCCAAAATTAAATAAATCACACCTGTATGACGTTTTCAACTCCCCATTCCAAATCCATGGGTGGCATTATAATTAGTTTTCTGTGTGGCTTTTCCAGCTTCCACTCTTCTGGAAAAGGCATTCCACAAGATTTTGGAGTGTTTCTGCAGGAATTAGTATCCATTCAGCTAGCAGATAATTTGTGAGAACAGTCCTTGTTATTTGAATGCCTCTTGCAAGCCAGACCTCCTTGTCAAATTGATCCCAAAAATGTTAGATTGGGTCAAAGTCAGATCTGTGACTTCCTCCACACCAAGTCATGTATTTATGGACCTCCCTTTGTACACCATGGCACAGTCTTGCTCGAAGATGAGAAGGACTTTTCCAAACTGTTGCTTTAAGATTAGAACTTCAATCATGCTTAATTTGAAATTAGGGGCCCAGCTTAAACCTTGAAAAAGCAGCCCCCGATGCCAGTATCCCTCCACCACATTTAACAGTAGAAAATAGAAATTTCAGAAAGAAGTATATTAGACTGCCAGATTTTCAAGTCATTTGTTGCTCCAGCTATTGCCGGCCTTTGGTTAAATGGTACCTGAGCATAGTTCTTTTTTTTAATCCCACCCACCTCCCTGGTCATAGGAGGCAAAAAAATAAATTATATATATTGCACTGATAAGCAAAATACAGGCAGACTGCCTATGTAGAAACCAACCAGATAGCAGCATATCCAAACCAGAACAGTTAAGTGAATAAGCACTGTACTAGAACCAAGCTCTTTGTCTCTGGATCATAGCAGTAGATCCAAGTCGCATCACCAGTTACCAGTTTGTCCAGAAAATCTGACTCCTTTCTTGCAAAATGCTCCAAAACAGCAACCAATGTCTCCACACGTTTCCTCTTCTGTTCGGTTGTCAAAGGTTTTGGGGTGCACTTGGTTGTAAGCTTTCTCATTCCCAAGTAGTCGTAGATAATGGCACCAACTCTCTCATGTGATATCCCCAGATATGTAGCAATGTTTTTGGCTGATATTTGGCAGTCCTCCTTGATCAGGTCTTAGATGGTTTTTACATTTGCGGGCAAGGAGACTGAAACAGATCTTCCACTGGGTTTCTTGCTTTCAACACCACAATGGCCAGTTTTAAAATTTACAACCAACATCTAACTGTTGCATATGAAGGGCTGTTGTCACCCAAAGTTTGTGACATTTCATCATGGATCTGCTTTGCATCTTTCCCTTGTAGAAATAAGAACTTGAGGAGATGCTGCCATGTTACCTTTTTTTCCAGTCCAAAGTGAAGTTAAAACCACAGTTAGTTGATTTTTGCATAATTGAATATAGACAAGTACACCCTGCAATTTACAGCTTTCTTGCTCAATTTTTCTGGGTAAGGCTCAATACTTATCAGCACCCCTCGTAATAATATAAAATAATTGCAGCACAAGACACCACTGTAACAAGAAGGCATCTCTCCGAGCTGTGGAAGGCACGTCAGGTATGTAATTCGCAGTCGGGGCACTCCCGCAGCTAATGCAATACGATTAAAGGAAGCAATATGAAGAGGGCAACACACATTCTTGTCTATGTAACAGCCATTTCAATTGTATTACATATGTGCTTGAAACAGGAGCATCTTACAGCTTGAAAACACATTGCACTTTCCCATTTTTTTACTCTTTTGCTTTTGTTTTTTCTGTTTTCTTTGTTTGCATGTTTTTTTCCCTTCTGTAATAAATCAATATACTTTTTAATATGGTTTTTCTGGTATCTGCCATACTATCATTTACACTTTATGGGTTAGACCTCTGAGAGCAGGATATCTTTTTTTTATTTATTTGCTTTTGATATCTGTCTGAGACATTGGCGCGTCATACTTCTTGCATCTGCTCTCCTTTGGATGTCATCCGGACCGAGTGTCTCCATATCATCCACATTGTTTTGCATACTTGGACCTAAGGTGTTCCAGGTTAGTCCATTGCATCTATGATTTTTTTTATATTTAACACCATTTGCAGAGGCGCTGTCCCGATTATTTCTATGTTCTTTGATGTGAATACACTATGGACACAACATAAAACGAGCATAAACCAGACATCCATAGAAATGCCCACGGGGACATCAGACCCAACAACACCCAGGATGGCCTCATCCTTGCCAATCTACCAAACAACCAGACAGATGGAAATATACAAGTATCACGTTGGATATCAATTTGTATTTTGGCCAAAACACAGAAGCTCACAAGCTTGCTAGAAGGGTCCTTGTCTTGTGAGTCCCTACACTAAGACAATTACAACAAGCAGGAAAGTTGTCCCGATAGACGGGACCCTACACTGGAACCTAGGTGCCAACTGTCTCGCCCTAGATGGTAATAAACAGGTGAACCAGACAAGGGAAATACAACATAATACACACTGAACAGGACAGTTCAGACATACATAGAACACGACTCTGTTCACACCAAGTGACTGCAGCATAATGGGAGCACCACATAGAACAAGTCATAGTTCACATCTAAAGTTTCTTCACCTCACAGAATGAAACACTTTAGAAGATAAACAAGCGCTATTTCAAGTGTCCACACACCAAGAAAGGGACAGGAATGTCAGACATCACCCGTCTGATGACAGCAGGGAACATGGTGCCAGACTTCACCCATCTAGCAATAATACATGTTCTTGGCAGCATAAGATGTATTAAAACGTTACTCTTTATTCCTCCATAATAAAATAGCTGGCGACGTTTCGTCCTATGTAAATAGGTCTTTATCAAGCTTTGTAAAGACCTGTTTACATAGGTTGAAACTTCGCCAGCTATTTTAGGCTGGCTTCACACGGGGCATATTCCCGGCGGAAATCCCGCGGTTTGGCCGCAGCAAAAACCGCGGGATTACCGCCGGGAGAACCACCGCGGAAAAACCCGCGGCGGCTTTGAAGCGGCCCGGCCGCTCGCTATTCCGTTGCGGCGGCACTCCCATAGAGGAGAGTGCGGCCACGGCAGAAAGAAAAGATAAATAGACATGCTGCATATTCTGAAACCGTGGCTGCAGCAGCCGCAGTTCCAGCCTGACCAGCCGCAGTTCCAGCCTGACTTACCGCAGCGGATTGGCCATCCCGTGTGGACGAGATTTCTGAGAAATCTCGTCCACATAGTTGGCTAATCCCGAGATTAGCGGCCATGGGCGGATTTGCCGCGGCAAATCCGCCCTGTGTGAACCCAGCCTTATTATGGAGGAATAAAGAGTAACTTTTTAATACATCTTATGCTGCCAAGAACATGCATTTTTGCTGGATGCGGGTCTTGATCCTGACCAGTTCTGGCTTTTGTATTTTCCTCCTCACCTTAAGAAGGTTCTTAGAGCACCAGAGGACACTTCTTGCCTTCGTTTGCTGCTGAGTATCTACTTTTTTACAAACTTCACCCATGTGACTGAATAATGGAGAGCAAATGTCTAGAGGCCACAGCTGATAAAAGGGAAGGCAGTAGGGATCCAAAAAACATGCAGACTGGGAGAAAAGGTGTTGAGACCATCTTCAGGGAAGGTGGTGGCGACAACATAAACAAGCAGTGTTAGGGACATTCAATTGTTCCATCAATATGCTGTGAGGCTCCAAATCAGAGGTGGTTATGGCGGCCGTCGTGAGAAAGCAATGGACACAGAAATCAGGACTGTGTCTAAAAGCAATCTACCTATATTACCAAACATCTTCCTTTATATAGTATTTTAAAGGAGAATGGTCTATTGTCAATATGTGTACATTTCCATCAGTCATATGATTTTACATAGCAGTTAATCATTAAAGGGGTTGTCTCACGAAAGCAAGTGGGGTTCAGCACTTCTGTATGGCCATATTAATGCACTTTGTAATATACATCGTGCATTAAATATGAGCCATACAGAAGTTATTCACTTACCTGCTCCGTTGCTGACGTCCCCCGTCTCCATGGCTCCGTCAAACTTCAGCGTCTAATCGCCCGATTAGACGCGCTTGCGCAGAAGGGTCTTCTGCCTTCGGCTCGGCAGCAGCGGCGTTCTGGCTCCACCCCCTTCTAAGTGGCATCGCGTAGCTCCGCCCCGTCACGTGTGCCGATTCCAGCCAATCAGGAGGCTGGAATCGGCACACGTGATGGGGCGGAGCTACGCTATGCCGCGTAGAAGGGGGCGGAGCCAGAATGCCGCTGCTGCCGGGCAGACCCGAAGGCGAAGACCCTTCTGCGCAAGCGCATCTAATCGGGCGATTAGACGCTGAAGTTAGACGGAGCCATGGAGACGGGGGACGCCAGCAACGGCGCAGGTAAGTGAATAACTTCTGTATGGCTCATATTTAATGCACGATGTATATTACAAAGTGCATTAATATGGCCATACAGAAGTGCTGAACCCCACTTGCTTTCGCGAGACAACCCCTTTAAGGCATTGTCTTTACTGGACACTATTGCACACTGATCTTTGAACAGTATAACAGAAGATAAGGAAGAGTGTAAGTTATATATACTTTTACTGAATACTATTCTATATTTCTATTCCTGTAACAATGCAATCTTGCTGTGCAAACAACACATGAATGTACAAGCGTATATCAAAGATGTTCATAGGAGACAGGATGAAATATATATGTATATGTTTTAGGCCCATAGTCTTCACAAGCAGTATGCATGACACCAAGCACTGAGAGTGAATGATGTAAATGGATAAATGTCTAGCACCCTCTAGCAAAAGAGGCTGGAAGTTATCTGCACAGGCCAGTGATGATTGGCTGGCTGGAGCAATCCTCACACCCAGCTATCTCAATCATCTCACACCTATGGAAGTGTGCTCCTGGTGACCCATAGAACTACATGTCCTAGGAGTAATACATAACCGTTGCATTACAGGTTGACAAGCTCATAATAATATTAGAAAAGTACTTGATATTATTCACTAGGCCAACACTTTATCTACACCTATCTCCTTATTGGCCTTATATATCGAAAATGCTTTTAATTAAGTTGCATGTTCGCAACTTTAAATAAAATGGGAATTTCTAGCCTGTTTCTTGAATTCCTTAGGGTTCTTTACTCATCTCCCTCTCGCCTCCAGTGCTGTTGCCTGCTATTTTTGCGCTTCTGATGAAACCCCTCTCTATCCTTGTTAAGCCCAATGTCCACGGCTGATTTTTGCTTCAGAATCTGAAGCGGGAATTCCGCTCCGGCTTCTGCAGCAATAAGCCTCAATAGCATGCTATAGTAAAACGATCCTTCATGTCTATGAGCGGAAACCAATTGCAGTTTCCGCTCGGGGATTAAAAAAAAAATGCAGCTTTCTCTATTTTGCTGCGATTCCTCCACTGACTGCTTTCAATGAAGTCGTCTGATCCGCGGCCCATCAGCAATTAACATTGCCGATAGGCTGCGGGTAAGCTGTAGGTTGAGAAAAACAAAATTCTACTGTGCATTTGTGCCGGCCGGCTCTTCCACACACATCCACAGTACAGAAAAAAGACCCAGACAGGTATGCAGGGTCACCGGCCACAGTCAGGGTCAAATTATGTTACGGACTCCTGCATGCGGAATCTGACCCACCCGTAGACATGAGACCTTAAACAACTTTCACACTGCTGAGAATCTTGCATGACTATGAACCTATTCTTTTGAATGGAGTCATATACATGAGGGATATTTTCACACACCACAATGCAGTGTGGGAAAAAATAGCTGCATGTGCTATCTTTTCGCATTCCTCTGAAAGACTGGTACATTGGTTCCAATGGGACAGTAAAACACATTGCACATCGTGCGATACAAGGTTTCCCCTTGAAAACAATGGGAAATACTTTACGATCCTCTAACGCAGCTCAAAGCCACGCTAGAGG
The DNA here is from genome assembly GCF_035609145.1 of Eleutherodactylus coqui. Lineage (NCBI taxonomy): Eukaryota > Metazoa > Chordata > Amphibia > Anura > Eleutherodactylidae > Eleutherodactylus > Eleutherodactylus coqui. The sequence continues at coordinate 96,213,831 of NC_089839.1, read as the reverse complement.
ATTACTACTCTACTGAAGTGATAGGAGGTGTTTTTGAAAGAAAATCTGTTTGCAATGCCGTGAAAGCGCATGTTGGCAAGCCCAGTATAGCACTCACCTGTGTGTAAGTACCCTTTCTCGTTCCTATAGAAACTCCTATGATACAAAGTTAGTTTATTTGCTGATGATCTATCCTAACTTGTCTCATGTTGTAGATAAATTTTCTTTGGTATGTGGTCATAAAATAAAGCAAATTAAATGGGAAATATTTTTTTGTAAAGCCCCTGCCCCATGCAAAAACTCATCTTAATGAATGTTGGCTTCCAATCCCCGGATACATATCTCCCTTATTTAGATATTGTGTCACACAAAACTTCAGGCGTGCTTTAAAAACGCACCTCTTCAGGGATAAGTTAGAGAATTAGATTAGGTAGATTACACAGGGGTGCCAATACTTTTGCACTTAGCATTGAATAATCAAGTTGTGACCCCTCTACTTTTCCTATTTAGGACATAAAGAATGCTCGTGCCAAATTTCACTCTTGTATGACATCGGGCAGTTACACTACGAAGGAGTGCACTTACGTTTGCACTTAGCATTGAATAATCGAGTTGTGACCCATTTACTTTTCCAATTTAGGACCTAAAGAATGTTCCTTCCAAATTTCAAGTTTGTACAACATCGGGAAGTTAGAGAATTAGATTAGGTACATTACATAGGGGTGCCAATACTTTTGCACTTAGCATTAAATAATGAAGTTGTGACCCCTCTACTTTTCCTATTTAGCACCTAAAGAATGGTCATACCAAATTTTATGCTTTACGACATCAGGAAGCTATCGAATTAGTGGCCAGTCAGGAAGGGCTTTCACCTTTTTATAGATAGATAGATAGATAGATAGATAGATATAGATGATGGAAGAGGTCTCTGTATTGTCCCCTGATATATTTATACATAGTTATGAGGTCGCCCCTCAGCCATCTTTATTTCAAACAAAATAACCCCAATGTTGATAACCTCTCTGGGTATTGTAGTTCACCCATTTCATTGATTACTTTAGTTGCTTGACTTCTTACCCGTTCAAGCTCTGATATATCCTTCTTGAAGCCCAAAACTGTACACCATATTCCATGTGTGGTCTGACCAGTGACTTGGAAAGAGGAAGAACAATATTCTCGTCATGTGCCCCTAGACCTCTTTTGATGCACCCCATGATCCTATTTGCCTTGGCAGCAGCTGCCTGACACTGGTTGCTCCACTATTGTTTACAGTTAACTAAAATCCCCAAGTCCTTTTCCATGTCTGTTTTCCCTGTGGTTTTCCATTTAGTGTGTAATAGTAACGTGATTTCCTTGCCTGCATGCATAACCTTATATTTATCAGTGTTAAACCTCATTTGCTATTTTTATGCCCCAAACCCCAACTTATCCAGATCCATTTGCAACTGCATGTTGTTCTCTCTTGTGTTCATTTCTTTACATAGTTTTGTATCATCTACAAATATTGATATTTTACTGTGTAATACTTCTACCACGTCATTAATCCATATATTAAAAATAATAGGGCCCAAAACTGTCCCCTGTGATACCACGATAGTAACAGTGACCCAATCAGAGTATAACCCCCTCTGCTTTCTATCAATGACCAATTACGTACCCCCTTACACAAATTCTCGCCCAGACCAAGCATTCTTATTTTATATGCCAACCTGTTATGTGGCACAGTATCAAATTCTTTGGAACAATCCAGATACACAAAATCCAATGACCCCAGTCCATTCAATAACTTACCTCCTCATAGAAGCTGATCATATTGGTTTGACAGCAGCAATCTCTAATAAACCTATGCTGATATGGAGTTCTACTGCTATTTTCCTTGAGGTATTCTAGGATAGCATCTCCTAGAAACCCTTCAAAAATTTTACCCACAGTAGAAGTAAGACTTATCAGCCTGTAGTTTTGGTGTTCATTTTTTGAACCCTTTTTGAATATTGGCACCACATTGACCATGTGCCAATCCAGTGGAACAGACCAAGTCACTATTGAGTCCTTAAATATAAGAAACAAGGGTCTGCCTATCTATCATATTGCCTAATTCCTTTAGAACCCGCTGGTGCATGGCACTGGGAAAGGTAATTTGTCTATTTCAAACTTTTTAAGATGGCTCTGCACTTCTTCCTGGTTAACACTGGTGACATTTAGTGGAGAGTTTACATTATCACTCTGCATCTCATATGATATTTCATTTTCCTCTGTGAATGCACTGAAGAAAAAGCTATTGTTTTTTCCTCATCACCTTTTACAATTCTTCCTTCATTATTTATTAAGGGGCCAACACTTTTAGTATTAATCTTCTTACTATCTATGTAGTTGAAGAACAGTTAAAGGGGTTGTCCCGCGCCGAAACGGTTTTTTTTTTTTTTAAACCCCCCCCCCGTTCGGCGCGAGACAACCCCGCTGCAGGGGTTAAAAAAACAACCCGCACAGCGCTTACCTGAATCCCGGCGGTCCGGCGTCTTCATACTCACCTGCTGAAGATGGCCGCCGGGATCCTCTGTCTCCATGGACCGCAGGGCTTCTGTGCGGTCCATTGCCGATTCCAGCCTCCTGATTGGCTGGAATCGGCACGTGACGGGGCGGAGCTACACGGAGCTACACGGAGCCCCATTCAGAAAAGAAGAAGACCCGGACTGCGCAAGCGCGGCTAATTTGGCCATCGGAGGGCGAAAATTAGTCGGCACCATGGAGACGAGGACGCCAGCAACGGAGCAGGTAAGTATAAAACTTTTTATAACTTCTGTATGGCTCATAATTAATGCACAATGTACATTACAAAGTGCATTATTATGGCCATGCAGAAGTGTATAGACCCACTTGCTGCCTCGGGACAACCCCTTTAAGGGCTAGTTTAACTCTCTTTGGCAATAAGTCTTTCTGTTTCCACCTTTGCTGCTTTTATCTGATCTTTACATAATTTATTTTTTTCCTTATAGGTTTTTAGTGCTTCTTTGCTGACATTTGTTTTAGTAGTTTAAACGCTTTCTTTTTGCTGCTTATTGCCACCTTTACGTCTTTTTTGAGCCACCTTGGTTTTCTCCTATTTTTAACCATTTTATATTTTATAAAGGTATGAACCTCTCATAGTAAGTATTTAAAATGTGTTTAAAGATTTCCCATTTATTGTTTGTACTCTTATTTTTGAAGACATTATCCCAGTCAATAAGGTTAAGGGCATCTCTGAGCGGGTCGAATTTTGCCTTCCTGAAATGTAGTGTTTTCGTAGCTCCCATATAAAACTCTCTCTTGAAAAACAAGTTAAAATTTATTATATTATGGTCACTATTTCCCAGGTGCCCCTCAATTTGTACATCTGTTAGTCTGTTTAGGTCTGTTGTAGAGATGAGCGAGCACCAAAATGCTCGGGTGCTCGTTGCTTGAGTCGAACTTTCCGCGATGCTCGAGGGTTCGTTTCGAGTGACGAACCCCATTGAAGTGATTGGGCGACCCGAGCATTTTTGTATATGACTGGTGCTCCGCTAAGGTTTTCATTGGTGAAAATCTGCAAAACCCAAGAAAGTGATGGAAACGACACAGAAATGGATAGGGCAGGCAAGGGGCAACATGCTGGGCTGCATTTCAGGTTCCCAGGTCCCACTATTAACCCCTTAGTGACCACCCTATAGCGTTTTTACGTCCTGCAGCTGCAGGATGTGTATGGAGGGAGGTAGCGCCGCTATCTCCCTCCATACAGCGCGGGCTTCAGCTGTTTATTACAGCTGACACCCGCGGGCAATAGCCGCGCTTGGCCCTTCGGCCGATCGCGGCTATTAACCCTTTAAATGCCGCTGTCAATTCTGACAGCGGCATTTAAATCCCCGGAACGCTGTTTGGGGGTCCCGCACGCCCCCCCCCCCCGCGCGCGGTGAGATCGGAGGATCCGTGCAGGCGTCATGGCAGCCGGGGGCCTAATGAATGGCCCCAGGGCTGCCTTAGCAGACTGCCTATCAAGCCATCCACACAGGGTGGCTTCATAGACTGCCTGTAAAAAAGCAGTATGACGTAATGCTATAGCATTAAGTCATACTGCAGGAGCGATTAAAGCATCGCATGTTAAAGTCCCCCAGGGGGACTTCAAAGTAAAGTTAAAAAAAAGATCAATAAAGTTTTTTAAATTGTAAAAAAAAAAAAGTTATAAAAGTTTAAATCACCCCCCTTTTGCCATATCTATTATTAAAAAATCTAAATCATAAAATAAAAATATGTATTTGATATCGCCGCGTCCGTAAAAGTCGGATCTATCAAAATAGTGCATTATTTTTTCTGCACGCTGAACGTTGTCCGAAAAAAAAAATAAAGAACGCCAGAAATGCATTTTTTTTAGTTACCCTGTCTCCCAGAAAAAACGCAATTAAAAGCGATCAAAAAGTCGTATGTATTCCAAAGTGATACTATCGGAAACTACTGGACATCCCGCAAAAAATGAGCCTTTGCTCAACTACGGTCGACAGAAAAATAAAAAAGTTATCGCGTGCACAAAATGACCGCAGAAAATAATTGAAAAAAATTAAATATCTTTAAAAAAAAATACAAGTACTACAGCAAAAACAATACTATATAAGTTTGGTATCGTAGTAATCGTACTGACCCATAGAATAAAAATATCAGGTCGCTTTTGTCGCAGTTTGTGCGTCGTAGAAACAGGACGCACCGAAAGATGGTGGAATGTCGTTTTTTTTTCCATTTCTCTCCGCTAAGAATTTTTAAAACGTTTTTTAGTACATTATATGGTACAATAAATAGTGCCATTGAAAAATACAACTCGTCCCGCAAAAAACAAGCCCTCATACAGCAACGTCGATGGATAAATAAAGGAGCTACGATTTTTTAAAAGGGAGTAGGAAAAAACAAAAATGGAAAAAAGCAAAAAAGCCCGGTCACTAAGGGGTTAAGCCACAATAGCGGCAAGAGTGCCTCCCCCCCTAACAATTTTTACTTCAGACAAACTCTCATTAGTAAGCCACACCTTAGCTAAGCACCACACTACCTCCAACTAAGCACAAGCACTGCCTGCGGGACACACCCCTGCCTCTTCTCCTGGGTTACATGCTGCCCAACCCCCCCGCACGACCCAGTGTCCACAGCGCACACCAAAGTGTCCCTGCGCAGCCTTCAGCTGCCCTCATGCCACACGCTGGCCCCATAGCCACACCACCCTCATGTCTATTTATAAGTGCGTCTGCCATGAGGAGGAACCGAAGGCACACACTGCAGAGGGTTGGCAGGGCCAGGCAGCGACCCTCTTTAAAAGGGGCGGGGCAATACCCCACAATGCTGTACAGTAGCAATGAGAAATCCAATCCTGTGCCACCTCCATCAGGAGCTGCAAACGTGGGCATAGCAATGGGGAATCCATGTGCCACACAGTATTCATTCTGTCAAGGTGTCGCATAGCTCAATCGACACTGCAAGGGTAAAGCCGTCTGTGCTCTGCCCCCTACCCAAGTCAGTCAGTGTCTTTGTGCCAGACAGGTCAAACACCGCGATGGGAACTAAGTTAGCACCAACAGCATAGGTGGGTCCTAGGAAACCGAAGACATGAACAAAAAATTGATCTGAACGGCCAAACATGGCAGACTTGCACCGCGCCCACGGCATAGGCCTCGGCCCACAGAATTAGCAATCCTAGGCAGGAAGCAGACTTTCACTGCACCCAGGACATAGGCCTCTGCACAAACCCTCAGCAATTGCGGGCCTACAGCGGACTCCAATGCTAGCGTAGCTGTGCACGTCTCATTAGCGCTATATTGCTCCTGTAGTTTGTCCCAATGCAGTGCCCCGGATAGTAGAGCTAACGTCAGATTAAATACAGGTGGGCTTCGGCCCACACTGCATGCCCCAGTCAGACTGGTTTTTTTTTATAAGTATACACAGGCAGGTACAACTCCCTAATGTGAAGTCCGTATGGTCCCACAGCATGGGTGCGTCCCAGGAAGCCACGGGCGGTACATAAGTAAATCCCATTGCATTGCCCAGCACAGCTGAGGTAACGTCAGATTAAATGCAGGTGGGCTTTGGCCCACACTGCATGCCCCAGTCAGACTGGGGTTCTTTATAAGTAGACACATGCAGTTACAACTCCATGTGGACCGACAGCATGGGTGGGTCCGAGGAAGCCAACTGCGGTACATAAATAAATCCCATTGCAGTGCCCAGCACAGCTGAGGTAACGTCAGATTAAATGCAGGTGGGCTTCGGCCCACACTGCATGCCCCAGTCTGACTGGGGTTTTTAATACATAGACACAGGCAGGTACAAATCCCTAATGTGAAGTCCCTGTGGACGCACAGCATGGGTGGCTCCCTGGAACCCACCGGCGGTACATAAATAGATCCCATTGCAGTGCCCTGGACAGCAGAGCTAACGTCAGATTAAATATAGGTGGGCTTCGGCCCACACTCCATGCCCCAGTCAGACTGGGGTTTTTTATAAGTATACACAGGCAGGTACAACTCCCTAATGTGAAGTCCCTGTGGACCCACAGCATGGGTGGGTCCCAGAAAGCCACCGTCGGTACATAAATAAATCCCATTGCATTGCCCAGCACAGCTGAGGTAACGTCAGATTAAATGCAGGTGGGCTTTAGCCCACACTGCATGCCCCAGTCAGACTGGGGTTCTTTATAAGTAGACACATGCAGTTACAACTCCGTGTGGACCGACAGCATGGGTGGGTCCCAGGAAGCCACCGGCGGTACATAAATAAATCCCATTGCATTGCCCAGCACAGCTGAGGTAACGTCAGATTAAATGCAGGTGGGCTTCGGCCCACACTGCATGCCCCAGTCTGACCAGGGTTTTTAATACATAGACACAGGCAGGTACAACTCAATAATGTGAAGTCCATGTGGACCGACAGCATGGGTGGCTCCCTGGAACCCACCAGCGGTACATAAATAAATCCCATTGCAGTGCCCTGGACAGCAGAGCTAACGTCAGATTAAATACAGGTGGGCTTCGGCCAAGAATGTTTTCATTGTTGGAGGAGGACAGGGATGTTTTTGAGGCAGTACGTGTCCTGTCCCCGTGTCCGTGGTTATATGCACCTTACCAGTAACCACGTTGGTGGGATAGTCGTCGCGACTGTGGACCTATTAGCGCGGTTTTATTCCGTTGGTTTTCGGAATGTGGCCAGGATTAAGTGGGCCGTGGTGGGGGGCTTTCTTATTGTGTCGTTTAAGGTGAAATTCTTGGACTGCCGCCAGACGGACCACTGCGAAAGCATTTGCCAAGAATGTTTTCATTGTTGGAGGATAAGGACGGGGAAGTTTTTGAGGCAGTACGTGTCCTGTCCCCGTGTCCGTGGTTATATGCACGTTCCCAGTGACCGCGTCGCTGAAAAGTTGTCGCGCCTGGGGAACCTAGTAGCGCGGCCTCCCCACCATCATGTCTTTGGGAAGCCTCCATTTCCACTACCCTGTAACATTGCAGTAGCAGCAGTATAGGCAGAGCCGAGAATTAGTAACATTTCAGCGGTAAGAGTATGCACAAACCCCTGTAACATTTCATTGGCAGCAGTGACGACAGACCCCACTAACATTTCATTTGCAGCAGTATACACAGACCCCAGTAACATTTCAGTAGAATCTGAATAGACAGACCCCAGTAACAGTTCAGTTCCAGCAGTATTGACAGACCCCAGTAACATTTCAGTAGTATCAGTTGCGACATGCCCCAGTCACATTTCAGTTCCAGCAGTGCAGACAGACCCCAGTAACAGTAACGTTGAAGCAGTATGGGCAAAGCAGCAGATAAACATTTCCCTGGCAGCAGTGTAGGGAGAGCAAAGTATTTGTAACATTTCAGTAGTAGCAGTATAGTCAGACCCCAGTAACATTAACGTAGAAGCAGTATGGGCAGAGCCCACTATTAGTTACATTTCTGTTATAGCAGTATAGACCTGCCCCAGTAACATTTCCGTTGAAGCATTATGGGCAGAGCCCAGTATTAGTAAAATTACAGTAGTAACAGTATACACCAACCAAGGTAACATTTCAGGAGCAGAAGTATCGGCAGACCGAAGTAACATTTCTGTTGCTGAAGTATAGTCAGACCCTTGTAACATTACTGTGGCAGAAGTATAGGTAGGCAGAACAGAGTTACATTTCTGTAGCAAAAGTGTAGGCCAACCCCAGACACAGTGGTGTACCATGAGTGCAGGCGAAGCCCATAAAAATTACTTGGATTACATTGTAGGCGAGGGCCCGAAAAATTGGTGTACCGACAGTATAAATGTACCCCAGAAAAATTGCCCATGCTCAACCCAGAGGGCAGGTGAAACCCATTAATCGCTTAGCGTACTGTGGCTTAATTTTTAACTAGGCCTGGAGGCAGCCCAGTCTAAAAAACAATTGGTTCAGGTGGAAGTTTCAATGCTTTAATGAGAATTGAAACAGATAAATATTATTTAGAAAAGTTATATGAGCCTTTTGGCCCACAGAAAAATTGCCCATTCGCGGTGATTACGAGAGGTTTCAGGAGGAGGAGCCGGAGGAGGATGAATATCATACACAGATTGACAAAGGTCTTTAGGTAGCGCTGCTGTCCGCTGGTGGAGAACAGAAGTCTGGGGAAATCTAGGCTTTGTTCATCTTTATGAGTGTAAGCCTGTCAGCGCTGTCAGTTGACAGGCGGGTACACTTGTCCGTGATGATTCCCCCAGCTGCATTAAACACCCTCTCTGACAAGACGCTAGCCGCAGGGCAAGCCAACACCTCCAGGGCATACAGCGCGAGTTCGGGCCACGTGTCCAGCTTCGACACCCAGTAGTTGTACGGAGCAGAGGCGTCACGAAGGACGGTGGTACGATCGGCTGCGTACTCCCTCACCATCTTCTTACAGTGCTCCTTCCGACTCAGCCTGGACTGGGGAGGTGTGAGACAGTCTTGCTGGAGAGCCATAAAGCTGGCAAAGGCCTTGGAGAGTGTTCCCCTGCCTGCGCTGAACATGCTGCCTGATCTCCGTGCCTCCCCTTCTTCTTGGCCCTCGGAACTGTGCCTTCTGCCACTACCGCTGTCAGATGGGAAGTTTACCATCAGTTTGTCCACCAGGGCCCTGTGGTATTGCATCACTCTCAAACCTCTTTCCTCTTCGGGAATGAGAGTGGAAAGGTTATCCTTATACCGTGGGTCAAGCAGTGTGTACACCCAGTAATCCGTAGTGGCCAGAATGCGTCTAACGCAAGGGTCACGAGAAAGGCATGCTAACATAAAGTCAGCCATGTGTGCCAGGGTACCTGTATGCAACATATGGCTGTCCTCACTAGGAAGATCACTTTGAGTATCCTCCTCCTACTCCTCAGGCCATACACGCTGAATGGATGAGAGGCAAGCAGCATGGGTACCCTCTGCAGTTGGCCCAGCTGTCTCTTCCTGCTCAGGCTCCTCCCCCTCCTCCTCTTCCCCCTCCTCCTCCACGCGCTGAGATATAGACATGAGGGTGCTCTGACTATCCAGCGACATACTGTCTTCCCCCGCCTCCGTTTCTGCCCCGCAAAGCATCAGCCTTTATGCTTTGCAGGGAACTTCTCAACAGGCATAGTAGGGGAATGGTGACGCTAATAATTGCAGCATCGCCACTCGCCATCAGGGTGGACTCCTCAAAGTTTCCAAGGACCTGACAGATATCTGCCATCCAGGCCCACTCCTCTGTAAAGAATTGAGGAGGCTGACTCCCACTTCGCCGCCCATGTTGGAGTTGGTATTCCACTATAGCTCTACGCTGCTCATACAGCCGGGACAACATGTGAAGCGTAGAGTTCCACCTTGTGGGCACGTTGCAAAGCAGTCGGTGCACTGGCAGATTAAACCGATGTTGTAGGGTGCGCAGGGTGGCAGCGTCCGTGTTGGACTTGCGGAAATGTGCGCTGACCCGGCGCACCTTGCCGAGGAGGTCTGACAAGTGTGGGTAGCCTTTCAGAAACCGTTGAACCACCAAATTAAAGACGTGGGCCAGGCATGGCACTTGCGTGAGGCTGCCGAGCTGGAGAGCCGCCACCAGGTTACGGCCGTTGTCACACACGACCATGCCCGGTTGGAGGCTCAGTGGCGAAAGCCAGTGGTCGTTCTGCTCTGTCAGACCGTGCAACAGTTCATTGGCCGTGTGCCTCTTCTCTCCTAAGCTGAGTAGTTTCAGCACGGCCTGCTGACGCTTGCCCACCGCTGTGCTGCCGCGCCGCGCGACACTGACTGCTGGCGACGTGCTGCTGGTGACAAGTCTTGATTGCGAGGTAGAGGTTGTGTTGGAGCAGGAGGAGGAGGAGGAAGGTTTAGTGGAGGTGGCATACACCGCCGCAGATACCAGCACCGATCTGGGGCCTGCAATTCTGGGGGTGGGTAGTACATGAGCGGTCCCAGGCTCTGACTCGGTCCCAGCCTCCACTAAATTCACCCAATGTACCGTCAGGGAGATATAGTGGCCCTGCCCGCCTGTGCTTGTCCACGTGTCCGTTGTTAAGTGAACCTTGGCAGTAACCGAGTTGGTGAGAGCGCGTACGATGTTGCATGAGACGTGGTCATGGAGGGCTGGGACGGCACACCGTGGAGACTGGGGACAGAGTAGCGCTGGGCTGCTGCCGCCATCATGTTTTTGAATGCCTCAGTTTCCACCAGCCTGTAGGGGAGCATCTCCAGGCTGATCAATTTGGCTATGTGGACATTTAAAGCTTGAGCATGCAGGTGCGTGGCGGCGTACTTGCGCTTTCGCTCCAACAATTCTCTTAGCGACAGCTGGACGCTTAGTTGAGAGACATTGCTGGATGGGGCCGAGGACAGCGGAGGTGAGGGTGTGGGTCCAGGCCAGGAGACGGTCGTGCCTGTGTCCTGAGAGGGGGGTTGGATCTCAGTGGCAGGTTGGGGCCCAGGGGGAGAGGCAGTGGCGCAAGCTGGAGGTGGTGAACGGCCTTCGTCCCACCTTGTGGGGTGCTTGGCCATCATATGCCTGCGCATGCTGATGGTGGTGAGGCTGGTGGTGGTGGCTCCCTGGCTGATCTTGGCGCGACAAAGGTTGCACACCACTGTTCGTCGGTCGTCCGCCGTCTCAGTGAAAAACTGCCAGACCTTAAAGCACCTTGGCCTCTGCACGGTGGCTTCGCGCGAGGGGGTGCTTTGGGAAACAGTTGGTGGATTATTCGCTCTTGCCCTGCCTCTACCCCTTGCCACCCCGCTGCCTCTTCCAACCTGTCCTGTGGCTGCAATTGCCTCCCCCTCTGAAGACCTGTCCTCAGTTGGCTTATCACACCAGGTGGGGTCAGTCACCTCATCGTCCAGCGGCCCTTCCTCCGAATCCTCTGTGCGCTCCTCCCTCAGACTTACTGCCCTCACTACTACCTCACTGATAAACAACTGTGTCTCATCGTCATCGTCCTCCTCACCCACTGAAAGCTCTTGAGACAGTTGCCGGAAGTCCCCAGCCTCATCCCCCGGACCTTTCCAAAGGTTGGGCATCGGTCACGACAAACTCCTCCGGTGGGAGAGGAACCATTGCTGGGAGGAAGGAGGAGCAGCAGCCAGAGGATTCAGAGTTGCAGCAGTGGACGGCGTAGAAGACTGGGTGGTCAATAGATTGCTGGATGCACTTTCTGCCATCCACGACAGGACCTGCTTACACTGCTCATTTTTTAATAAAGGTCTATGATGTGGACCCAAAAATTGCGATATGAAGCTGGGGACCCCAGAAACTGTCCTCTCTCCTACTCCCGCAGCAGCCAGCTACGATTCACCTGGACCAGGAACTCGTCCTATGCCCACACCCTCACTTGGGACTCCGCGTCCTCGACTGCGTCCACTTCCCCTGCCCCTACCCCTACCCCTCAGCATGCTGGATTAAGAATTGAGCAGAGACAGAGTGGTGTAAAAATGTTTGTGAATTCTTGCCGCGCAGTTGGTGGCTGCCAGCGATAATATAACTCTAAATGAAGCCAGAGATAAATTATAAGGAAGGCTGCACGCAGGCTAGGCTGTGAACTATGCAGTTTGGATGGGCGTGAAGTCCCACAGGCCACGCAGGCAAATGCACTGGGTAAGCGTTAGCCGTAAAAAGGAATTTTTAAAAAAATCTCCTTATTTTACTCTGCAATGCAGGCTGAGGCTAGGCAGTGTGTATTGCACTTTCAATCTATGGGCGTCGGGCAGACCGTGAACATCTGAGACAGCATGCGTATAACAGAGCGTTGTAGAAAATGTGTGGTTTCTTGGCGTACACTTAGAGGCAGAGTGAACTGAGGCGACACAAAGTGCGGACAGAAAAATGTTTAAATGAAGGCTGCACGCAGGCTAGGCTGTGCAATACAGAGGTACTACAACTCCCAGCAACCACGGAGTTAAATGCACACGGTCGCAGGTTGCCCTAAGAAGAACTGTTGGGGTTCTTGTAGACAGGATTCTACACTACCACTGTCCCTGCCTGACCAATACTGCCCCTATACCCAAGTACAGACTGCATCCTGAGAACGCTACAGCCTGCACGCCCGATATACATTAAAAAACAATTTGTGCAAAAGTGCTCACAGCAGCCACTACAGGTACTACAACTCCCAGCAACCACGGAGTTAAATGCACACGGTCGCAGGTTGCCCTAAGAAGAACCGTTGGGGTTCTTGTAGACAGGATTCTACACTACCACTGTCCCTGCCTGACCAATACTGCCCCTACACTCAAGTACAGACTGCAGCCTGAGAACGCTACAGCCTGCACGCCCGATATACATTAAAAAAAAAAATTTGTGCAAAACTGCTGACAGCAGCCACAACAGTAATGAGGTGAGCTGTGGCCCTAAGAAGGGTCGTTGTGGTTCTTGAAGACGCTAACACTGTCCCTATAGCAGCAGAAGCATCAGTAGCACTTTCCCTGATCTCTCTTAGCGTGTGTCTGTGACGAGCCGCGGGCGGGGCAGATTTAAATACTCGGGGGGTCACTTGATCTCGCCAGCCACTCACTGCAGGGGTGTGGGATAGGGCTGGAACGTCACAGGAGGAAGTTGTAATGCCTTCCCTGTGTTTCTATTGGCCAGAAAAGGGCGCAAATTTCTCAGGGAAGGAAATGTAATGGAGTCGAGTGCCACGTGGTGCTCGTCTCGAGTAACGAGCATCTCGAACACCCTAATGCTCGAACGAGCATCAAGCTCGGACGAGTGCGCTCGCTCATCTCTAGTCTGTTGGTTAATATCAAGTTCAAAATGTCGTCCCTCTATTTGAGTCCTGAACAAATTGGTTAAGGTAATTTAGTAATCTTTAGTAATTGACAAAAAGTTGTTACCTTTTTGAGAGCCGCTTCCCAGTTTATATCTGAATAATTAAAGTCTCCCATAATAAGTGCCTCATTTTGATGTGCTGCTTCATCTATTTGCCTCAGTAATAGATTTTCAATGTCTTCTGTTGTATTTGGTTGCCTGTAGAGAACTAGAGATGAGCGAGCTAGCTCGTCCGAGCTTGATGCTCGTTGGAGTAGTAGCCTACTCGATGGTGCTCGTTACTCGAGCGAACACCACGGCATGTTCGAGAAAATTTTATGCCCCTCCCCGTTTTACCACTTCCTGTTGTGACGTGCCAAGCATGCGCACGTCTACAGCAGTGTCTGGCTGGAGGAGAGAGAGAGAGACTGAGACTTCAATGGGGTTCGTTACACGAACAGAGCTCTCGAATATTACAAAAAGCTCCGGTCGAATAACAAGAACCCGAGCATTTTGGTGCTCGCTCATCTCTATAGAGAACCCCTATGAGGATTTTATTATTGTTTTTCCCTCCATGTATCTCCACTCATAGAGACTCCACACGTTCTTCTCCCTCACTTATATCTTCCCATAGTATTGGATTTAAACAGGATTTTACATAAAGACAAATACCTCCCTCTTCTTTAGTCACCGTACAGTTTATAAGGTTTTGGTTATTTTTTATTCTAATTGTATCCCTATTAACTTTTCTGCCAGTTCTAACTGTACTGACCCCTCCCACCGCTGCACCCCTATTTCCAATACTTAGTCCCAAGTCACTGTCTACACTGTCTTTCCTTCTATCTTTCTGAGTGTCCTCCTCCCAAATCCCTAGTTTAAACATTCATTCAACCTTCTATCTTCTCCCCCAGCACAGCTACATCCTATCCATTGAGATACAGCCCATCCCTACGGTAAAACCTGTGGCCAACAGCAAAGTCGGCCCAGTTCTTCAGCAACCAAAATCCCTCCTTCCTATGGAGCCACTTGTTTACCTTTCTAATCTCATGCTGCCTTTCTAGTGTGGCATATGGTACAGGTAGTATTTCAGAACATATTACTTTGGAAGTCCTTGCCTTAAGCTTACTTCCTCGCTCCCTGAAATCGTTTTTAAGGACTTTCCACCTACCTCTAACTTTGTCATTAGTGCCAATGTGTACCACAACCGCTGGATCCTCACCAGCCCCTCCCCAATAATCTGTCAACCCGATCCGCAAAATGTCGAACTCGAGCACCAAGAAGACAACACACTGTTCAACAATCCCAGTCTTTGTTGCAGATTGCCCTGTCTATCCCCCTAATAATTGAGTCCCCCACTACGAGCACCTGTCGTGCTGCAACGGTGCTGGTTCTGTAATGGCATTCCCCTCATTTGGCAACTTTGTGAACTTGTTGGGGTGTGCCAGTTCAGGACTAGCCTCCCTAGTTCTCTTTTCTCTACCCCTTATTCTAACAGTCAACCAGCTAGCTGCCTGATCATACTGCTCTTCCAAACTACCATCCACCCCCCACATTTACCCCAACAAGTGCCTACTAAGTGAGCAGCAAACTTCTTTCTATATTGCCAATGCATCTCAGTGTTGTAAGCTGTTTATTTTTGATCCAGGATCTGGGCTTCCAAACGAGCACCACTCTCACATCTCGTACAGCAGTATGCACCCTCCAGTGGCTCTGTACAAGGGCTGCATACATGGCACAAGATGTACACTAGGCGGCACTGTCAATCATGGAGCACATTCCAAATGAGGATCGTACAGATAGATTAGATGAAAATATATGCAAAAAATTCAAATAGATAATTAGCAATTAAATTCAGCTGACTTCTAAAGTCCCTGAATCCCAAGTGTGGATGTTCTCAGTAAGAGAAACCAACTAACCTTGTAGATATGATACCTTTTATTGGGTAACAAAATTATATGATGTTACAGCAAGCTTTTGGGTTCTTCTATCGACTCTATCAAAAGGTATCATATCTACAAGATTACTTGGTTACTCTTATTGAGAACAATCACACTTTGCTCTACTGGCTAACACCGTACCAAACCTTTTCTTTCATATTACCTAATGGAGGATACCAGAATGCACCGTACACAAATGGAACTGAAATATGTTTAAACGGTCAATAGAAGAACCTGAAAGCTTGCTGTAAGATCATGTATTTTTGTTAGCCATTAAAAAGTATCATATCTACATGATTACCTGGTTTCTCTTACTGAGAATAATCTCACTTTGCTCTACTGGCTAACATGGTACCAAACACTTTTTTTTCATGAATCCCAAGTTACACACGTAAGGCACAGTACACTTCAGAAGACAGTACACGTAGAATACAGCACCCTCACTTATCTTTTGATTTACGTAGTACTTATCTGCAATACTTCTGCTCTTCCTCTGTATATCTGTTAGGAGGAAACGTACCAGCAGCGCGGTCAGGTCTCGGCAGCGCGCCAGTCCAGCTGCGGGGGTCCAGGCACGGCGTTCTTCCTTCCGGTTCCGGTGCCGGCTCCCTTAGGGCGGCCGCGCGGCTCTGGGAGCCTTTTCTGATGTGAGTGGGAGGGTCTTCTTCCTTCACCCACCAGCATGTCATTTGGCTCCGCCCCTTTGCTAGGGATAAGAGGCAGCAGCTGGCAAGTTTCATTGCCAGTGTTTGTTTGTATCTAGTGAGGTTAACTAGGTCTCTCTGGTCCTCTTAGTTCTGGAGCTTTAACCCTTGCTTTCCCTTGCTGTAGTTTTTATTAACCTTTTGTGTTTCTCTTTGGTAGTATCTTCCTTAGTCCTTTGCTCCTTTTTCCTCTGTAGTATCAGGTTGTCCCTAGACAGTATAGGGACCGCCACCCAGTTGTCCCCCTGGGTTTAGCTAGGGTGAGGCAAGTAGGTAGGGTCAGAGGGGTAGGTGGTTTTTAGGGACTCCCAGTCCTTTCTCTGTACCTGCCTAACAGAAACACTGGCCTTATATAAAAAAAAAAATTCTCTCCCCAGCGTTTAGCGCCCCATTTTTTGTTTAGTATGGATGCGCTTACCACTCTTGCCGAGCAGGTTAGAAACCTAACTTGTGTGGTACAAGAATTGTCCAGCAGAGTCGTTCTAAAGGAACAGACTATCTCTACGATGCCCTGTCCAGGTTCTGAACCTAAGATTCAGTTGCAGGACGTTTTTCCTGGGGACAGGCAAACTTTTTTTTCGTTTCAGGAAGGGTGCAAGTTGTACTTTAAGTTGCGGCCCCATTCTTCAGGTAGGGAAGCACAGAGAGTAGCTCTCGTTATATCCAGGTTAAGAGGGGGTCCTCAGAATTGGGCTTTTTCTTTGCCAGCCGATTCTCCCACTCTGTTGTCGGTTGATAGTTTTTTTAGGGACCTCGGTCACATCTATGATGAGCCTGATCGTGCCGGTTTTGCCGTCAGCAATTTGCGTCAGGATAGACGTTCTGCAGAGGACTATTGTTCTCTGTTTAGGCAATATTCAGTGGAATCTGGGTGGAATGACCACGCTCTTAAAGATCTGTTTCTCATCGGATTGTCAGATTCAATAAAAGATTTGCTTTTGTCTCACCCAGAGCCTAGAACTCTGGAACAGGCCATGACGTTAGCAGTCAGGGCGGACCGTCGGCTCCGTGCTAGACACAAGCCTCCTAGGGGTCCAGTCGTTACACCTCAGCGGAAGGAGTCCCAGGGTTCTCGTTCGTCGACAGCTGAACCTATGGATGTAGATTCCATGTCCCCGCTAGAGCGCAGAGAGTTTCGCATCAAGAATCGTCTATGTCTGTACTGCGGCAAACCAGACCATGGGATCACTGCATGCTATAAGAGGAGACAGCAGGAAAACTCCCACTCCTAGACGATTTGCGGAAGGATCGTCTAGGAGAAGAGGTACTTCTGAGATTTTCTAAATTGTTTGTTCCTTGCGTCATTTCATTTAAAACTTTCGAGTTAGAGGGGAGAGCCTTTATAGATTCGGGGGCAGCCACGAATTTTGTCAATGCCGATTTTGCCAAATCTTTGTTATCTTTCTTTATCTCAGGTTTCCCATCCGATTTTCTGGGATCGACTCAACACCACTCCGGGCTGGCTTCATTACTAAAAAGACTCCTGAAGTTTTATTTTCTGTGGGGGCTTTACACACAGAGACATGTTCGTTTTTTGTTATGGATAATTTATCCGTGGATGTAGTTTTGGGTTTACCCTGGCTAAAGCTCCACAATCCTCAAATTGATTGGGTAAATTCTGAGTTAGTACGCTGGGGGTTTTCTTGTCAAGATCATTTGACTCATGTACTTTTCCCTCCCATATCTGGTACTGAAGTTTGCCTACACTCATACATTAAAGAATTTGCGGATGTGATCTCTAAACGTTTGTCTGAGTCTTTGCCTCCACACCCAGAGTGGGATTGCAGGACAGACCTCATTCTGGGTAGCAAGATCCCCAAGGGAGGGATTTATAATTTGACTGTTCCGGAACGTAGTGCTATGAAGGAATACATAATGGAGAGTCTGAATAAGGGACACATCCGGCCCTCTAATTCACCCGCTGGGGCGGGATTATTTTTTGTTGAAAAGAAAGATGGTTCTCTCCATCCCTGTGTGGACTACCGTGCTCTAAACGAGATCACGGTTAAGAACCAGTGCTCGTTGCCACTTATTCCCAATTTGCTCAATCAGATAAAAGAAGGTGAGGAGTGGAAAACTGCATTTAATACGCCCTTAGGTCATTTTGAGTGTTTGGTCATGCCTTTTGGCTTGTGTAATGCTCCTGCCGTTTTTCAGGGTTTCGTGAATTCGATCTTTCATGACATTTGTGGGTCCTTTTTGGTGGTCTATCTTGACGATATACTGATTTTTTCCCCCGACTGGGAAACACATGTAAAACACCTACATATCGTGTTAGCTCGTCTTCGCACTCAGAACTTATTTGCCAAGTTTGAGAAGTGTATTTTTGGGGTTCAAAAGATTTCCTTCTTAGGGTATGTAATTACTCCTACTAACATTCTAATGGATTCTGACCAAGTCAAGGCTATTTCTGAATGGGCACAACCTACCAACTTGAAAGCCTTACAACGGTTCTTAGGGTTTGCAAACTTTTATCGTAAATCCATAAGGAATTTTTCTACTATAGCTAAACCTTTAACTGATATGACTAAAAAAGGGGCGGACTTTAGCGCTTGGTCGGTAGAGGCAGTCCAAGCCTTTACTCAGTTGAAGAAGGCCTTTTCTTCGGCGCCAGTTCTTGCTCAACCTAATTTTGATCGGCCATTCGTTGTTGAGGTTGATGCTTCAGAGCATGGTGTGGGTGCAGTTTTGTCGCAGGAATTCCAAGGAGGCTCTGGCTTGCAGCCTTATGCTTTCTTCTCTAAGAAATTCCACCCAGCCGAGTGAAATTATGATATTGGCAATAGGGAGTTATTGGCCATAAAATGGGCCTTTGACGAGTGGCGACATTTTCTTGAGGGTGCCTGGCATACAATTACAGTACATACCGATCATAAGAATTTAATTTACTTGGAAACGGCCAAACGCCTTAATGCCCGACAAGCCAGATGGACACTTTTCTTTTCTCGTTTCAACTTTATGGTTAGGTACATTCCGGGTACTAAGAATGTCAAGGCAGATGCCCTGTCGTGCAGTTTTGAGGCACCAGATTCCATGGAGAGCCAACTGGTACATATTTTACAACCAGGCACTGTTGTGGATACTCTCTCCTCTAGCTTGGCAACTCAACTTCAAGTGGAACAACAGACAGTACCAGAAGGTCTTCCAGAAGGGAGGTTATTCGTTCCCAGTACCTTGAGATTAGTGGTTTTGGAGGAAGTGCATTCATCAAGATTAGCAGGGCACCCAGGCATTCGAGGAACCCTGAATTTATGTTCGCGTCTTTATTGGTGGCCGCAAATGTCGCGGGATGTTAAGAGGTTTGTTAGGGCCTGTTCAGTTTGCGCCCGCGGGAAGGCCGTTCGCAGACGTCCAGAGGGTCCGCTTCTGCCTTTACCGATATCAAACAAACCATGGTCACATCTTTCTATGGATTTTATCACAGACTTACCCGAATCGTTAGGTAACTCCGTCATCCTAGTGGTAGTCGACAGGTTTACTAAGATGGCTCACTTTGTTCCTCTTAAAAAACTACCCACTGCTTCAGAGTTGGCCACCGTTTTCACTAAGGAGATTGTTCGGTTACACGGCATTCCCATCAACATTGTTTCTGACCATGGTGTCCAATTTTGGCGAACTTTTTGTAAGAGGATAGGTATTGAGTTATCTTTTTCCTCCGCCTTCCATCCCGAATCTAATGGTCAGACTGAACGGATGAATCAGGAACTTCTCCAATACCTTAGGTTGTTTGTGGGTGACAACCCCAGTCGTTGGGCAGAATTCTTGGCGTTGGCAGAATTTGCCATTAACAATCATGTCAATTCTGCTACTAAGATAACTCTGTTTTTCTGTAATTTCGGTCTGCATCCTCGATTCTCAGTTTTCAATTCTCTTGAATCGAACGTCCCGACGGTAGAGGATCGTATTCAGGAATTTTAAAAGGTTTGGAAGAATGTGCGTATTAATATCGAAAAGGCATGTAATAAAATGCAGGATCGTAGCAGAAAGAGGTGTACTATTTCTCAGCCTTTTTCGATGGGTCAATTGGTATACTTGTCTACCAAGAACCTTAAATTAAAGGTACCTTCCTCTAAGTTCATGCCTCGGTTTGTGGGACCATTTGTTATTACTCGGGTCATCAACCCGATGGCCTATGAGTTAGATTTGCCCAAAACCTGGAGAGTCCATAAGGTGTTCCACAAGACATTATTGAAGGAATTCATTCCTGCGGTGGTGCCCACCTCCGGTCCCCCACCACCCACCCTCATTCAGGGAGAATTAGAGTACGAGGTGGAGAGGATATTAGACTCCAGGATGCTTCATGGTTCCCTTCAGTATCTCATTGCATGGAAGGGATTTAGTCCGGAGGAACATTCTTGGGTTCCTGCCAGAGAAGTTCATGCTCCTCGTCTTGTGCGCTCTTTTCATAAGAGGTTTCCTCGGAAACCTGCCCCGATAATCAGGGTTGCGGAGGTCCCCCGTAAAAGGGGGAGTAATGTTAGGAGGAAGCGTACCAGCAGTGCAGTCGGGTCTCAGCAGCACGCCAGTCCAGCTGCGGGGTCCAGGCACGGCGTTCTTCCTTCCGGGTCCGGCGCCGGTTCCCTTAGGGCGGCCGCGCGGCTCTGGGAGCCTTTTCTGATGTGAGTGGGTGGGTCTTCTTCCTCTACCCACCAGCATGTCATTTGGCTCCACCCCTTTACTAGGGATAAGAGGCAGCAGCTGGCAAGTTTCATTGCCAGTGTTTGTTTGTATCTAGTGAGGTTAACTAGGTCTCTCTGGTCCTCTTAGTCCTGGAGCTTTAACCCTTGCTTTCCCTTGCTGTAGTTTTTATTAACCTTTTGTGTTTCTCTTTGGTAGAATCTTCCTTAGTCCTTTGCTCCTTTTTCCTCTGTAGTATCAGGTTGTCCCTAGACAGTATAGGGACCGCCACCCAGTTGTCCCCCTGGGTTTAGCCAGGGTGAGGCAAGTAGGTAGGGTCAGAGGGGTGGGTGGTTTTTAGGGACTCCCAGTCCTTTCTCTGTACCTGCCTAACAATATCGCTGTCTATTGTTTTGTTTTGCATTACACCACACCATGCTATATTACGTTATCATAAGGTATGCAAGCTATGGAAAAGCATTCTATTGATATTATTCGATTCTGGGACATATTTGTATAACAATCTTTGAGATCTCTATAAAGTTTATGTTTGACACTAAAAATTCACTAGTATATTGACCCTCTGACTGGCTCTACTCACCTCAGTGTGATGAACTGATTGGCTGTTTATTATGGCTAATTACTTACCTGTTACTTTGAAATATAAACATTGATTGACTGAGTCTTCTTGGCAATCACATGAACTGCGGATTGGCACTGCCTGTGACATAGTGCCTTAAATAAGGTTTCCAGTTATGACAGCTCAGGAAAGACCATTGTAATTTATAATATTGTGACCTGAGGGACATTATTACTGCATTAAAGAGGATTTTCACCTAAAATATCTCTGCATTCGAGTAAATAATTTGTTGCTGGGAATCGAATTTAAAAAAAATTCAATATGGCTTCACTTCCAACTATCACTTTAAAAAAATTTGCTGTGGCCATTGGACAGAAATACCTAATGCAATCGATTAAAATATACGTATTGAAATTTTTATTTCCTCTAAACTTGTCTTTCTGCTGGTTTATAAATAGAAAAGTCAGGTTTATACTTCAGACTCTGTGCTTCTTTGCATGAATAGAAAGTTGTGCCTCTCCCCAGTACTTGGTACTTTTCTACTCTCTACTTCCAATCCAATCCCGAAGGACTCAGATGACACTACAGCCTGACAGTCAGGGCTACTCCAACTCAAGGGACAAACATAACACTTATGTGCAAGGTGAAGACATTGTTTGGGACCGAGGGACATGAACCACCAATGCCTGCAACTAGAGATGAGCAAGCGTACTCGTTAAGGACAGATACTCAAGCGGGTATTGTCCTTTTCGAGTACCTCCCTGCTCGCCCACAAAGATTCGGGTGCCGGCAGGGGTGAGCGCTGTGTTGCGGGAATGGGCAGGAGGGAGCGGTGGGGGGGGGGGGGGGAGAGATCTCCCCCCCGCCGACACCCAAATCTTTGCGGACGAGTAGGCAGGTACTCAAAAAGGACGATACTCGCTCGAGTATCTGTCCTTAACGAGTCCGCTCGCTCATCTCTACATGCAACGTGATCTAGAGAAAAACAACAAACAAGTTCTTTAAACACGTCTACTAATAAGTAGAAGAAGAAAAAATGTGTTCTTTTCTTTGCTGCCTTTTAATTGTCTTACCTATGGTTAATTGATGTAATTAGTTATGTTAATTGCTTTGTTACTGTTTAACATGTCTTGAGTAGGGGTCAAGAGAATGAATCCATTATGTGCTGTCCTAGGCTGTCGAGGACACTATATTTTACTGTAGAAGAATTTAATGGACAAAGAAATCTCCCACCAACTGATTGCCAGGGTCACGGGTGGCTTCATTCTATAGCTGGTGAATAAGGTGGGCTTTTCAACTTTAATTGTCATACACAGTGTGGAAAATCGATGTATATAGCTCCAGCATATGAATCTTTATCAGAAAATATCTATAGAAAGGTAAAAACACTCACACGTGCTAACAGCTACCTACGCATTTTGATGAAAAACTAAGACTTAATCACAGCATAGCTGATTTTTTTTTGCTAAAACATGTAGGTATCTGTTCACACATGTGAGCGTTCCTACCTTTCTATGGATATATTCTAATAAAAATAAATTTTTATGAGAACAGGTACCTATGTGTTTCAACAAAAAACTAAGCCCTAATCATAGCATAGCCGAGTTTTGTATGCCGAAATGCATAAGTCCCTGTTCTCACATGTGAGCGTTTTTTTCATCTTTCTATAGATATAGTCTAATTAACTATTTTTTAATGAGAGGTGTTGGAGTTTTTTATATATATATTATATATATATATCCATCCTTTTTTCTACATTGCATTCCTGAGAAAGCCGCTTGGCATTGTTCTCTGGCCTTAGTGGAGGTTGGATCTTTGGCATAACGCCAAGCACCAATAAGGAGTGTGCACGGAAAAAACACTAAGATTAAGAATTTTGGTGAGCTGTATTTTACCTTTTTACTGTTTATATTGAAGGCGGTTAAGGCCTCATGTCCACGGGGAAAATAAGATCCGCTGCAGATTCTCCATGTAGAATCTGCAGCGGGTCCCTCCTGCCCCGCGGACATGAGCGCTGAAAATAAGAATTTAAAAGCATTTACCTATCCGGCGCGGGCGGGAAAGGTCAGCTGTTCCTCACGGCCGGATCTTCTTTTTCGGCCGGCGGATGAATTCGTCACGCCGGCGGCACGTCGCCGGCACGTCGTCGACGTGCCGCGCGCATGCGCCGGGCACATCCGCCGAGCCGAAGCAAGAAAGATGCGGCCGTGAGGAAGAGAAGACCTTCGCGGTCCGCTCCGGATGGGTAAATACTTTTAAATTCCTATTTTAGGTCTCCCGCGGATCCGGACGGCTTCCATAGGCTTCAATAGAAGCCCGCGGGAGCCGTCCCCGCGGGAGACCCGCACGAAAATGGAGCATGGTCCAGATTTTTTCATGCTCCATTTTTTTTTAAATGCCTTTTATTGACCATCCGCGGGTATTTATCTACCCGCGGGTGGTCAATGCATCCCTATGGGATGCGGATCCGCCTGCGGGAGATCCGCTGCGGATCTTAAATCATATTTTGCCCGTGGACATGAGCCCTAAAGGGTGAAGTTGTAGATGGAGTATATCTCCCTCCTAGGCTCTTAGTCTGGACAGGGTGGCGGCCACAACTTCACCCTAGTCCTCAGGAATCTCAGCTGTAGGCACTGACCCCGTTACTGGAGCATAAAAGACTGCAGCTCCAGGGAGTCAGTGCCTGACAGCCTGAGGGGGAAGCCTCTGAGCACCCTGCATGGTGCAGCATTTCATTTCTGTTATACTGCATGGACTTTGTGTTGCTGTTTTGTGTGGCCTGGAGCATACGCCAAAATAAAGACTAAAAGTGAGTTTTGATGAACTTTGGAGTCTAGTGTGTCGTTGCCACCCCACCCTTTTGGATAACACTCTTACAATATATAAACATATACAGACCTGCTTACATGCTAGAGTGTATACATCTTGATAACCATTCGTAAAACCAACAACAATATGTAGAAGTTTAAGGATGACCATAAGTATGTGAACACCCCTCCTAATTTTTGAGTTCAGCTGTTTCTGCCTTACAGCCTCAGCTATGCAGTCTCCATAGACTGTAAGGGTACGTTCACACATGGCGGAAATGCTGCTGCTTCTACATAGGGCAAATTTCCACGGCAAAATCCTCAGCATTTCCGCATTAAAAACCGGGTCAAAATCCACAGATTTTGGCTCTGATCGATTTCAGTACACATTAACGTTCCTCTTACCTGTGAATACTTCACACTGCCAGCCCCAAGAGTGTTACTCAGCAACAACTACTGAGGTCAGGTGAGGTGGAAGCGGCATTACCTAACCAGCGTCGGCACTTAGTAGTGGTTGCCAGGCGACAGTGTGCCTTGTGGCAGGCAGCGCATAGTATTCAGAGGTCAAAGGAGAGCTAATGTGTAGGCTGAATCCGAGTCAGAATCCACACTAGTGGTGCAGTTTTTGATGCAGAAATGCTGCAGGTTTTGCATAAAGCAGTAGACCACACAAACTCACAGCCAAGTGCTGAAGTGTGTAACATCTATCTTCTTGCATCTCTCAGAAAGGAATCCCAGTGACAGTAGTACAAGAACTGTGCGTCAGAAGCATTAGTAAATGGGTTTCCATGGTTGGTTGAGCACCTAGAAGGTCTGAGGAGACTTATAAGGCCATCCATGCATCTCTGGGAAATATGCAAATGAGAAGATGGAACAATACCTCTACAACACCACCTATTGGAAAGCAGCTTCCTGGAAGTCAATGTCAAACTTTTTTAACAAGCCTTGTAACAATGACTGGAAAATGTGAGCCAAAGCCAGAATCTTCTCCAGAGCTGCCAAAGTACCGGCCCAATCTCTTTACTGGCAGAACACTATACAATGAGATGTGCCACTAAAGTGAAGGACATATACACTACCGTTCAAAAGTTTGGGGTCACATTGAAATGTCCTTATTTTTGAAGGAAAAGCACTGTACTTTTCAATGAAGATAACTTTAAACTAGTCCTAACTTTAAACAAATGCACTCTATACATTGCTAATGTGGTAAATGACTATTCTAGCTGCAAATGCCTGGTTTTTTGTGCAATATCTACAAAGGTGAATAGAGGCCCATTTCCAGCAACTATCACTCCAGTGTTCTAATGGTACAATGTGTTTGCTCATTGGCTCAGAAGGCTAATTGATGATTAGAAAACCCTTGTGCAATCATGTTCACACATCTGAAAACAGTCTAGCTCGTTACAGAAGCTACAAAACTGACCTTCCTGTGAGCAGATTGAGTTTCTGGAGCATCACATTTGTGGGGTCAATTAAACGCTCAAAATGGCCAGAAAAAGAGAACTTTCATCTGAAACTCGACAGTCTATTCTTGTTCTTAGAAATGAAGGCTATTCCATGCGAGAAATTGCTAAGAAATTGAAGATTTCCTACAACGGTGTGTACTACTCCCTTCAGAGGACAGCACAAACAGGCTCTAACCAGAGTAGAAAAAGAAGTGGGAGGCCGCGTTGCACAACTAAGCAAGAAGATAAGCACATTAGAGTCTCTAGTTTGAGAAACAGACGCCTCACAGGTACCCAACTGGCATCTTCATTAAATAGTACCCGCAAAACACCAGTGTCAACATCCACAGTGAAGAGGCGGCTGCGGGATTTTGGGCTTCAGGGCAGAGTGGCAAAGAAAAAGCCATATCTGAGACTGGCCAATAAAAGAAAAAGATTAAGATGGGCAAAAGAACACAGACATTGGACAGAGGAAGACTGGAAAAAAGTGTTGTGGACGGATGAATCCAAGTTTGAGGTGTTTGGATCACAAAGAAGAACGTTTGTGAGACGCAGAACAAATGAAAAGATGCTGGAAGAATGCCTGACACCATCTGTTAAGCATGGTGGAGGTAATGTGATGGTCTGGGGTTGCTTTGGTGCTGGTAAGGTGGGAGATTTGTACAGGGTAAAAGGGATTCCGAATAAGGAAGGCTATCACTCCATTTTGCAACGCCATGCCATACCCAGTGGACAGCGCTTGATTGGAACCAATTTCATCCTACAACAGGACAATGACCCTAAACACACCTCCAAATTGTGCAAGAACTATTTACAGCAGAAGCAGGCAGCTGGTATTCTATCGGTAATGGAGTGGCCAGCGCAGTCACCAGATCTGAACCCCATTGAGCTGTTGTGGGAGCAGCTTGACCGTATGGTACGCCAGAAGTGCCCTTCCAACCAATCCAACTTGTGGGAGATGCTTCTAGAAGCGTGGGGTGCAATTTCACAAGCTTACCTCAACAAATTAACAGCTAGAATGTCAAAGGTGTGCAATGCTGTAATTGCTGCAAAAGGAGGATTCTTTGACGAAAGCAAAGTTTGATGTAAAAACAATGTTATTTCAAATACAAATCATTATTTCTAACCTTGTCAATGTCTTGACTCTATTTTCTATTCATTTCACAACGCATGGTGGTGAATAAGTGTGACTTTTCATGGAAAACACAAAATTGTTTGGGTGACCCCAAACTTTTGAACGGTAGTGTATATATGTCCTAGCAGTATAGTGCATCCACAATTAGGACTTACATATACAAATGGTGAATGCGAATAGGTTAGACATCCAAAAAGTTTCCTCACCTCAACACAAGAAACACATTTTTATAGACTTATGTGAAACTCAACCATACTATTCTTCAGATACTGGGACACAGGTGTCGGACCCCTGCCGGGTAAATAAAATGAAACAGAACCATCTATGGTGTGATATACTGTCATCTTTATGCTTACAGCTGCACATAAGGACACAGTTTTAGACCTCAGCTTTTTCCTTTGCATTGTCTGCCTTCAGGAGTCACCAAGAGTTACACAATATTTTGACACAAGCTATATATTAGAGCAGTTTTCCTACCAAGTCTTGACATGTATCCTACTCCTCCCAGTCCTAAAGCAAAATACCACTGGACTCCAACAAATTCCTGTTATTCATAGGGCATTAACCCTTTCCAATCCACTGTCTGACCTCTGAAGCCATTAATATTTAAGGCTGTACAGCTCCGATGTTGGAAGACGTCCGTTGAGGTTCTCTTACTGTATATTGCCAGCCTCTCTGCTGTCGGAGCCTATACAACGTGTCAACTCATGCAATACTGGCTGTAGCCAGGAGACAGCGCCGTTGTATAACAGCAGAAAAAGAGTAAGCTCCCTAGGAAAGCCAGGATACAAATTGGATTGGAAAGGGTTAATGTTGATTGCCCATGCCCATCATCCTTAGTAACCATAATTTGCTCATGGTCATCCAATTCCCTTAGCAATCTTGTTAACAAAATAGCAGATACTTTCATACTTTCCTTCTCGCCATCTCAGGCCACAATACACTATGTTATCACTAGTTAAAAAAAAGTAATGTGGCAAAAGCCTTTTAAGCACCTTCTTTTTGTGGTACTTTTTCAGTAGTTTTTGTGAGTTTTAGATCAACCATGGCAACTGTGCCTCCAACTATTCCCTATTGTACTGATTTTTCTAGACATTATCCAGGAAATCAATCACTAACTTAGCTAGAGGAATCAAAGTCATTAGGCCAACAATGTTCCTCAACCCCAACTAAAGTTGTGGAGAGGGGAAAGCTTTAGGTGAAATATTGCTTTCTGGTTGGTTCTTTCATTTGGTATAGTAGGAATAAGATGATATCTATTTCCCATCCATATATCTTATACTTTCTATCTACTGTATATGTATATCTACATCAAAACTATTGATCTACGTCACTTCTATCTATTTATCAATGAGTTAGGCCTTGTACAAATCTGCACTGGAACCTCCGTTCAGAGGTTCCGACGCAGACCCGGCACAAAATTGAGGTCAATGGGGTTCATTCAGCACGGTTAAGTTCCATCATAAGACAGATCCATTTGGCCAGGTGATTCCCCTTTCTTGCTCCTCAAACGAAGCAGATGTGAAAGCAGCCTTAGAGAGGTTTTTTCATTGCTAAAAAAACTTTTCTAACAGCTTGGCCTGCTATAAAATAAGCAAAAAGTTCAAAACTCACTTCTCCTTGGACCCCCGAGGTAGAGCTAAGTGGCTCCCAGTGCCCTGGCGCTGGCTTGCAGGTAGACGGCCTGTGGAAGCATGTGACTGCTGTGGCCAATCAGAGGCTGCGCCATCATGTCCCCATCATGGCACCCAGGATATGAGCTCTGAAGTCAGGCACACCGACAATGACGCTGCAGCCTCTGCCAGCGCCGGAGCAGTGTGCACACTCAGCTCTGCTTTGGGCATCAGAGGAGAGGTGAGTATGAACCCTTTTTTTTGTTAATTTTATAGTGGGCCCAGCTTCTGGAAACGTTTTTAAGTTTCTCATGATATACTATATGATATCATATATATATGAAGAAGTACAACTTTAGAATACTAAATTATAATAGAATATTATAGAATGTAAATATTTGTGATAAAAACATGTTTATACGGAACACAAGAAAAAAGTGATAATGTTAACAATGCAGTAAATTGAGGCGTTCTCTCGTCGATAGTCACTTCTATCCAGCAGCGAAGGGCAAGGACATATTGATTACTTTTCCATGCGCTGCTTGCCTGGTGTCTGGGGACGTATCATGCAAATCACGTTCTGTGATGTTTTTCTCCATGACTCCTTGAATCATTTCACCTCTTTTGTTTTACATCATACCAAATATCCAGCATATCCAGCCCAAACTAACATTGCAAATTTGCTCACGGACTTGATGGCAGATGCGAGGCGCATTCTCCGGCATAACAAGATTAAAAATATCCTTTCAATGTTGCACGACTGTCCCTTTTGTCTGAAGAATGCTTAAACATTTAGCCATCAATCAATCTTCCTATTCAAAAGATATGATTTGAGCAGTTCTAGTGTGTTCCAGGACGGAGGCACCAACATCTGATTTATTGTCTTATATCCCCAAACACAGAAACCCTCTGTATTCAATACAGGAATATTATAGCCGGATCCTGAAGCAACGTCTGCGACTCGAGTTCAATGGTGGCCAATTCATTTTATAGCTGAATGATTATGTCTCACAAGGTCAAATGACTGCAAAAGACGAGGTTCGACCTCAGTGAACATGCAGACTGTCAATTGCAGAAAAGGAAAAGGCCAGACTATGTGGCTGCTGTGGGTCCCTTGGAAAGTGAGGGCCCATCCTTGGCTGGCTCCATCTACTTTGCTAAAGGGTAACCAGAACCTACGCAGGACTACCCTCTGCAAAGAAACACATTGTTGGAAAGTAAGCAGTTGGCTAATTAGCCCATGGATCATAAAGAAAGACATGTAGGGGTTGCATGGATATTTACCTCAATTTTTTCACATTTTGATAAGCAATATGTGACTATTGAATGTTTTTTTTTTGTTATATATAACATTTCAAAAGTCACTCAATGTAATCTAGTTAGCCTGCTGTGCCTTTATCCTCTCCTTTGTGTGCATTGATAGCACAGCGAAGAAGATTAACCCCTTAAGGGCACAGCCCTTTTTTTCCCCCATTTCTTTTTTTTCTTCCTGCCTTTACAAGATCATAACTTTTTTATTTATCCATCAACGCAGATATCGGAGAGCTTGTTTTTTGCAAGACAAGTTGTATTTTACAATGTACCATATAATGTACTGAAAAACTGTTAAAAAATTCTAAGTGGCGTGAAAGGGAAAGAAAAAAAACCCCAAATTCTGACATCTTTGGGGAGTTCTTGTTTCTACGGCGTAGATAGTGCAGCAAGAATGACACGATAACTTTATTCTATGGGTCAGTACAATTACTAAGAAACGGAATTCGCATTGGCTTTTTTTGTTGTTCTGTTTTTTATTTTTTTCCAAAGATATTTAATTTTTCAAAATTATTTTCTGCCGCCGTGTTCTGACAGCCATGACTTTGTTACTTCTCCGTCGACATAGTTGTGCAAGGGCTCATTTTTTGCAGGACGTCCTTAAGTTTCTATTAATACATATGACTTCTTGATAGCTTTTTATTACATTCTTTCTTGTAGACAGGATGACCAACAAAGCACAATTCTGGAATTTTGTTTTCTGCCAACGTTCACCGCGCAGGATACATAATGCATTACTTTTGATAGATTGGACATTTTTGCGGACTCAGCAATATCAAATATATGTTTGGGTATTATTATTTAGATTCTTTTATTATAAATATGGCAAAAGGGGGGAGTTAAAAAAAAGTTTTATTAATTATTTAAAAAAATTACAAAGGTAATAACAGTTTAAAGTGATTTCTACATTTTTTTTTGAGTCCCCGGAAGGAGAAGAACTTTTGCTGCTTTGATCACTCCTGCACAATGATGTAATGCCATAGCATTACATTATACTGCAATCTGACATGCAGTCTATCAAGCCACACACAGGCATGGCTTGATAGGCAATTTGCCATAGCAGCCCTGGGGCCTTTCAGAAAGCCCCCAGCTGCTATGACTACCCGCAATCTCACCGCAAGGGGCAGTGCAGTACCCCTGAACATCAATGGGGACATTTTAATGCCTCTGTCATGAGTGATTTAAAGGGTTAACAGCTCCGATCAGCAGCGCTGCTCATCGGAACCGTTGTGGGCAAGTGTTGGCTGTAAGAAACAGCCCCCCCCCTGATCTTCCTCCATACAAACCCCAAACCTCCAGGAGATAAATGTATATCCTGTAGGGTTAAGGGACATTTTATACGGGAA
This sequence comes from Eleutherodactylus coqui, assembly GCF_035609145.1. Lineage (NCBI taxonomy): Eukaryota > Metazoa > Chordata > Amphibia > Anura > Eleutherodactylidae > Eleutherodactylus > Eleutherodactylus coqui. Next base: position 96,183,134 of record NC_089839.1, on the reverse strand, counting down.
GATAAATTGCTCAGACTCCTGCATTCAGCAGGACTGAAAGATTACACTGATCTTCGACTAAAAAGCTGTTTGATTATTTTTAACTAATTTCTATGTATTTTGGTGCTGGAAAAGAAAAAAAAAGAATGAAAAAAAAATCCTAGACATCAGGATTTACCACAAAATGCAAAATTCTCTTTGAATTTAGCAAACTTTTCTCAATTTTCGTTTTTTTTTTTTATCTTAGGGTTTTTAACTAAATTTAAAGTCAAAATTACTATTAATTAATTCACATCAGTGCATTTAAGATATACATTGCCAAAAAACATAAATTTCAAAGAAAAGAATTTCCAGAGTGAGCTAATCGAAACCAGCATCAACATGTTGCAAGCTGACCATGCAGGCGATGACATGCACTGGCGTGATTCAATTTTTTTCTTGGTTTCCACCTGTGGTAATATTGTATCTTGACGCCACCGGAAGTATGGGTGGAGACAAGATACAGGGTGCTTGACAGCGCGGTGACACCCCCAGGAACTGATTGACTGCCACAAGTAAGGTCCTAGCATGCAGCAGCAATCACTCTCCCCGGAGCAGCCATCCCCCTTCCTTCTCCCTGTGGTGAACCGCTAGGTGGCACCTGCGCTGACAGTGTGATACTGCAGCTGCTATAGAAATCCCCCTGCTGTGAGGCTGTGCCCTCCCATCTTCCCTGGCGAAGCCCTTGCTCTGTGACTTACGAAGCTGCAGAGCATCTCTTCTGGCAATCAGCTCCCTCCATAGACGTGTCTGCACCGCTGTGCTGCCTCTCAGCTCTGTCCCAGATGCCGGCTCTCTGCTCCTGTGGCCGCTGACAGCTCGCTCTCCCGCTCAGTGTCTGCCACTGCTGCCAGTGATGCCGGCTCTCTGCTGCTGTGGCCACTGAGAAACGAAAAGAGAGAGAGAAACCCCTACAATCTCTTCTTATTAGCTCATCATTCTTAAATTGTGTTTTCCAAAGTTAGCATTATGGCTCCACGGAAGTGTATTAATTCGCCTGACAGTTTCTGTTTCATTTGTGGTGAATATACAGTGTTGAAGCAACAGCTGAATATTACAGACTTTGTGAATACTTTGCATACTTCGGACTAAAACTTGGAGATCAAGATAAAGCTTGGGCGTCTCATAAAGTGTGCAAACGGTGTGTTGAGGACCTCCGAAATTGGTTCAAAGGTAAGAAAAAAGCTTTCCGTTCTGGGATTCCTATGGTATGGCGAGAGCAAAAGAACCATAGTGACAACGGTTACTTTTGTTCATGCGATGTGAAAGGGTATAATTCCAAATGGAAGCATTCCATTTCATACCCCAATCTTCACTCAGCAATTCGTCCCATCCCCCATGACACATATACCAGTACCCAAGCTCCCTGCTACCTTAGAAGAAATACCTAGCTCCGATGAAGGTGGAGTCATACCTGAACAAGAAGACGAATCAAGTTCTGATTTTGAAGATGATACAAGACCAAAAAATTTTTCCCAGGAGGAGATGAATGATTTGGTAAGAGACTTGAATCTTCCTTAAGATGCCACTGAGTTACTCGGTTCAAGGCTCAAAAGCAGGATTTATTATTGCCAGGAGTGTCTTTTTCATGGTTCAGACATCGTGAAAAGCAGTTTGTTTCTTACTTTGCCCAGGAAGACAATTTGGTTTATTGCATCAATGTCGAAGATTTGATGGGTCAATTCAAAATCCAATATGATTCAACGCAATGACGTCTTTTCATAGATTCTTCAAAAAGAAGTCTCAAAGCAGTTTTTCTCTACGACAGCATTTTTTATGCTTCCATCTCTGTAGGTCATTCTGTACACTTGAAGGAAACCTACATGAACTTGGAATTGGTTCTTCGTAAACTTAGATATGAAGACGACAGCCGGCAAGTGTGTGGGGATTGAAAGATCCTGTGCATGCTGCTGAGGCAACAAGCTGGATATACCAAATACCCTTGTTTTCTGTGTCTATGGGACAGTTGAGACCGACAAAATCACTGGACCAAGTAGAGTTGGCAGCTGAGGGTGCTCACAGTCAGTCAAAAAAATGTCCTCCGAGAAACTTTGGTACCTCCACATAATGTTCTTCTACCACCTCTCCATATAAAATTGGGATTGATGAAGCAATTTGTGAAATCACTTCCAAGAGATGGAGAATGCTTCATATATATGTTTGGTCTCCAAGTTTCCAAGCCTCTAAAAGGCAAAAATTGAAGGAAGGTGTGTTTGTTGGACCAGACATTAGAAGGCTTATAGCTGATCCAAAGTTTGTGAATACCATTACGGATTCTCAAAAAGAAGGGTGGATTGCATTTAAAGGCAATAAGAAAGGTCCTGACTACACAAAAATCGGATGAATGCTGAAAGCATTTCAAGCTTTAGGTTGCCTGATGAGTACAAAAGTGCATTTCCTTCAATCCCACCTTGACTACTTTCCTAAACATTTGGGAACAGTGAGTGAAGAACACGGTGAACGATTCCACCAGGACATTAAAGAGACGGAAAGAAGATACCAGGGAAAATGGAGCATTACACTGATGGCAGACTACTGTTGGATGCTTCAGAGAGATATTCCAGATGCTACTCACAAGCGTAAATTTACCAAGAGGAGCCTCACGGAGAAGAAAAAAACGATTTTAGTGTGTTTAGTGAGCTCATTTCAGTTAAAAAATTAATGTTTAATTACAAATTTTACATGAAAATCATTTTTGAAGTCTATTTTCATTTATTTTGAGGTATTGCCTTATTTAACATACATAACTGAATTGTCAGGAATTGTGATGTCCTATGACAAAACGGAGGTCTTTTTCGGATTCAGTGTACCGAAAAAGATAAAGATTACGTGGAATAACTAAAACAGCTCTTAAAATTTTTTTTTGCAGACCTGTGTTATCCTTCAGTGGTAATGCATGCCCCGAATGAACGACGAAAGAGAATCTGTTGGCTTCTCGCGCGTCCTTTAGTTTCTGCAGAATGATGGATTAGACCATCTAAACAGGCGGTCATTCACTTATGAACGACTGCCTGTTTACTGTGAGTGAATCCCCAGGAGATGGAGATCAACCACGCCCCCCTCTAGGCTGATGTGGCTAGAAGCACTAGACCACTTGAAATACATGGAAGAGCTCTGTGCAAGAGATGAGTTGAGATATAAGTGTTTTACTACCTGGATGATATGGAACCAGTTTCGTCTCTCTCCGAACCTAAATGTGTGGCTTGAGAGTGGAACCCTCCCTATCACGCACATGACTAACACTTCGGCTAACATGACAAGACCATAAGCTACAATCTCTCTTCTTCTATGCTCAGGCCGGGCATAACCCCAGCCCACTCCACCTCCATTTACTAAGGATGCCTATTCCTGTGTAAAAGCACATAAATGATTATTGCTGGGATGATTTGTCAGGCATCTGCGCCCGACAAGTTGTCGTGATCATTCTTGTGCAGGGTATAATGAAGTTTTCATCCTACACAAGTATGACCATGTGAAAAGCATATTCCCAGACCCTCCCCTCCTATGCTACAGATAACCTCCAAATTTGAGGAACTTTATAGTCAGTAGTGCATTGCCCTCCAACACACGAAAAGGAACGTATCCTGCAATGTATGGAGTGTCTAAATACTATCCACTGGGTCTAGTAGTTGTTCAGGTTATACTGACTGCCTGAATATAACAGTTTTGCTGGTGCACAGTGATTTCTCAGGTTAGATTCTGTTCCTATCTGTGTTGTCATTTCCATTTATAGTGAACACTATGATACAGTGCTGTATCTTTCATACATCAGATACCAATGCTCCTGAGGGAGCCATTTGACTTATATTGGTGGTGCCCGTTGTTTCACTGCACTTATACTAGTGTTAGTATAACCTGCTGCCTCTATTAACTTACTCTACATTTGCCTAGCAGGCGGTCAATTTGCACTGCATGGCTGGCATATTAACTCCCTCCTCTTTCTCTCTGAAGTGCCCATACTTAGCCTAGCTAAATGCTTTGTCTCAGCTTGCTTGGCTGCACCCTAGCCTATAGTAGGCAATCAGAAGGTATTACACATTGCAGGTGCCTTCTCGTTAGTTGCTTCACACAGTAAGCAAATTATAGAAACTTGCAGATTGGCACAGAGCAGCAGCAGGCTTCCCCCACCAGTTCTCAAAGAACCGAGAATCACAAATACAGCCTACATAGGGAGAATGGGAAAATGCAGGGTAGAAGTCATATAATGGACTTCATGTACACACAACAGCTTATTCTGAAAAGTTAGGTGTGGTCTAAGACCTTCCACCATCTTTGTTTCTCATCTTTGGACTTGTTCGATTTTACCAATGTCTTTCTATAGATGAAGTCTACAGAACTGAACACAGTATTCCACATGTGGTCTGACCAGAACTCTATACAACGGGATCACAATCTAATTTTTTACTATTAATTATACTTCTAGCCATGCAGACAAACATCCCACTTGCTTTCCTAGCTGTCTGCTCACACTATTGGCTCATGTTGAAGCTGTCAGAACCTCAAAATCCTTCTCTTCTGAAGTCCTAGATAACACAGAACAGCCAATTTGATACTCATTCTCCTTAAGAGCATTGTTTTACATTTGGAAATATTGAATTGCAGTTTCCATTGTTTTGGCTTTTTATTCATTAACCCTTTGCAATCCAATTTTGGATTCTGGGTTTCCTAGGGCGTTTTCTCTCTCTGCCATTATACAAAGGCGCCACCTACTAGCTAGAGACAGTACTGCGGTATTGGGCATGCTGGAGAGGCCCCTGACAACAGAGCGGCCAGTAATATACAGTAAGAATACCCTGTAAGACGTCTTCCGACATCGGAAGCTGTGCAACCTTCAGTCAGAATGTCTTTACACGTCAGACAGTGGATTGGAAAGGGCTTTAACCAGTTCTATGTCACCAGCGAAAAGACAAACCTTATCTATTAAACATTCTCCTATGTCACTTACAAACATATTAAAAAAAAAAAATAGGACCCAGAACAAACCCTTGTGGTCACCAATTGCAACCAGTCTCTGGTCAGAATACATTCAATTAACAAAAATAGTGTTGCTCATCTTGATCAGCTAGGCGATAAATTCATCCTGATTTTCACAAAATTGAATTTAGTTAGAACTTCCCATAATGCCTGCTACAGAGGTTGACATGCAGCCAATCAGCAGCCAGGGTGCCTTGCTGATGTCACCATTTTATAGTTGAGCACAGAACAGAGAAGCTAAATCACGTTTCTATGCCTATATAACACGTAGTTTGTTGGTAATAGGGACAGATATTCTACAGAGGATATATTGCTGATGGGTTTGAGAGCTTGTATACCAGCAGAGAAATTAAACAAGGGTTCTATTGGAGGGAGCAAAGATAGTTGCTGCATCATATTTATATAATCATAAATTGTGGTCTGTAGGTTGTGAGAGGGGATATTTCTGCTGCTGTCACCATATATAGCAGCAAAGCAGACAGACAAACTACACTTCGGTGTTGGAAATATTGTAGTTCTCGGTTTGTGGTCTCAAATGTAATTCAAAGTTGCCAATCCAGCCACTTTCAATTCTGCATCTAGCAGTAGGGTTTGGGGAATTCAATTAGGCTTTGCCAAACAGGCACAGCTCACAAAGATACAAGCTATACTCCGTGGCCTTCTATTCTCACATATCCTGCCTCGTCCACCAAAAATCATCAGCAGCCTCATCCTGCTCTCTCCTGTGCCACCTTTTCTTCTTTCGTCCTCTGTTCATGCAGTAACCGCTGAGCACAGAGAGGCAGTCTTGTGTAGAGGCAGTAACATGCCTACTTCAGGCTTCTCCTCCACAATTGATGACCAGGTTGTAGGCTTAAGAGCAAGGCGTGAGAAACCGAGAGCAGAAGCTGAGCCGCTACATCACCACTACCTTCACAGACATTGCCGTCTACCTGATATTCCAGCATGTCCCAAGTCAGTAGCCAGCCCTCTATCCTCCAACTATGGGAACTTAAAAAAATGCAACCCCAAACTTCCACAAGCACAGAGCCTTAACCAAAGCATTGCATAGCTGCCTGCAATTGAAATACTGCCCTTCAGACTAGTGAACACAGATGCCTTTCGCATTGTGATGCTCTGTGCTAACCCACAGAACCAGATGCCCAGCCGCCATTTTTCTGCCCAAAAAGCCATCCCTGCTCTGCTCTGCCATGTGAGTGATAATATGTTGCTGGAGTTGAACCCTGTCAGTGGCAGGGTGCACCTGAGCATAGCCAGGGGCATTACGTATCCTTACAGCACACCAAGTCAATGTCCAGCGGGTCGGGCATAAAGCCGAAAGTAGTGGTCCACATTTCATGATACCCCCAAGAGTTGTGGGATATTCATCCTTGTCCATCTCCTCCTCATCCTCCTTCTCTTCCTCCATCTGTTCACACCACCTTTCGACACCCTCCACAACAGCACAGATATCTATATCAGGAAAGATTTTCTATTTTGTATAGGTTATGAAATATTTTGGCACTGGTCTGGATAATCAGTAGGGTTATAGCTACAGGAGTACCAGAAGCAGCAGTTGTACCCAAGTTTTGGTGCCTTATGGCACCCAAAGACCTCTCTGCCACATGAGAAGACAGACCAGTATTATAATTGGCATATGATGAACAGCCCTTGTATAGATTTTGCATCAAGATCTGCCAGTTTCATGTTACACATTTGGATGCCAACTTACAATTGCATCATTATGGGCTGATTTACATGAGTTTGAGTCGAGCCCTTATAATAAATAGTAGGTAATTTCCTAAGATACTACTGTATACGTATCCAAGACAAAGATCATGCAACAGTAGATAGTTATTCATGTTTCAACTGCTAGTAAATGAGGTCTTACAGAGGACTATCATTGAAATGAGCCAAATCTGACAAACCTGCCCAGGTGCTCACTCTAAGATAACACACCTTAAGGTTTACTGAAGTCTATAAATGACAAACCTTGTTAAACACATATTAAATCGCTTTCCAGAATATAGACTTTGTTTCATCGCCTCCACCACTTTGATTGAGGACTTAAGAAGAGAGTGAGTTATTGATTCGTCTATTAAACAGGGTCTTGTCATTAGTTTGTTATGGCCGTAGGGGGGGGGGGGAAGCGTAAGTCCATGCTGAGGAATACAGAATGAATATTTATGAGATCTCTACAATCTTATTGGGAGGTAGTAAGACTAATTACTATTGACACTTGAAGACACAACTTCTCATACAGGCAGACACCTTTCATTACTGTGGCAATGTTTGTGTTGCTGCCTCTTAGGCCGGAGTCACACAGACATATGTGCAAAGTTTGTACACGCAATACGCAGAGAATAGAACCCATTGATTTCAATAGGTTTGTTCACGTTTTCGTATTTTACACATGCCAAAAAAGAAATAAAATAAAACATTCTATTTTTCTGTGTATTTGTGTGCCAAAGGTCCCCATGGAAGCCAATGGAAAGTGCGCAAATGTGTGAGCAATACACAAAAAAATGTGTGAAACACTGCATAATTCGATTAGAAAACCAACAATCTGGAACTCAAAAGGTGCATCTTTGTGTCCCACGCACAAAAACATTGCGCTAGGATACACGGAATTGCGCATGCGTTCATGTGCGCAAGCCAGCCTTAGGGTTTGCTCACACGGGTGTAAGCAAATTTCGGCTGCGCATATATACGCTTACTCCTACATATTTTTCCTGCTCCAGTGTGTTTTTGTGTGCATAAATGTACTGCGCTTGCACACACAAAAACTTTGCACAAATTTACGTTGATTTTGTGCGTATATGTGCAGCAACTACGCAGGTTTTCTGGGTATGTCATGCGTGTTCACACATGACCATTGATGTCAATGGGCTCTTGTGGTGTGCAAATGTGCATTAAGATAGGCTATTGTTGGAGTCTGCTGTTACAGATTTTGCATTTTTCTCTTTTTTTGTTGCTGTGATACTGCCAGTGAGAGGGATGCAGGGTGTAGGGGTGAGGGGGGCACATATAATAGTGTGATTTCTTCTTTTTTCTCTGTAAAGGAGACCGAAACATGATGCTTGGAGGGCTACTTAGCCTTAAAGTGCAGTCGCCTATGAACGATCTAAAGGCTGAAGACCTGGATACTTACTTCAAAGAGAAAATTGACAACATCCGTTAGTAAATGATCTCTCAATCTCCAATCTCTTAATCCCCCCCCCCCTCCTCCCGCATCTCTTCTAGTTCGTTCTTAGTATTTAACCCAACAATAGAAGAAGTCTCCAGGCTCTCCTTAAATTTCACTAGGAAATTGCACCATATGAACCCAAAGCAGAGACTAATAACTGAAATGTAACTGCCGTTCGGGTTTGGAGCCTTAGCATTGTAACCAATGCAGGCAGAGCATGGTCAGAGGAAGCCAGAGGTGGGTACACAGGTAGTAGCAGTTGCAGTACAGAGAAGCAGGCAGGTAGTGTAGTCAGGGGAAATCAGAGGTCGGTACACAGGTAGTATCAGTTGTGGTACAAAGGAGCAGACAGGTAGCGTAGTCAGGGAAAGCTAGAGGTCGGTTCACGGGTAGTATTAATCGCAGTACAAAGGAGCTGACAGGTAGCGTAGTCAAGGGGAGGTAGAGGTTGGTTAACGGGTAGTATCAGTTGCAGTACAAAGGAGGAGGCAGGTGGTGGACATTGACTATAGGCCTGGCGCACAATAATCACACAAAGAGGAAATGGAAGGGGCGGACTTTTATAGGACATCCAATCTGGGAGAACAGGGTGGAGCCAAACAGGAAACTGGATCAGGGGCAGGAAACAAGGACAGGTTGATGCAGCAGAGCTATCCAAAGGGCTGGATAGCTCAGTAGGTAGAGACGCCGCCTGGAGTACAAGAGCTCCTGGGTTTGAGTCTTGACATGAAAAATATTTGACAGGGGAGTTGGAGGAGGATGCCATACTGTGCAGAAGAGCAAGGCACAATGCGAATAGCAGGCTATCAGATTAACCATGCCAGGAGCTCTCTGCTGGGTCACACCTGTGTGCCATACTCCCCATTTGCCAAATTTGCAGACACAATGAATATGGTTTAAACTGCATTGTTAAAGCATCTTACAAAGTTTTGCACTTTATGGATTTTCGAGTACTTTACTACTCGGGTGAAAAGATTCGGGGGGCGTGGCATGGTGGAGTGGGGGGGTAGCAGCGCGGAACAGGGGGGAGCTCTCTCTCTCTCCCCCCCTCTCCCCCCCACTCCCCTCTGCAACCCACGGTGCCCCCAGAATCTTTTCACCTGAGTAGTGAAGTACTCGAAAATCGCGGTGCTCGATTGCGAAATCTGCCTTACCGAGTACGTTCGCTCATCCCTACTTGCCAGTATACATACATACATATAAAAAAAGAAGCAGCAGAGCTGTGTGAGGTGGGTGCACAATGTGTTGACTTTGTATGTACTGCATAGACAGCATGTACTGTATATACACTGTTTATGCAGTACACAGAGTTATCACATTATGCACTCCCCTCACATAGCTCTGCTACTTTTTATTCGCACTCATTATACACAAACACAAACTTTCAGTTGTTTGCAAACAACGATCAAACAAGAACAATTTAAATCGCTCCAGACAAATATAACAAGCATTTACTCCAAATTCAATGCAAAATGCCATTTTTAATGACTACTGCGGTCTCAGAATTATTCAACCTCTTTATGACAAGCATCTTTAGTGCTTATTAGAGCACTCTCAGAAATACTCAGCCTTCTTAATAGAATCCCTCATAAGAAAACACATTGACAAATCAGGTATTAGTGCAGGCACATCTTAATAGGTAGAAATATATGGCAGCCTTGGGGGCCATCACAAGGCTCCAGATTGCCATGTCACCCAAACAGCACCTTGTGATTTCATTGCGGGGGGCAGAAAGAGCTCCCTCCCTGTATTGGACCATTTAAATTCCACTGTCAGAACTGACACTGGCATCTAAATGCTTACGTTCCATGATCGGAGTTATCTAGGATTGCACCTCCTAAAGCTAGGTTTCAGCTTTCATGGCCAGCCGACAGCTGCTGCATATCTCTGCTCATTCTGAGCTGAATAGTCCAATGGGTGGTCATTAGAGATGAGCGAGCACCAAAATGCTCGGGTGCTCGTTACTCGGGACGAAATTATCGCGATGCTTGAGGGTTCGTTTCGAGTAATGAACCCCATTGAAGTCAATGGGCGACCCGAGCATTTTTGTATGGGACCTATGCTCTGCTAAGGTTTTCATTTGTGAAAATCTGGGCAATTCAAGAAAGTGATGGGAACGACACAGCAACGGATAGGGCAGGCAAGGGGCTACATGTTGGGCTGCATCTCAAGTTCCCAGGTCCCACTATTAAGCCACAATAGCGGCAAGAGTGGCCCCCCCCTCCCAACAACTTTTACTTCTGAAAAGCCCTCATTAGCAATGCATACCTTAGCTAAGCACCACACTACCTCCCACAAAGCACAATCACTGCCTGCATGACACTCCGCTGCCACTTCTCCTGGGTTACATGCTGCCCAACCCCCCCCCCCCCCCCCGCGCACGACAAAGTGTCCACAGCGCACACCAAAGTGTCCCTGCGCAGCCTTCAGCTGCACTCATGCCACACCACCCTCATGTCTATTTATAAGTGCGTCTGCCATGAGGAGGAACCGCAGGCACACACTGCAGAGGGTTGGCACGGCTAGGCAGCGACCCTCTTTAAAAGGGGCGGGGCGATAGCCCACAATGCTGTACAGAAGCAATGAGAAATATAATCCTGTGCCACCGCCATCAGGAGCTGCACACGTGGGCATAGCAATGGGGAAGCTATGTGCCACACACTATTCATTCTATCAAGGTGTCTGCATGCCCCAGTCAGACCGCGGTTTTTTATAAATAGTCACACGCAGGTACAACTCCGCAATGGGAATTCCGTGTGCACCCACAGCATGGGTGGCTCCCTGGAACCCACCGGCTGTACATAAATGTATCCCATTGCAGTGCCCATCACAGCTGAGGTAACGTCCGATTAAATGCAGGTGGTCTTCGGCCCACACTGCATGCCCCAGTCACACTGGGGTTCTTTAGAAGTGGACACATGCAGTTACAACTCCCTGTGGACCCACAGCATGGGTGGGTGCCAGGAAGCCACCGGCGGTACATAAATATATCCCATTGCATTGCCCATCACAGCTGAGGTAATGTCATGTTTAATGCAGGTGGGCTTCGGCCCACACTGCATGCCCCAGTCACACTGGGGTTCTTTAGAAGTGGACACATGCAGTTACAACTCCCTGTGGACCCACAGCATGGGTGGGTGCCAGGAAGCCACTGGCGGTACATAAATATATCCCATTGCAGTGCCCAGCACAGCTGATGTAACGTCAGCTTTAATGCAGGTGGGCAAAAAATTAATTGGATTACACTGTAGGCGAGGGCCCCAAAAAATTGGTGTACCAACAGTACTAATGTACGTCAGAAAAATTGCCCATGCCCAACCAAGAGGGCAGGTGAAACCCATTAAACGCTTTGGTTAATGTGGCTTAATTTGTAACTAGGCCTGGAGGCAGCCCAGTTAAAATAAAAATTGGTTCAGGTGAAAGTTTCAACGCTTTAATGAGCATTGAAACGTATAAAAATTGTTTACAAAAATTATATGACTGAGCCTTGTGGGCCTAAGAAAAATTGCCCGTTCTGCGTGATTACGTCAGGTTTCAGGAGGAGGAGGATGAATATTATACACAGATTGATGAAGCTAAAAGGTCCACGTTTTTGATGGTGATAGAGAACAATGCTTCCATCCGCAGGTGCAGCCTACGTATTGTTTAGGTATCGCTGCTGTCCGCTGGTGGAGAAGAGAAGTCTGGGGAAATCCAGGCTTTGTTCATCTTGATGAGTGTAAGCCTGTCGGCACTGTCGGTTGACAGGCGGGTACGCTTATCCGTGATGATTCCCCCAGCCGCACTAAACACCCTCTCTGACAAGACGCTAGCTGCAGGACAAGCAAGCACCTCCAGGGCATGCAGCGCGAGTTCAGGCCACGTGTCCAACTTCGACACCCAGTAGTTGTAGGGGGCAGAGGCGTCACGGAGGACGGTCGTGCGATCGGCTACGTACTCCCTCACCATCCTTTTACAGTGCTCCCGCCGACTCAGCCTTGACTGGGGAGCGGTGACACAGTCTTGCTGGGGAGCCAGAAAGCTGTCAAAGGCCTTAGAGAGTGTTCCCCTGCCTGTGCTGTACATGCTGCCTGATCTCCGCGCCTCCCCTGCTACCTGGCCCTCGGAACTGCGCCTTCGGCCACTAGCGCTGTCGGATGGGAATTTTACCATCAGTTTGTCCGCCAGGGTCCTGTGGTATAGCATCACTCTCGAACCCCTTTCCTCTTCGGGTATGAGAGTGGAAAGGTTCTCTTTATACCGTGGGTCGAGCAGTGTGTACACCCAGTAATCCGTAGTGGCCAGAATGCGTGTAACGCGAGGGTCACGAGAAAGGCATCCTAACATGAAGTCAGCCATGTGTGCCAGGGTACCTGTAGGCAACACATGGCTGTCCTCTCTAGGAAGATCACTTTCAGGTTCCTCCTACTCCTCCTCCTCCTCCTCAGGCCATACACGCTGAAAGGATGACAGGCAAGCAGCATGGGTACCCTCAGCAGTGGGCCAAGCTGTCTCTTCCCCCTCCTCCTCATCCTCCTCATGCTCCTCCTTCTCAACGCGCTGAGATATAGACAGGAGGCTGCTCTGACTATCCAGCGACATACTGTCTTCCCCCGGCTCTGTTTCCGAGCGCAAAGCGTCTGCCTTTATGCTTTGCAGGGAACTTCTCAAGAGGCATAGCAGAGGAATGGTGACGCTAATGATTGCAGCATCGCCGCTCACCATCTGGGTAGACTCCTCAAAGTTTCCAAGGACCTGGCAGATGTCTGCCAACCAGGCCCACTCTTCTGTAAAGAATTAAGGAGGCTGACTCCCACTGCACCGCCCATGTTGGAGTTGGTATTCCACTATAGCTCTACGCTGCTCATAGAGCCTGACCAACATGTGGAGCGTAGAGTTCCACCGTGTGGGCACGTCGCACAGCAGTCGGTGCACTGGCAGATGAAACCGATGTTGCAGGGTGCGCAGGGTGGCAGCGTCCGTGTGGGACTTGCGGAAATGTGCGCAGAGCCGGCGCACCTTTCCGAGCAGGTCTGACAAGCATGGGTAGCTTTTCAGAAAGCGCTGAACCACCAAATTAAAGACATGGGCCAGGCATGGCACGTGCGTGAGGCTGCCGAGCTGCAGAGCCGCCACCAGGTTACGGCCGTTGTCACACACGACCATGCCCGGTTGAAGGCTCAGCGGTGCAAGCCAGTGGACGGTCTGCTCTGTCAGACCCTGCAGCAGGTCGTGGGCCGTGTGCCTCTTCTCTCCTAAGCTGAGTAGTTCCAGCATGGACTGTTGACGCTTGCCCACCGCTGTGCTGCCACGCCGCGCGACACCGACTGCTGGCGACGTGCTGCTGCTGATACATCTTGATTGCGAGACAGAGGTTGCGTAGGAGGAGGAGGAGGGTGGTTTAGTGGAGGAAGCATACACCGCCGCAGATACCCCCACCGAGCTGGGGCCCGCAATTCTGGGGGTGGGTAGGACGTGAGCGGTCCCAGGCTCTGACTCTGTCCCAGCCTCCACTAAATTCACCCAATGTGCCGTCAGGGAGATATAGTGGCCCTGCCCGCCTGTGCTTGTCCACGTGTCCGTTGTTAAGTGGACCTTGGCAGTAACCGCGTTGGTGAGGGCGCGTACAATGTTGCGGGAGACGTGGTTGTGCAGGGCTGGGACGGCACATCGGGAAAAGTAGTGGCGACTGGGAACTGAGTAGCGCGGGGCCGCCGCCGCCATCATACCTTTGAAAGCCTCCGTTTCCACAACCCTATACGGCAGCATCTCAAGGCTGATAAATTTGGCTATGTGCACGTTTAACGCTTGAGCGTACGGGTGCATGGCGGCGTACTTGTGCTTGCGCTCCAACACTTGCGCTAGCGACGGCTGGACGGTGCGCTGAGAGACATTGGTGGATGGGGCCGAGCACAGCGGAGGTGAGGGTGTGGGTGCAGGCCAGGAGACGGTAGTGCCTGTGTCCTGAGAGGGGGGTTGGATCTCAGTGGCAGGTTGGGGCCCAGGGGAAGAGGCAGTGGTGCAAACCGGAGGCGGCGAACGGCCTTCGTCCCACCTTGTGGGGTGCTTGGCCATCACTCGTCTGCGCATGCTGGTGGTGGTGAGTCTGGTGGTGGTGGCTCCCCGGCTGATCTTGGCGCAACAAAGGTTGCACACCACTGTTCGTCGGTCGTCTGCACTCTCAGTGAAAAACTGCCAGACCTTTGAGCACCTCGGCCTCTGCAGGGTGGCATGGCACGAGGGGGCGCTTTGGGAAACAGTTGGTGGATTATTCGGTCTGGCCCTGCCTCTACCCCTGGCCACCGCACTACCTCTTCCAACCTGCCCTGCTGCTGCACTTGCCTCCCCCTCTGAAGACCTGTCCTCAGTAGGCGTAGCAAACCAGGTGGGGTCAGTCACCTCATCGTCCTGCTGCTCTTCCTCCGAATCCTCTGTGCGCTCCTCCCTCGGACTTACTCCAATTACTACTACCTGAGTGATAGACAACTGTGTCTCATCGTCATCGTCCTCCTCACCCACTGAAAGGTCTTGAGACAGTTGCCGGAAGTCCCCAGCCTCATCCCCCGGACCCCAGGAACTTTCCAAAGGTTGGGCATCGGTCACGACAAACTCCTCCGGTGGGAGAGGAACCATTGCTGGCCATTCTGGGCAGGGGCCCGGGAACAGTTCCTGGGAGTCTGCCTGCTCCTCAGAATGTGTCATTGTAATGGAGTGAGGAGGCTGGGAGGATGGAGGAGCAGCAGACAGAGGATTCAGAGTTGCAGCAGTGGACGGCGCAGAACTCTGGGTGGTCGATAGATTGCTGGATGCACTTTCTGCCAACCACGACAGGACCTGCTCACACTGCTCATTTTCTAATAAAGGTCTACCGCGTGGACCCATTAATTGTGAGATGAATGTGGGGACGCCAGAAACGTGCCTCTCTCCTAATCCCGCAGCAGTCGGCTGCGATACACCTGGATCAGGAGCTCGGCCTGTGCCCACACCCTGACTTGGGCCTCCGCGTCCTCGCCCGCGTCCACGTCCTCTAGGCCTACCCCTACCCCTCAGCATGCTGTATTACCAGTAGTGCAGAAACAGAATGCTGTAATTAAATGTGCCGCTTATTGGCCTGTGGTTGGAGGCTGACTTCCCTTACGGAACGCACAGCCGAGCCAGGAAACAATTTTGCGCACGCCTGTAGTGAGACGTAGGTGCGTATGACTGAGCTAGTGGAATTCACAGTGCAGAAGCAGTCAAGTGGCCAAAGGCCAGTAGTAGGCCTTAAGTATTTTGCTTCTATTTTTTTTAAATGCTGAGCTGATACAGCAGACAGATACTGTAGGCAGCGTATAATATTATGTATACTGTTTCCCTCTGGCGGGATGACGGCGATCATGTAACAGAGACAGCAGATCCAGGAAACAATTTTGCGCAAGCCTGCTGTAACGCTTAGCTGCGTATTAATTAGGATTACTACCCCCAGCAGATAGATACTGTAGGCAGCGTATAATATTATGTATACTGTTTCCCTCTGGCGGGATGACAGCGCTGATGTAACAGAGACAGCAGATCCAGGAAACAATTTTGCGCAAGCCTGCTGTAACGCTTAGCTGCGTATTAATTAGGACTACAACCCCCAGCAGATAGATACTGTAGGCAGCGTGTAATATTATGTATACTGTTTCCCTCTGGCGGGATGACGGCGATCATGTAACAGAGACAGCAGATCCAGGAAACAATTTTGCGCAAGCCTGCTGTAACGCTTAGCTGCGTATTAATTAGGACTACAACCCCCAGCAGATAGATACTGTAGGCAGCGTATAATATTATGTATACTGTTTCCCTCTGGCGGGATGACAGCGCTGATGTAACAGAGACAGCAGATCCAGGAAACAATTTTGCGCAAGCCTGCTGTAACGCTTAGCTCCGTATTAATTAGGACTACAACCCCCAGCAGATAGATACTGTAGGCAGTGTATAATATTATGTATACTGTTTCCCTCTGGCAGGATGACGGCGATCAATTTTGTGGAAAAAGCCCACTGCGTATATAGCCTGAATATCTCTTTCTCTGCCTCACCAGTACTGCCCCTATACTCTGTACAATGACTGCAGACTGCGGACGCAATGCTCTGCACGGCCGATATACAAAAAAAAAATTGTGCAACACTGCTAAAAGCAGCCTCAACAGTACTGCACACGGTCAGATGTGGCCCTAAGAAGGACCGTTGGGGTTCTTGAAGCCTAAAATCACTCCTAACGCTCTCCCTATAGCAGCTCCGGCATCAGCAGCACTGTCCCTGATCTCTGTCAGAATGCATCTGTGGCGAGCCGCGGGAGGGGCCGATTTATATACTCGGGTGACACCTGATCTCGCCAGCCACTCACTGCAGGGGGGTGGTATAGGGCTTGAACGTCACAGGGGGAAGTTGTAATGCCTTCCCTGTCTTTCTATTGGCCAGAAAAGCGCGCTAACGTCTCAGAGGTGAAAGTAACTCGAACATCGCGTGGTACTCGCCTCTAGTAACGAGCATCTCGAACACGCTAATACTGGAACGAGTGTCAAGCTCGGACGAGTACGTTCGCTCATCTCTAGTGGTCATATCAGTGATTGACAAATAGTTATGAATCAGTGATAGGACCGCCCATTGGACTGTTCAGCTCAGAATGTGCAGGGATTTAAATGAATAAAATAGAAGTTATACTGTATCTTTCCCCATAAAACTATATATCAGTCATGCTCAGCTCCTCCAGTTCTATATATAACATCATGCCTGCAGTTTGGATAGCCTGTTCCAGCTGACTGACTGCTTTTAACACCTTTCCACTCCAGGACGTCTATTTACGTCCTGGAGCTTCGGGGTATGTCTGCATACAGCGCGGGCGTCAGCTGTTTAGTACAGCTGACACCCGTGGGCAATAGCCGTGATCGGACGTTCGTCTGATCACTGCTAGTAACCCTTTAAATGACGCTTTCAATTCTGACAGCAGCATTATAATCCCCCGAACAATGTTCGGGGGTCCCGCACGGCCCCCCACGGTGTGATCGGGGGAGCCGTGCAGGTGTCATGAAAGCCGGGGGCCTTTTGAAAGGCCCCAGGGCTGCCTTAGCAGACTGCCTATCAAGCCATCCCCGCGGGGTGGCTTGATAGACTGCCTGTCAAATGGCACTATGACGTAATGCTATAGCATTACGTCATACTGCAGGAGCCCCCCAGGGGGACTTTAAAGTAAAGTTAAAAAAAAAACAAAAACAAAAAAACAATAAAGTTTTATAAATTGTAAAAACAAAAACTTTAAAAGTGTGATCTATCAAAGTAGTGCATTATTTTACCCACATGGTAAACGTCGTCCGAAAAAAAAAAAAAAAAAGAACACCAGAAATGCACGTTTTCAGTTACTCTGTCTCCCAGAAAAAACGCAATAAAAAGCGATTTAAAAGGCATATATATTCCAAATTGGTGCTATCAGAAACTACAGGACATCCCACAAAAAAATGAGCCCTTGCACAACTACGTCGACAGAAAAATAAAAGTTATTGTGTGCACAAAATGGCCGCAGAAAATAATTGAAAAAAATTAAATGTCTTTGAAAAAAAAGTGTAGTATAGTAAAAAAAAAAAAAACTATACAAGTTTGGTATCGTAGTAATTGTACTGACCCATAGAATAAAGTTATCATGTCGCTTTTGTTTTAGTTTGTGCGCCGTAAAAACAAGACGCACTGAAAGATGGCAGAATGTCTTTTTTTTTTTTTCATTTTACTCCACTTATAATTTTTTTTAAAGTTTTTCAGTACATTATATGGTTCTTTAAATAGCACCATTAAAAACTACAACTCGTCCCGCAAAAAACAAGCCTTCATACAGTGACATCGAAAGATAAATAAAGGAGGTATGATTTTTTTTTTAAAGGGGGAAGGAAAAAACGAAAATGGAAAAAAAAAAAGGGGCCGCATCATGAAGGGGTTAATGTGGACTATAAAATTTCTTATTGTTCGATATATTACTAATAATAAAGATCCATAAAAATTTACGAAGAAATGTGTAATGTTACACATTTAGGCCTTAGTCAGACGGGCATTTTTTTGCGCGATTTGCGCATGCGTCCGGCGATTTTTTAAAACCATTGCTTTGCAATGGTATCGGACACATGAGCGCTTTTTATGCGCTCGTCCGATAAATTATAGAACAGAAATCGCAGATCGCACCTATCTGCGACCTGCGATTCTGGTTCTCTTATCTATATGCGCTCAATGGGGCCGGCGGCAGCAGCGCTGACCCCATTGAGAACATATAGAAGACAAATCATTCTTCTCTGCCACAGCTGTAACAGCTGTGGCAGAGAAGAACGATGTTTGCCCATTGAATTCAATGGAGCCAGCAATACAGCTGGCTCCATTGAAAGCAATGGGCTGCCGGCGTGCGCGGGATGAATTGTCGGGAAGGGCTTAAATATATAAGCCCTTCCCTGCAATTCATCCAGAAAAGTGTTAAAATAAAAAATATATACATACTCACCTGCTCCCGGCAGCCGGAGTTCCGTGTGGCCGGCCTGCAGTGGTTGTGAAGGGGGTGTGAGTCAGACCTGCCCCCTGATTGGCTCAGCGCTGAGCCAATCAGGGGGCAGGTCTGACTCACACCCCCTTCACACCCACTGCAGGCCGGCTGCGCAGAACTCCGGCTGCCGGGAGCAGGTGAGTATGTATATATTTTTTATTTTAACACTTTTCTGGATGAATTGCAGGGAAGGGCTTATATATTTAAGCCCTTCCCGACAATTCATCCCACACTCGCCCGCAGTGCATTGCTTTCAATGGAGTCGGCTGTATTGCCGGCTCCATTGAATGCAATGCGCTGGACAGCTCCAGCCCGTTTCCAATGAAACGCGGCTAGGAGCAGATTTTCGGGCACCCGTCACACGATTTGCGGATGCGCATCCGTCATGCGATCCGCAAATCGTGCGAAAAAACGCCCGTCTGACTAAGGCCTTACACTGCATCTGTATTGTAGTGTAAAGCATAGGAAGATAGCAATACAATGTATGCAATCATATACACTTCCATATAAATTATCATTATTCAATTATTTGGAGACAGGACACTGGATGTTAGGGATTCCCTTCTATACGCCAGAGCAGAGTGCTGTATGAGGAGTTCAATGGGCACTTTGCAATGCTATAACTGTGTATACACCCATAGAATTTCCACCCATGCTCGCTGCCATAGGATTGCATTAGATAACGCAATCCTAGGCAGACGGACGTGATTTGTTCGTGTAAAAACACACACAGAAAACAAATCGCGGCATGTTCTGTTCAGCTCTCGTAGGGGCCCGCACAGAAATGTCAATGATGACGGGCCGGCTCCTCTCTGCGCATGCGCTGGCTGAGCGGCAGCCGGCACACAGCGCAGAGAGAAGACGCAGGGAGTGGGTGAGCCGCAGGGCTGTGCAGGGGCACGGGTCTGCTTCTCGCAGCGGGATTCGACCCAGCCATTTGCAGGCAGCCAAAAGCTCCACTGGGTAGTAGCAGGACGGGGAGAGTTGTAGGAAAAATAGATTTTTTCCTGGGTAGACGGGCCCTTTGAGAGTCCACATTTATTTTGCATTGTAATTTACATTAAGGAAGTGATAAGACGGTGCAGCGGTCTCTGGTATTTCAAAGTGTATCTCAAGGCTGAGTGCTGTATCGATACCGCCGCTCTCTGGCTTCAGACTCCTTGTGTTTAGAGGAGAGTGAGACATCAGTGGCCTTTTCGTGAGAGAAATAAACTCCTATGCTGCCACCGCTCATAGTAGTAATGAGATAATTAACCTTTTCTGTCTTGCTGATACTGGAAGGGTAATTACCCTTTTCACTGCTGATGATGAATTTTGGACAGTTCATCTTTCCGCTTCTTTGCTACCTATGCAATAGCAATGTGCTGACTAGTGGTTTTATTACTAGTTGTGGTAAACTTAGTGTGTTAGTCACAAAAGACCAGACTTGTAATTGTGTGAAACAACTACTGATCAAAGGAAAAATGTATCTTTACCAGAGCTATTAGCACAGCATTTCATATCCACTACGTCTAATATACTGTAATTGTTATGGAACTGCAATGTATGTGCCTCAATAAGCAGCAATTTTAGAGGAAAGGACCTTCATTAGGGTCGTTTTAAACATTAGGCTAACTAGGCGTGTACCTAGGGCCCAGAAACTAGGAGGGCCTGGGAAGATGTAAAAATATGTAACAAAAAAAAGGTGCAGAACGACTAATACTGGTTAACAACATTTTAGCAAAATGTATTTGAATTGTTTTTAGATTGATATGTTATGGCTTCGCACATGTAGGTATCATGCATGCATGACCCATTGAATTGTGCTTTGTGCGTGTATGTCAACAGAAAACTTGGAAAGAAAAGTTGCATGGGATAGTCACAATAAATCAGTTCAAAATCAAGTAAGAAAAGCATTAACCCTTTGCAATCCAATTTTGTATGCAGGGTTTTCTAGGTGGCTTTCTCTTTCTGCCATTATAAGATGGCGCTCTCTGCTGGCTAAAGCCAGTACTGCAGTATGTGACATGCTGGAGAGGCCTCTGACAGCAGGGCTGCCAGTAATATACAGTAATAATACCCTGCAGGACGTCTTCCGTCATCGGAGCTGTACAGCCTTCAATCAGAATGTCTTCAGACGTCAGACAGTGGATTGGAAAGTGTTAAAAGTATTCCTGCACTTTCAGATGACTTTTAAGCAGGAGTGTTGGTAGACGCTTAGATCCAGGGCCTTAAAGGGGTTGTCCCGCGCCGAAACGTTTTTTTTTTTTTTAACCCCCCCCCCCCCCCCCCCCCGTTCAGCGCGAGACAACCCCGATGCAGGGGTTAAAAAAGAACACCGGAGAGTGCTTACCTGAATCCCCGCGCTCCGGTGACTTCTTACTTACCTGCTGAAGATGGCCGCCGTGATCTTCTCTCTCGGTGGACCGCAGGGCTTCTGTGCGGTCCATTGCCGATTCCAGCCTCCTGATTGGCTGGAATCGGCACGTGACGGGGCGGAGCTACACGGAGCTACACGGAGCCCCATTCAGAAAAGAAGAAGACCCGGACTGCGCAAGCGCGGCTAATTTGGCCATTAGACGGCGAAAATTAGTCGGCTCCATGGAAACGAGGACGCCAGCAACGGAACAGGTAAGTGAAAAACTTCTTATAACTTCTGTATGGCTCATAATTAATGCACAATGTACATTACAAAGTGCATTAATATGGCCATACAGAAGTGTATAGACCCACTTGCTGCCGCGGGACAACCCCTTTAACTCTCTATAGCACACAGAGACATTAACATCAGCATTGAAGACAATGGGGCAGACTCCCTTAAATGCAATTGCAATACTGTCTATAGAGGCAGAATTAACCAAAAGGTTTCTTTTGATGAAGGAATAAAAAAGTTTGCATGCATAGCTATCTCTTTTATATGTGGCTGTAATGAAAGGGTCAGCTGGCGAACAGACATGCAGAGGAGGCCCCCACCAATCCTTTTGCACAGCGACCTCTACCAACCTTAAGGCCCATTTAGATACAATGATTATCGCTCAAAATTCACTCAAAAGCCATCTTTTGAGCGATAATCGGTATGTCTAAATGGTTCCATCTTTCAGTTTTCTGCCAAATAACAGTTTTCAGTTCTGCTTGAAAACCATTGTTCGGTTGAACAGTGGATATGTAGGGCCCCACACTGTGTCCACTGTCCTTGGTGCTGAATTCTCCACAGGGAGCTAGAAATTACATTGTTTACTCTTAGTAGCCTCTGACTGAACAATGGAGCTAATTACAGAGCTCAGATCTCCTGCTGAATTCTGCAACAGCTGCCAGCTGCATGCAAATGAAGCTGATAAAGTACTAATAGCAATAAGTGCTTATTAGCACTTTATGCAAACCGATCGCTGATCTTTCAAGCTTTTGAAAGCTTATCTGTGTGTGTAAATGGGCCTGAAGTCTGATCCTGATGACCATAAAGTTAATGTAAGAAGCTAAATAAAATGATTTTTTAAACAGTTTTAGTTGTTTGTTTTTTTTAATTAGTAAATTTACGCTAAAATAAAGTATGGAAACGGGTTCCTCATTTTGTTTTGTACATTTTGATATAAAATATGTATAGTTCTGGATTACAGGGTACATACAGCGACGGTTTTAGTTGGTGTCGGCTTTGGGTCATTTTATTTTATTCTGTAATTTTTTTTAACTTACTTTTGTAACTATAGTTTTGCCATCTATGTCCCCCCCCCCATGACATCACATAAGACCTCTTTGTCTTTTTGGTTTTATTTCATACTTTTCCACTGTAGTTGGGGTGTCCATAGGAGCAGCATCCATAGGAGCCCCATTTACAGGGTAGAACATCCGCCTGTAGTCACATAAGTCACTAACAAATCTTATCTGGGTCTGCTAGGACCCTGCAGTTCTGCTGTAAAATGGGGCACCTGGTGGTCACAAGATTACTAGGTCATGTAGTGGAAGAAACACTTCCACTTTCATTTTTTAGTCCATAGTGTTCATTAGGCATTATGTACCCAGGAAAGGGGAAAGCAGCAGGGGTTAAAAACTGCTTTTCTCTTCTCCTCCGGGGTTCTCAGCTGTGACTAACAGCTAACCTGCTCCTAATTGATTGCAGCAGCTGAGGCTTTAGGCCACATCCACATGGGTGATTTTATCAGGCGATTTTGTTGCAATCGCATGTATGTAGAGCCCATGCATTCCTATGGGTTCTTCAACACGGGCGATGTTTTGTAGCCTGCAATATTGCAAGACTAAAAAATCGTGGCATGCTCTATACAGCCACGATTTGCCTGCCTTTCTGTTGCATCACATTGCTTGAAAATGCGTTTTTTGTGCGGTGTGATGCAACATTAACAGTAAGAAATCCTACTGTAAAAGCTAAAAAAACCACATACATCACCTAAGAAGTGCTGGCCGGCTCTAGCCTGTCTTCTTCCCGATCCTTGGCAGTTGTCTTCAGCATCTCTTCTGGCCGGGGATTGATATATCCCTGCCTCCAGAAAGCGCTACCTCTGATTAGCTGAAGGCTGTGGCTCAGCCAATTAGAGCCAGCGCTCGATGAATCAATCACAACCAATGAATGGTTGTGATTGGTTCATTGTGCGCTGGTTATGATTGGCTGAGCATCACAGCGCTCAGACGATCAGAGGCAGTGCTTCCTGGAGGTAGGGATTTTCCAATCCCTAGCCAGAAAAGACACTGAAGACCAGTGCTGGAGACCAGGAAGACGACGGGCTGGATTCGGGCAGTGCTTCTTATGTGATGTATTTTTATTTTTTTACATTTTTTATGCAGTTAGGGCTTATTTTTGGGGTAGTGTATATATTTTAAGCCCCTTTCGCCTTGAAAATCCTCGCAGGTGGTGCTATAAAGTTGTGCGGCTTTGTAGCAGCACACGTGACTCTGTAGTGCCACAAAGTCGCGTTATCACCGCGAGAAAACGTACTGATATTGAATGGACCCACCAATGCGATATTGCTGCAATTTTCTTGTGTTAAACTCGTGTCACCCATGTGGATGCGGCCCAAGGCCTCTTTCACACGGGCTACAAAATCATCACTACAAAACACATTTATGTGAAGCCCAAGGGTTCCAATGGGCTCTTTAACATGAGCGATGTCTTGTAGCCTGAAAAAAACATTGGAAACCATGAGCTTCACATAAATGCGTTTTGTAGAGATGATTTTGAAGCGAGATTTTGTAGCCTGTGTGAAAGAGGCCTAAATCACATATTTTTGTTATTGGCAGGGATTAAAGCCCAGGACTAAGCGCTATATTTTTACCGTGCTCGGTCATTAAGGGGTTAATAGAACATGGTAATAGTGTCAAAATCACATCAGTGGCATTTAACATTAAGGCCTCTTTCATACTAGCGTATGCGTTTATACGTTCACCTGCACGCACCGTATATTTGCATAAATGAACTTTTGCCACGATCAACTCCCGATCGTAATTGACGAATTTAAAGCTATTCACACAGGGTGCTGCGGGAATGTACAAAAAAAACGCTGAAGCAATGGCAAGCAATGATCAGTATAGAATGCTCGAACTGACAATTAATGCCTAATTAGGGCCAGCTGTCTTGTTTCCCTAGCATTGTATGCAGGGTAACTCCCTACCCCACTCTTTTCCAGCAGCCACAGAAGTCTATGGGAGCTTGCTGCGTAACATGACGAAAGATAGGTCAAGACATATCTTTTTACGCGCCGTTGAGTAGGTCCTATTTTTTCTTGCGCAAATATTTTGCTCAGAGAAAAACACATTTGTCTGAATGAAGCTATTGAAGTCCAATGCATCACATGGTCCCATATACTTTATCCATGTGTTTCATACATTATGTATAGCTGTGTAGCTCAGTGATACTTTGCGTATTTGAAATAATCTTACAAGCTAAAATAATTTGGGGACTTGTGATATAAATGTATAAACATAAAAATATGATCAAATGAAAAATTCTATGCCAAGCGATAAGACTAGGATATCCTGTGTTTTGCCCAGCAAGTTGCTTTGGATTTACTACCTATGCTCCTCTGTGAAATACCAAATGGCAAACAGCCTTATCGATCTCTATATATTTAGAACTTGAGATAATATTGTCTGTATGCTAGATGTTATTTCAGAATGCTTTACTACAGTTTAGTGGCCATAAAATGACTAACATTATGTAATACCTTGCTGAATTGCAGTCTGGGCACCTTCTCTTAAGTTAAAAGGAAAAACTTTGTACTTGCACATATTTATTTCCTGTTGTCAACCTAATTTACATTTACTGACAAAAACAATCCCTCCCCAAGAAGTTGTCAAATTCTAATGAAACGTTCTTTGTCTGACTGTAATGTTGATATAAGTAAGTGATTCTAATATCAGAGCAGAAGCATCATTTATTGTGGAAAACTAACCCCTTAAAGGGAGGCTCTTCTACCCTATTGTACTGCCTCTAGCTTGGATACAAGATGTGATACGGGCAAGCATGGAGGCTCTCGTACCCTGTTGTACTGCCTCTAGCTTGGATACAAATGTGAAACGGGTGGGCATACAGGCCCTAGTACCCTGTTGTACCGCCTTTAGCTTGGATACAAGATGTGATATGGGTGGGCAAGCAGGCTCTAGTACCCCGTTAGGTCACCTCTAGCTTGGATGCAAGATGTGATACAGGCGGGCATGGAGGCTTTAGTACCCTGGTGGACCGCCTCTAGCTTGGATACAAAATGTGATGCAGGCAGGCATGGAGACTCTAGTATCCTGTTGTATCACCTCTAGCTTGGATACAAGATGTGATACAGGGGCATGGAGACTCTGGTACCCTGTTATACAGCCTCTAGCTTGCATATAAGAGGTGATATGGCTGAGCATGGAGGCTCTAGTACCCTATTGAACTGCCTCTAGCTTGGATACAAGATGTGATACAGGCGGGTGTAGAGGCTTTAGTACCCTGTTGGGCCTCTAGCTTGAATAGAAGATGTGAAAGGGGTGGGCATGGCAATATACAGGTTCCGTATGGTATCCTGCGGCATATCACTCCACATTTGCTGTAACTCAGCCTCTAGATCATGTAAACTTGTAGGCTGTTGCAGTTGGTGTCCGATATGGCCCCATACAAGTTCTATTAATGATAAATCTGGTGACCGAGCAGCCATGGAAGTGTGATAATGTTATAGGGACATCCCTGTGACCCCCTTGTGTGTGCGGCCGAGCATTATCCTGCTGCCTCTTGGAAGATTGTCCCTCGTACCACTACTAGGGGTGACTGATTGTCATATACGATGACCCCCCCCCCCCCCCCCAGACCATCCCACCAGCTGTGGGGGCAGTGAGCCACAAAGGCAGGAGTGGAAAAACAAAGAAATGAACAGTGGTGACATCTAATCGATTTCTGTTTTAGTAAAAACAAGAAGGGACTCACCTGGTGCTAGGTGGAAATTCCTGATGAGAGGGCAGCCCGCGAGCACCTCCTGGTTTGCTGTGTATAGATAATAGCCACACTTTTGGGCCTGTCCTGACCAGATAATCTGGAGAGTCGTCTAGGAGAATATGCCCAGTAGTCCTCAGGTGGCATATATACGTGAAGATCCAAGAAAAGAAAAAAAATTCTCCACACTCAATGGATTCGGATACAGATCCGGCCACTTCAGTTAATTAAGTATTTCATATTTTATTGGCTGGATAAATAAATAAGATATGCAACGCGTTTCTGTGCAACAATGCGCCTTTCTCAAGCATAAAAATGAGTATCATATAGAAGAATATATATACATATACGTACATATAGGGGCTAGTGAACTTACTCATTAGTAGATTCACTGCTCTGCAAAGGCAGGACTAAGACGCTCACTCCTAGGTCTCCAGACACTAACACCACCTCAGGCCTTTCCTGGGTGCTCGAACACATGGCTACAGATTTCTATATGCACATGTACATCTAAAGGTTGAGTCTTATTCCCAGTCATTTTCTTGACCTTCATTACTACAAACACGGCCATCTTCAGTGCCCAAACTAAACCCAGTCCCACTCTGTAACAGTCCAGTTTAGTCATTCATGTATAATGCAAAATAAAGCGCAAAGTGAATAACTTCACACTATCCATCTAATAACAAGCGTTTTAAACAGATTAAGCTGAAAGCTAATATTATAGTCCAAGTGCAATATTGCAACAAAACCATCCATATATTAAATCCATATAGACCTGTAGGTAATGAAACAGGATTAGGCGTCAGCCCAACACATGTTTCGATCCTCTCTTTTTCAATGGGTAAATCTATGTAGCCACGTGACCATATTTATAACGGCCATATTTTAAAAGCGTATAGGATTTCACATGGGCGACAAAAACGTGTAATTTTTTCGGGATGAGACAGTGCTACAAATCACATGTATGAGAAGCCCATGCTTTCCAATGGGTTCCTTCACATTAGCGATGTATTGTAGCCTGCTATATTGTGAGAAAAAAATTGCAGGTTGCTGAGTATTGTCGCGATCTGCGATGTTTTGTAGCCCATGTTTTCCTACGGAGCCTTCCTTTTTGTTGCATTGCACCACACAAAAATGTGTATTTCGTGCAGTGTGATGCAACTTTTACAGTATGAAGTCCTACTGTTTTTCCCTAAAATAAAGCCTAGCTGCATTAAAAAAAACCAAATACATCACCTAACAGGCGCTGTACGCTCCGCCACGCTTCTTGGCACTTGTCTTCAATCTTCAGGCAATGCTTCCTAGTCAGGGGTTTTTAAAAAAAACAAAACAACACCTCCAGGAAGCGCTGCCTCTGATTGGGTCTCGAGCACCGCGGCTCAGCCAATCAGCGCTGCGGCTCAGCCATTGAATGTCTGTCATTGGTTCATCAAGCACTGGCTTAGATTAATTGGTTCTCGAGCGCCGCGGCTCAGCCAGAGGCAGCGCTTCCTGGAGGCAGGGTTTTTCAAACCCCTGACCAGGAAGCATTGCCTGAAGACTGAAGACAAGTGCTGGGGACCTGCAGAAAAGATGTGCAGTGGAGCGGACAGTGACTGTTAGGTGATGTATTTGTTTTTATCCCGAAAATCCCAGCAAAAGAGTGCTACAAAGTTGTGCAACTTTGTAGCAACACAAAATCACGATATGGTCGTTAGAAAATGCAGTGATATCGCGTAGAACAACGATGCAATATCATTGTGACTTTATCGCGGCGATATTGCTGTCACCCGTGTGAAAGAGGCCTAACACAGGGTAATGATATAACAGTAATGACAGTATTTGGTAGAAATGCCAAACAAATTAGTATTGAGAAAAGAGCGGCTACATCCTATATATATATATATATATATATATATACACACACACACACACATTTTTTTAAAACAAAATATGGATGTATGTACAAATAGCAAAAAAATGCTATGAAACATAGCAATGAACTTCTCTATATAAACTCCTGAAAAACTTGTAATGACATGGTTGCATACCAGCAATGGGTATATCAAAGGCGTAAAGGAGACCCATCTATGAATGGTGGGATCACACTCATCATGTAAAGTATAGGATGAATAAATAGAAGAGGTAAAGGCTATATACTGTCTGTTGACAAAGTGCAAGTGTATAAATATACAAATGATGGAAAAGTATTGCAAATCTTGGCAGTAAAGCTCACTCTCAATAAACTCCTAAAAAGTATATGATTAAGGCCCAATGTCCACGGGCACATTTGAATTTGCGATTCAAGCCGCCCATAGGGAGACATGGGCGTCCGCAGCTTAATTACAGTATGCGGATTTGTTTTGCGGACCTTCAGGTCCGGAAAACAAATCACAGCATGCTCCATTTTGCTGTGGTTCCTGCATGGACAGCTTCTATTGAAGTCAATGGAAGCCGTCCGATCCACAGCCCGTCCGCAACTTAATTAAAAAAAAACAACTCTACTGCGGATGTTTGTGGTGCATCTGTTTGCCATACACAAATGAAGATGTCTTGCAGGCACATATAGTAGAGTAAGATACACCGATGCGTGTGCAAAAAATATTGTTCATTCCGCAAAACGCTACACTTGTGTGCGTGTAAATGCGCATATACCCGTGTGAAGGTGGCCTAAGAAAAAAGACGTATGTGAACAGAAAATCTGTGTGTGCCAATTGTGCACTATTCCTCTTATACTGTCAGGCCGGGAGATTCTCCCCCCAGATTTGTGTGTTGCAAGACGCAGAAATCTTGCACGAAAATGAACCCCATTCTTTCGAATAGGGCCATACACAAGACCACATCACATTGCCCATTGTTTCCAATGGGGATGCCAACAGCATTGCACCACGTTTGGTGCATGCTGTGCGAGGTTTCTCCATTGAAAGCAATGGGAGACACTGTGACGCGGGGGAGGATCGTTACTTCCCTGAAGCGATGCAAGGTGATTTTGATACAAAAACGCCTTGCATCCATGGCAAAATCGCATGTTGGCGAGCGCGATATTAGGCTGACTTTCACATGTCAGATTAGCCTGCGGGTGGTTTCAGACGAGCGTAGGAGCAACTACGGTCACCAGCATGGAGCGTATTTGCGCCTGAACGAGGGGTATTTCGTTCCCTACACCAGCTTTTCAAACTCTGCCGCAGAGCGCAGGGGTTTGAAAAAAAAAACAAAAAACGCGGGAAGACAAGTGCTGCCCGATCTTTCCTGCATGTAGTAATTCTGTTAGCTGTACGTCCGAGAAAAGAGCTGGTGAAAATTAAGGCACTGAAAGCAATTGAAATCATTGGTTTTCAATTTTGTGCCGTTATGCGGTCGTGATAATGACAACAACATAGAGAGCGACTAGTATTACGCCCACAATCCTACTTGCATTTAAGGGTCTTTTTATCTTCAGTTTCCGAGGAATTTGGAATTATAATCACATTTAATAAATAAATGACAATTTCACAAATATTTCTCCTTCCTTTTTATTAGTGCATGAGTTAAGAAATGCCATAAGGAGAAACAGGGGTGGAGAATGTGGCACCTGCCAATTTTTCCACTTCATTATTTTTAGTTGGACAGTGATATATTGCATTCATGAAATAGGCTATAAAACATCTGCTACCTGTAGAAGCAACAGCTTCTCAGCTCCCTTCACATTATTTACACATTGTAGCTGCTGCAATAAATCTGTGATCCTAAAGCTTTTAATTGACTTAAAGAAGATATAGAAAGCCTGTGTGGGGACCCGTTATACTGCATCCGAGAAGTTATATTCCAGTATACACTTTTGCAACACTTCTTAAAGGGATTAAATGCATAAAGAGTAGAGATGAGCGAACACCAAAATGTTCAGGTGTTCGTTATTCGGAACGAACTTCCCGCGATGTTCGAGGGTTCGTTTCGAACAACGAACCCCATTGAAGTCAATGGGCAACCAGAGCATTTTTGTATTTCGCCGATGCTCGCTAAGGTTTTCATGTGTGAAAATCTGGGCAATTCAAGAAAGTGATGGGAATGACACAGAAACGGATAGGGCAGGCGAGGGGCTACATGTTGGGCTGCATCTCAAGTTCACAGGTCCCACTATTAAGCCACAATACCGGCAAGAGTGGGCCCCATCCCCCCCCCTCCCAACAACTTTTACTTCTGAAAAGCCCTCATTAGCATGGCATACCTTTGCTAAGCACCACACTAGCTACAACAAAGCACAATCACTGCCTGGATGACACTCCGCTGCCACTTCTCCTGGGTTACATGCTGACCAACCGCCCCCTCTCCCCCCCACAGCGCACACCAAAGTGTCCCTGCGCAGCCTTCAGCTGCCCTCATGCCACGCCACACTCATGTCTATTTAGAAGTGCGTCTGCCATGAGGAGGAACCGCAGGCACACACTGCAGAGGGTTGGCATGGCTAGGCAGCGGCCCTCTTTAAAAGGGGCGGGGCGATAGCCCACAATGCTGTACAGAAGCAATGAGAAATAGAATCCTGTGCCACCGCCATCAGGAGCTGCACACGTAGGCATAGCAATGGGGAACCTATGTGCCACACACTATTCATTCTGTCAAGGTGTCTGCATGCCCCAGTTAGACCGGGCTTTTTAATTCATAGACACAGGCAGGTACAACTCCCTATTGTGAAGTCCCTGTCGACCCACAGCATGGGTGGGTGCCAGGAAGCCACCGGCGGTACATAGAAATATCCCATTGCATTGCCCAACACAGCTGAGGTAGTAATGTCGTGCGTAATACAGGTGGGCTTCGGCCCACACTGCATGCCCCAGTCTGACCGGGGTTCTTTACAAGTGGACACATGTAGGTTACACTCCGTGTGCACCTACAGCATGGGTGGCTCCCTGGAACCCACCGGCGGTACATAAAAATATCCCATTGCATTGCCCAACACAGCTGAGGTAGTAATGTCGTGCTTAATGCAGGTGGGCTTCGGCCCACACTGCATGCCCCAGTCAGACTGGGGTTCTTTACAAGTGGAAACAGATGCATTTATAATTCCCTGTGGACCCACTGCCTGGGTGGGTGCCAGGAAGCCACCGGCGGTACATAGAAATATCCCATTGCATTGCCCAACACAGCTGAGGTAGTAATGTCGTGCGTAATACAGGTGGGCTTCGGCCCACACTGTATGCCCCAGTCTGACCGGGGTTCTTTACAAGTGGACACATGTAGGTTACACTCCGTGTGCACCTACAGCATGGGTGGCTCCCTGGAACCCACCGGCGGTACATAAAAATATCCCATTGCATTGCCCAACACAGCTGAGGTAGTAATGTCGTGCGTAATACAGGTGGGCTTCGGCCCACACTGCATGCCCCAGTCTGACCGGGGTTCTTTACAAGTGGACACATGTAGGTTACACTCCGTGTGCACCTACAGCATGGGTGGCTCCCTGGAACCCACCGGCGGTACATAAAAATATCCCATTGCATTGCCCAACACAGCTGAGGTAGTAATGTCGTGCTTAATGCAGGTGGGCTTCGGCCCACACTGCATGCCCCAGTCAGACTGGGGTTCTTTACAAGTGGACACATGTAGGTTAAACTCCCTGTGGACCCACTGCCTGGGTGGGTGCCAGGAAGCCACCGGCGGTACATAGAAATATCCCATTGCATTGCCCAACACAGCTGAGGTAGTAATGTCGTGCGTAATACAGGTGGGCTTCGGCCCACACTGCATGCCCCAGTCAGACTGGGGTTCTTTAGAAGTGTACAGATGTATTAAAAACTCTGTGTGCACCTACAGCATGGGTGGCTCCCTGGAACCCACCGGCGGTACATAAAAATATCCCATTGCATTGCCCAACACAGCTGAGGTAGTAATGTCGTGCGTAATACAGGTGGGCTTCGGCCCACACTGCATGCCCCAGTCTGACCGGGGTTCTTTACAAGTGGACACATATAGGTTACACTCTGTGTGCACCTACAGCATGGGTGGCTCCCTGGAACCCACCGGCGGTACATAAAAATATCCCATTGCATTGCCCAACACAGCTGAGGTAGTAATGTCGTGCGTAATACAGGTGGGCTTCGGCCCACACTGCATGCCCCAGTCTGACCGGGGTTCTTTACAAGTGGACACATGTAGGTTACACTCCGTGTGCACCTACAGCATGGGTGGCTCCCTGGAACCCACCGGCGGTACATAAAAATATCCCATTGCATTGCCCAACACAGCTGAGGTAGTAATGTCGTGCTTAATGCAGGTGGGCTTCGGCCCACACTGCATGCCCCAGTCAGACTGGGGTTCTTTACAAGTGGACACATGTAGGTTAAACTCCCTGTGGACCCACTGCCTGGGTGGGTGCCAGGAAGCCACCGGCGGTACATAGAAATATCCCATTGCATTGCCCAACACAGCTGAGGTAGTAATGTCGTGCGTAATACAGGTGGGCTTCGGCCCACACTGCATGCCCCAGTCAGACTGGGGTTCTTTAGAAGTGTACAGATGTATTAAAAACTCCGTGTGCACCTACAGCATGGGTGGCTCCCTGGAACCCACCGGCGGTACATAAAAATATCCCATTGCATTGCCCAACACAGCTGAGGTAACGTCAGCTGTAATGCAGGTGGGCTAAAAATTAATTTGATTACACTGTAGGCGAGGGCCCACAAAAATTGCTGTATCAACAGTACTAATGTACATCCCAAAAATTGGCCATGGCCAGCCAAGAGGGCAGGTGAAACCCATTAATCGCTTTGGTTAATGTGGCTTAAGTGGTAACTAGGCCTGGAGGCAGCCCAGTGTAACGAAAAATTGGTTCAAGTTAAAGTTCCAACGCTTTTAAGCGCATTGAAACTTATAAAAATTGTTCAGAAAAATTATTTGAGTGAGCCTTGTGGCCCTAAGAAAAATTGCCCGTTCAGCGTGATTACGTGAGGTTTCAGGAGGAGGAGCAGGAGGAGGAGGAGGAATATTAGACACAGATTGATGAAGCAGAAATGTCCCCGTTTTGGATGGTGAGAGAGAACGTAGCTTCCATCCGCGGGTGCAGCCTACGTATTGCTTACGTATCGCTGCTGTCCGCTGGTGGAGAACAGAAGTCTGGCGAAATCCAGCCTTTGTTCATCTTGATGAGTGTTAGCCTGTCGGCACTGTCGGTTGACAAGCGGCTACGCTTATCTGTGATGATTCCCCCAGCCGCACTAAACACCCTCTCCGACAAGACGCTAGCCGCAGGAGAAGCAAGCACCTCCAGGGCATACAGCGCTAGTTCAGGCCACGTGTCCAGCTTCGACACCCAGTAGTTGTAGGGGGCAGAGGCGTCACCAAGGATGGTCGTGCGATCCGCTACGTACTCCCTCACCATCCTTTTACAGTGCTCCCGCCGACTCAGCCGTGACTGGGGAGCGGTGACACAGTCTTGGTGGGGAGCCATAAAGCTGGCCAGGCCCTTAAAGACTGTTGCACTGCCTGGGATGTACATGCTGCTCGATCTACGCACATCCCCTGCTACCTTGCCCTCGGTACTGCGCCTTCTGCCACTAGCGCTGTCGGCTGGGAATTTTACCATCAGCTTGTCCGCAAGGGTCCTGTGGTATAGCAACACTCTCGAACCCCTTTCCTCTTCGGGAATCAGAGTGGGCAGGTTATCCTTATACCGTGGATCGAGCAGTGTGTACACCCAGTAATCCGTCGTGGCCAGAATGCGTGCAACGCGAGGGTCACGAGAAAGGCATCCTAACATGAAGTCAGCCATGTGTGCCAGGGTACCTGTACGCAACACATGGCTGTCTTCACTAGGAAGATCACTTTCAGGATCCTCCTCCTCCTCCTCAGGCCATACACGCTGAAAGGATGACAGGCAATCAGCCGGTGTACCGTCAGCAGCGGCCCAAGCTGTCTCTTCCCCCTCCTCCTCATCCTCCTCATGCTCCTCCTCCTCCTCCTGTACGCGCTGAGAAATAGACAGGAGGGTGCCCTGACTATCCAGCGGCATACTGTCTTCCCCCGCCCCCGTTTCCGAGCGCAAAGCAGCTGCCTTTATGGTTTGCAGGGAATTTCTCAAGATGCATAGCAGAGGAATGGTGACGCTAATGATTGTAGCATCGCCGCTCACCACCTGGGTAGACTCCTCAAAATTACCAAGGACATGGCAGATGTCTGCCAACCAGGCCCACTCTTCTGAAAGGAATTGAGGAGGCTGACTCCCACTGCGCCGCCCATGTTGGAGTTGGTATTCGACTATAGCTCTACGTTGTTCATAGAGCCTGGCCAACATGTGGAGCGTAGAGTTCCACTGTGTGGGCACGTCGCACAGCAGTCGGTGCACTGGCAGCTTAAAGTGATGTTGCAGGGTGCGCAGGGTGGCAGCGTCCGTGTGGGACTTGCGAAAATGTGCGCAGAGCCGGCGCGCCTTTACGAGCAGGTCTGACAAGCGTGGGTAGCTTTTCAGAAAGCGCTGAACCACCAAATTAAAGACGTGGGCCAGGCATGGCACGTGCGTGAGGCTGCCGAGCTGCAGAGCCGCCACCAGGTTACGGCCGTTGTCACACACGACCATGCCCGGTTGGAGGCTCAGCGGCGCAAGCCAGCGGTCGGTCTGCTGTGTCAGACCCTGCAGCAGTTCGTGGGCCGTGTGCCTCTTATCGCCTAAGCTGAGTAGTTTCAGCACGGCCTGCTGACGCTTGCCCACCGCTGTGCTGCCACACCGCGCGACACCGACTGCTGGCGACATGCTGCTGCTAACACATCTTGATTGCGAGACAGAGGAGGAGGAGGAGGAGGGTGCTTTAGTGGAGGAAGCATACACCTCCGCAGATACCACCACCGAGCTGGGGCCCGCAATTCTGGGGGTGGGTAGGACATGAGCGGTCCCAGGCTCTGACTCTGTCCCAGCCTCCACTAAATTCACCCAATGTGCCGTCAGGGAGATGTAGTGGCCCTGCCCGCCTGTGCTTGTCCACGTGTCCGTAGTTAAGTGGACCGTGGCAGTAACCGCGTTGGTGAGGGCGCGTACAATGTTGCGGGAGACGTGGTCGTGCAGGGCTGGGACGGCACATCGGGAAAAGTAGTGGCGACTGGGAACTGAGTAGCGCGGGGCCGCCGCCTCCATGATACTTTTGAAGGACTCCGTTTCCACAACCCTATACGGCAGCATCTCAAGGCTGATGAATTTTGCTATGCGGACGGTTAACGTTTGAGCGTGCGGGTGCGTGGCGGCGTACTTGCGCTTGCGCTCCAACAGTTGCGCAAGCGACGGCTGGATGGTGCGCTGAACTACACTGCTGGATGGGGCCGAGGACAGCGGAGGTGAGGGTGTGGGTGCAGGCCAGGAGACGGTAGTGCCTGTGTCCTGAGAGGGGGGTTGCATCTCAGTGGCAGGTTGGGGCACAGGGGGAGAGGCAGGGGTGCAAAGCGGAGGCGCTGAACGGCCTTCGTCCCACCTTGCGGGGTGCTTGGCCATCATATGTCTGCGCATGGTGGTGGTGGTGAGGCTGTTGGTGTTGGCTCCCCGGCTGAGCTTTGCGCGACAAAGGTTGCACACCACTGTTCGTCGGTCGTCAGGCATCTCTGTGAAAAACTGCCAGACCTTAGAGCACCTCGGCCTCTGCAGGGTGGCATGGCGCGAGGGGGCGCTTTGGGAAACACTTGGTGGATTATTCGGTCTGGCCCTGCCTCTACCCCTGGCCACCGCACTGCCTCTTGCAACCTGCCCTGCTGATGCCCTTGACTCCCCCTCTGAAGACCTGTCCTCCTGAGTAAGCGTTGCACACCAGGTGGGGTCAGTCACCTCATCGTCCTGCTGCTCTTCCTCCGAATCCTCTGTGCGCTGCTCCCTCGGACTTACTGCCCTTACTACTACCTCACTGCAAGACAACTGTGTCTGATCGTCATCGTCCTCCTCACCCACAGAAAGTTGTTGAGACAGTTGGCGGAAGTCCCCAGCCTCTTCCCCCGGACCCCGGGAACTTTCGAATGGTTGGGCATCAGTGACGATAAACTCCTCTGGTGGGAGAGGAACCGCTGCTGCCCAATCTAAGCAGGGGCCCGAGAACAGTTCCTGGGAGTGTTCCCGCTCCTGAGCAGGTGTCGTTGTAGTGGAGTGAGGAGGCTGGGAGGAAGGAGGAGCAGCAGACAGAGGATTCGGATTTGCAGCAGTGGACGGCGCAGAACTGCGGGTAGACGATAGGTTGCTCGAAGCACTTTCTGCCATCCAGGACAGGACCTGCTCACACTGCTCATTTTCTAATAACCGTCTCCCGCGTGGACCCATTAATTGGGCGATGAATGTGGGGACACCAGAAACGTGCCTCTCTCCTAATCGTGCAGCAGTCGGCTGCGACACACCTGGATCAGGAGCTCGGCCTGTGCCCACACCCTGACTTGGCCCTCCGCGTCCTCGGCCGCGTCCACGTCCTCTAGGCCTACCCCTACCCCTCAGCATGCTGTATTACCAGTGATTTGATTTCACAGGCAGCTAATAAATTGGCGCAAGACTGCAGGCCAAATATAATTTTTTCCCTTTTTTGAAAACGAAAGGCCCCACTGCCTCTAGTGAATGTATAATCTAAGTTTAATAACTGTGCTGTTTTCCTGCTAATGTGTCACAGAACGTGAGGGTAGCAGAGTTATTAACTGTGGCAGAGCAGGTATTTTTTTTCCCAATTAAGGAAAGCAAATGGCGAAGCCAGGAGTAAAACGTAGCTGGGTGCGTCTGATTGTTACAGGTTGCACACGCAGCCGACACGTGTCCACCGCCCTTAGGACGGACAGAGGCAGGACAAATAGAATTATTTTCCGTTTTTATGCACCAAAAGGCAGCACTGCGTATATTCTATGAACATGAGAAGTTTAATAACTGTGCTGTTTTCCTGCTAATGTGTCACAGAACGTGAGGGTAGCAGAGTTATTAACTGTGGCAGAGCAGGTATTTTTTTTCCCAATTAAGGAAAGCAAATGGCGAAGCCAGGAGTAAAACGTAGCTGGGTGCGTCTGATTTTTACAGGTTGCACACGCAGCCGACACGTGTCCACCGCCCTTAGGACGGACAGAGGCAGGACAAATAGAATTATTTTCCGTTTTTATGCACCAAAAGGCAGCACTGCGTATATTCTATGAACATGAGAAGTTTAATAACTGTGCTGTTTTCCTGCTAATGTGTCACAGAACGTGAGGGTAGCAGAGTTATTAACTGTGGCAGAGCAGGTATTTTTTTTCCCAATTAAGGAAAGCAAATGGCGAAGCCAGGAGTAAAACGTAGCTGGGTGCGTCTGATTTTTACAGGTTGCACACGCAGCCGACACGTGTCCACCGCCCTTAGGACGGACAGAGGCAGGACAAATAGAATTATTTTCACTTGTTTTACAAGCAAAAGGCAGCACTGCGTATATTCAATGAATAATAACTGTGTTGTGGCCCTGCCTATACAATTCTTTCCCTGCAGTATCAATGGAGGGTGCAATGCTCTGCAGAGGCGATTTTGAGAAGCAAAAAAAATGCAGCACAGCTAACAGCAGCCTGGACAGTACTGCACACGGTTAAATATGGCCCTAGAAAGGACCGTTGAGGTTCTTGAAGGCTACACTCACTCCTAACACTCTCCCTGCCTATGCAGCACTTCTGTCCCTAATGCCAGGTGCAACGCTCTGCAGAGCCGATTTTGAGGAAAAAAAAAATTGCCACTGCTAACAGCAGCCAACACACAGCTATCAGTGGCCCTAATAAGGACCTTTGGGGGGTCTTGAAGCCTACACTAACTACCAATTCTTTCCCTACAGCAGCTCCGGTACAAACAGCACTGTCCCTCATCTAACTCACACGGCATCTGAGGCGAACCGCGGGAGGGGCCGACTTTTATGTTCGGGTGACACCTGATCTTCCCAGCCACTCACAGCAGGGGGGTGGTATAGGGCTTGAATGTCACAGGGGGAAGTTGTAATGCCTTCCCTGTCTTTCAATTGGCCAGAAAAGCGCGCTAACGTCTCAGGGAAGGAAGTGAAAGTAACCAGAACACCGCATGGTGTTCGTTACGAATAACGAACATCCCGAACACCCTAATATTCGCACGAATATCAAGCTCGGAAGAACACGTTCGCTCATCTCTAATAAAGAGTCTTAATTAAAAGTACATCATGGTTTTGTATCTACAGCGCCTATGAAAGCAAAGAGACTTTGTGTAGTCTGATCCTGCAATCATAGCCTCTTCCACTTGCCTATTTTCTTGCTAGCCATCGCAGGAGTAAAAGCAAAAGACTTATATAAGGTGCTTTCAGATGGAACGATAATCGTTCAGTCTAAAGGCTCTTTCACACAGGGAGCTAGGCATGCAAAAATCATGCACTTAGGGCTTATTTACACAAGTGTATATCAGCCGCCGTTTTCACGGCCGGCATATGCCATCATCTGATGCATTGGATTCCAATGCATCAGATCACACAGGCGTATTCCCGTGGCATAAAAGCGCCCGGACGGCAAATATAGCGCTGGGTGCTTTTACATTGGGCAGCAAAGATAGTCCTGGAACTATCCTTGTGCCCAGAATACATTGGCCGCTGCATGGGCTCTGTGAGACAGTGACTGACAAAGTGCTGGAGGGTGGATACGTGCCACCGAGCGGCCTGGGCTCGGTGGAGGAAGCCAGCATTTCTGTGTCAGTAACGCTATGTTACTGACACGTTGTAGTTTTGTAAGTGGCTCCAAGCCGCATAGTCCGGGCCGGCTTTTCCTGGAGTGGTCAAAACGAAGGGTGGGATGGTCACTCCCACGTACCAGGTGGGGCTGATACCAGGCCTTATAAAGCCTGGGCCTGCAGGTCAAAGAGACAGAGCGCGTCTGGCTGAGAGCCAGAGAGAGAGCGCGTCTGGCTGAGAGCCAGAGAGAGAGCGCGTCTGGCTGAGAGCCAGAGAGAGAGCGCGTCTGGCTGAGAGCCAGAGAGAGAGCGCGTCTGGCTGAGAGCCAGGGAGAGAGCGCGTCTGGCTGAGAGCCAGGGAGAGAGCGCGTCTGGCTGAGAGCCAGGGAGAGAGCGCGTCTGGCTGAGAGCCAGGGAGAGAGCGCGTCTGGCTGAGAGCCAGGGAGAGAGCGCGTCTGGCTGAGAGCCAGGGAGAGAGCGCGTCTGGCTGAGAGCCAGGGAGAGAGCGCGTCTGGCTGAGAGCCAGGGAGAGAGCGCGTCTGGCTGAGAGCCAGGGAGAGAGCGCGTCTGGCTGAGAGCCAGGGAGAGAGCGCGTCTGGCTGAGAGCCAGGGAGAGAGCGCGTCTGGCTGAGAGCCAGGGAGAGAGCGCGTCTGGCTGAGAGCCAGGGAGAGAGCGCGTCTGGCTGAGAGCCAGGGAGAGAGCGCGTCTGGCTGAGAGCCAGGGAGAGAGCGCGTCTGGCTGAGAGCCAGGGAGAGAGCGCGTCTGGCTGAGAGCCAGGGAGAGAGCGCGTCTGGCTGAGAGCCAGGGAGAGAGCGCGTCTGGCTGAGAGCCAGGGAGAGAGCGCGTCTGGCTGAGAGCCAGGGAGAGAGCGCGTCTGGCTGAGGCCAGGGAGAAAGCGCGTCTGGCTGAGGCCAGGGAGAAAGCGCGTCTGGCTGAGGCCAGGGAGAAAGCGCGTCTGGCTGAGGCCAGGGAGAAAGCGCGTCTGGCTGAGGCCAGGGAGAAAGCGTCTGGCTGAGAGCCAGAGAGAGGGCTCTGTGGAGCAAGGAGCCCGGCTAGCCTAGCGTGTGGGCTGAGAGCCAAAAGGTGAGGTTGACAGGGTGACGCCCCTAACCTCAACACCCAGGAGGGTGTGGTGAGACCTCCACAGGTCTGAGGACCGGACTGGCTGTGTGCAGCAAGAAGTATTCTGACAGTGAGTAGTCAGGAACAAGCATATGTATAGTGAGTGCTCAGACGAGCAGGTGTTTATTTCCGTTTTGGTTTTGTTTCTGCTGCAATAAACCCAGGCAAAGCCTGGACTAAAGAACATTGCTGCCCGGTGTCACTGTCTCTGGCCGCGGATGCCCACGCTGCTACTGCCCCTAAACGCTAATCCCTCACATATGGTGTTTGGATGCGGGCAGTGGTCTTAAAGAGACATACACCAGTTAATGGACATTCTGCTGCAACAAATGGAGAACCGTTGCTAAGGGCAACCGCCCAAAGAGAGATTGTCTGAGCGTGCCATAACCCCATGTCCTGGGTGGACGCTGCAACGGCGCAGCAACCAGATACAGCCAGTATAGAGGAATGGCTGAAGCAATGGATGCCAGAGATAGTGCTGCAACAGGAGACCATAGCTCAGCAGCAGAAAGCACAACAGGAGGCCATGGCTCAGCAGCTGGTGCAAATGAACGTGCAGCAACAACAAACGTTTGCTCAGCAGCAACAAATGACGGCGACCCAGCAAAAGGTCCATGAGGAGGCCATGAGAGCTCAGGCCGAAACTAATGCTCTCCTGGTGGAAGCCAACTGTTTAGCCTCACAGGAGCAACAACGAGCTGACCAGCAGCTGCAAGAGCAAGCCCCTAAGTGTGAAAAGTTGAAAACACAGTTTGAGAAAGAAACTAGCCTTCAAAAGGAGGAAGCTGATCGCCGAGTGTTGCGGCAACAGATGAATGTTCAGTATGAACAGCGCTTAAAAGAGATGAGAAGTAAGAAAGAAAAGTTAAAGGGATATCTTTCATCAGCCCATGAAGAGATACAAGACACAGTAGAGATGCAGCTTCAAGAGCTACAAATAAAAATAGCCGAAGGTGACCGTGTGCAGACAGCGTTGTCTGAGCAGGTGAGCAGGCTGCAGGAGAAGCTGGAAGCTCAGACTGAAGAGTCTCAGAAGTTACTGCAAGAAGAAAAGCAGCAGAAGCTTGGTCTCAGTGCACACCTGAAGGCTATGCAAGATGAGAAAAATGTGCACCTCAAGCAAGTAGGGGAGGATGCAAAAGCTAAGAGAAACCTATCAGAGCAGATTGCAACACTTCAGGCTGAGGTGGTGGATCTGGAAGATAGACTGGAGAAGAGTGCTTTGTGTCTGGATTCTGTGGAAGAGCAGAAAAGCGAAATACAAGGAGAATTAGAAACTACAAGGCAGCAGTGTGAAGAGAAGACAGCTGCCTGTGATAAGCTCGAGAAGGTTAAAGTACATCTTCAGCAAGAGATAGAAGGTGCTTCTGTGAAGCTTGGTCTCCAAGAGGACCTTGTGTCCAAACTAAGAAAGACACAGCAACTATGTGAACAGCAGCTCACAGAAGAGAAAAATCAGGTCTGCAAGATATGTCACTGAATGTGGGCGTGCTGAAGAAAGGGTCTGTGTGAAAGAGACCGAAGTGTTAACTTTAACGCACACCCTGAAAATGATGTCAGAGAGGGAAGAAAAACTGTATGAGAACCCTGCATGCTGGGTCACTGTTGAAGAGCAAGACAGTGAAATCCTAGAAGTGGAAGCGCTAAATCAGCTGATTTGTCTTCAAACTGATGTCTATGATGAACTTGAGAAGTTTACAGTGAGCCTTCAGCAGGAAGTAGAAGACATTAGTGTGGAGCTTGTTTACCAATGTCAGATAGCATCCAACTGGGAGAAGAAACAAAAGAGGTGTGAACAGTGGCTTACTGAGGAGAAGTCAGTGTTTCCTAAAGTTGCAAAAGAAAAGCGTAACAAGCTTGTGTACACTGAAATGCAAGGCTGGGTTAGCGCTAAGACAGATGCTAAGAAGAGAACCCGGATACGGGAAAAGCCCAAAGGTGTGTTCCAACGACCGGTAGCAGAAATGGAGATCCTGCTGGAGAATATTAAGAAAGAGACTGAAGCGCTAACCCTGAAGCGCCCCCTGAAGGTAGTGTCAGGCAAAGCAGAGCTTCAGCAGTTCTCAGAGAAGTTGTGCATGAAGAAAAAATGCTGTAAATCAGACAGCCAAGCGGCTGAAAGAAGTGTTCTGAGACCAGACATGTCTAAAACCCAGTTCAGACAGAAAAGAAAAAAGGGGATTTTGTTAAAGAATCTGAAAAAGTTACAAGTAGTAAAGAGTGCCAATTTATGTTTACAAAAGGAGACTACTGAGGCTCAGAAGGTCTCACAAGTGGACGCAGAAGTCTTGAAAGAACTGCAGCAAAAGAATAGTGACGTACAAAAGCAAACCCCAAAAGTGAAGAAACTGTTTGTCCAAGTGGTAGAAGCCTATCACAGGGATGCTGGCTCCAAGGACCAGCTCATCAGTGAACTGAATACTACCAAGAAAAAGTCAGTCAGAGGTAAAGGAACTGGAAGAACACAGAGACAAGGTTCTTGCACTAGAAAGAGACCCCCGAGCCTGGAGCTTTGACCCTGGAGGGCCAAGAAGAAAAGACTGAGCGTGGGACTAAGGCCCAACACCCAGGCCTTGTCAAGGACGCATTTCAGGACAGCTAAGTGTCCGAACCCACGGGCTCAAACAGAGGGGGAGGGTATGTGAGACAGTGACTGACAAAGTGCTGGAGGGTGGATACGTGCCACCGGGCGGCCTGGGCTCGGTGGAGGAAGCCAGCATTTCTGTGTCAGTAACGCTATGTTACTGACACGTTGTAGTTTTGTAAGTGGCTCCAAGCCGCATAGTCCGGGCCGGCTTTTCCTGGAGTGGTCAAAGCGAAGGGTGGGATGGTCACTCCCACGTACCAGGTGGGGCTGGTACCAGGCCTTATAAAGCCTGGGCCTGCAGGTCAAAGAGACAGAGCGCATCTGGCTGAGAGCCAGAGAGAGAGCATCTGGCTGAGGCCAGGGAGAAAGCGTCTGGCTGAGAGCCAGAGAGAGGGCTCTGTGGAGCAAGGAGCCCGGTTAGCCCAGCGTGTGGGCTGAGAGAGCCAAAAGGTGAGGTTGACAGGGTGATGCCCCTAACCTCAACACCCAGGAGGGTGTGGTGAGACCTCCACAGGTCTGAGGACCGGACTGGCTGTGTGCAGCAAGCAAGAAGTATTCTGACAGTGAGTAGTCAGGAACAAGCATATGTATAGTGAGTGCTCAGACGAGCAGGTGTTTATTTCCGTTTTGGTTTTGTTTCTGCTGCAATAAACCCAGGCAAAGCCTGGACTAAAGAACATTGCTGCCCGGTGTCACTGTCTCTGGCCGCGGATGCCCACGCTGCTACTGCCCCTAAACGCTAATCCCTCACATATGGTGTTTGGATGCGGGCAGTGGTCTTAAAGAGACATACACCAGTTAATGGACATTCTGCTGCAACAAATGGAGAACCGTTGCTAAGGGCAACCGCCCAAAGAGAGATTGTCTGAGCGTGCCATAACCCCATGTCCTGGGTGGACGCTGCAACGGCGCAGCAACCAGATACAGCCAGTATAGAGGAATGGCTGAAGCAATGGATGCCAGAGATAGTGCTGCAACAGGAGACCATAGCTCAGCAGCAGAAAGCACAACAGGAGGCCATGGCTCAGCAGCTGGTGCAAATGA
The DNA here is from genome assembly GCF_035609145.1 of Eleutherodactylus coqui. Lineage (NCBI taxonomy): Eukaryota > Metazoa > Chordata > Amphibia > Anura > Eleutherodactylidae > Eleutherodactylus > Eleutherodactylus coqui. The sequence goes on along the minus strand of NC_089839.1, from coordinate 96,139,725 downwards.
ACGTGCAGCAACAACAAACGTTTGCTCAGCAGCAACAAATGACGGCGACCCAGCAAAAGGTCCATGAGGAGGCCATGAGAGCTCAGGCCGAAACTAATGCTCTCCTGGTGGAAGCCAACTGTTTAGCCTCACAGGAGCAACAACGAGCTGACCAGCAGCTGCAAGAGCAAGCCCCTAAGTGTGAAAAGTTGAAAACACAGTTTGAGAAAGAAACTAGCCTTCAAAAGGAGGAAGCTGATCGCCGAGTGTTGCGGCAACAGATGAATGTTCAGTATGAACAGCGCTTAAAAGAGATGAGAAGTAAGAAAGAAAAGTTAAAGGGATATCTTTCATCAGCCCATGAAGAGATACAAGACACAGTAGAGATGCAGCTTCAAGAGCTACAAATAAAAATAGCCGAAGGTGACCGTGTGCAGACAGCGTTGTTTGAGCAGGTGAGCAGGCTGCAGGAGAAGCTGGAAGCTCAGACTGAAGAGTCTCAGAAGTTACTGCAAGAAGAAAAGCAGCAGAAGCTTGGTCTCAGTGCACACCTGAAGGCTATGCAAGATGAGAAAAATGTGCACCTCAAGCAAGTAGGGGAGGATGCAAAAGCTAAGAGAAACCTATCAGAGCAGATTGCAACACTTCAGGCTGAGGTGGTGGATCTGGAAGATAGACTGGAGAAGAGTGCTTTGTGTCTGGATTCTGTGGAAGAGCAGAAAAGCGAAATACAAGGAGAATTAGAAACTACAAGGCAGCAGTGTGAAGAGAAGACAGCTGCCTGTGATAAGCTCGAGAAGGTTAAAGTACATCTTCAGCAAGAGATAGAAGGTGCTTCTGTGAAGCTTGGTCTCCAAGAGGACCTTGTGTCCAAACTAAGAAAGACACAGCAACTATGTGAACAGCAGCTCACAGAAGAGAAAAATCAGGTCTGCAAGATATGTCACTGAATGTGGGCGTGCTGAAGAAAGGGTCTGTGTGAAAGAGACCGAAGTGTTAACTTTAACGCACACCCTGAAAATGATGTCAGAGAGGGAAGAAAAACTGTATGAGAACCCTGCATGCTGGGTCACTGTTGAAGAGCAAGACAGTGAAATCCTAGAAGTGGAAGCGCTAAATCAGCTGATTTGTCTTCAAACTGATGTCTATGATGAACTTGAGAAGTTTACAGTGAGCCTTCAGCAGGAAGTAGAAGACATTAGTGTGGAGCTTGTTTACCAATGTCAGATAGCATCCAACTGGGAGAAGAAACAAAAGAGGTGTGAACAGTGGCTTACTGAGGAGAAGTCAGTGTTTCCTAAAGTTGCAAAAGAAAAGCGTAACAAGCTTGTGTACACTGAAATGCAAGGCTGGGTTAGCGCTAAGACAGATGCTAAGAAGAGAACCCGGATACGGGAAAAGCCCAAAGGTGTGTTCCAACGACCGGTAGCAGAAATGGAGATCCTGCTGGAGAATATTAAGAAAGAGACTGAAGCGCTAACCCTGAAGCGCCCCCTGAAGGTAGTGTCAGGCAAAGCAGAGCTTCAGCAGTTCTCAGAGAAGTTGTGCATGAAGAAAAAATGCTGTAAATCAGACAGCCAAGCGGCTGAAAGAAGTGTTCTGAGACCAGACATGTCTAAAACCCAGTTCAGACAGAAAAGAAAAAAGGGGATTTTGTTAAAGAATCTGAAAAAGTTACAAGTAGTAAAGAGTGCCAATTTATGTTTACAAAAGGAGACTACTGAGGCTCAGAAGGTCTCACAAGTGGACGCAGAAGTCTTGAAAGAACTGCAGCAAAAGAATAGTGACGTACAAAAGCAAACCCCAAAAGTGAAGAAACTGTTTGTCCAAGTGGTAGAAGCCTATCACAGGGATGCTGGCTCCAAGGACCAGCTCATCAGTGAACTGAATACTACCAAGAAAAAGTCAGTCAGAGGTAAAGGAACTGGAAGAACACAGAGACAAGGTTCTTGCACTAGAAAGAGACCCCCGAGCCTGGAGCTTTGACCCTGGAGGGCCAAGAAGAAAAGACTGAGCGTGGGACTAAGGCCCAACACCCAGGCCTTGTCAAGGACGCATTTCAGGACAGCTAAGTGTCCGAACCCACGGGCTCAAACAGAGGGGGAGGGTATGTGAGACAGTGACTGACAAAGTGCTGGAGGGTGGATACGTGCCACCGGGCGGCCTGGGCTCGGTGGAGGAAGCCAGCATTTCTGTGTCAGTAACGCTATGTTACTGACACGTTGTAGTTTTGTAAGTGGCTCCAAGCCGCATAGTCCGGGCCGGCTTTTCCTGGAGTGGTCAAAGCGAAGGGTGGGATGGTCACTCCCACGTACCAGGTGGGGCTGGTACCAGGCCTTATAAAGCCTGGGCCTGCAGGTCAAAGAGACAGAGCGCATCTGGCTGAGAGCCAGAGAGAGAGCATCTGGCTGAGGCCAGGGAGAAAGCGTCTGGCTGAGAGCCAGAGAGAGGGCTCTGTGGAGCAAGGAGCCCGGTTAGCCCAGCGTGTGGGCTGAGAGAGCCAAAAGGTGAGGTTGACAGGGTGATGCCCCTAACCTCAACACCCAGGAGGGTGTGGTGAGACCTCCACAGGTCTGAGGACCGGACTGGCTGTGTGCAGCAAGCAAGAAGTATTCTGACAGTGAGTAGTCAGGAACAAGCATATGTATAGTGAGTGCTCAGACGAGCAGGTGTTTATTTCCGTTTTGGTTTTGTTTCTGCTGCAATAAACCCAGGCAAAGCCTGGACTAAAGAACATTGCTGCCCGGTGTCACTGTCTCTGGCCGCGGATGCCCACGCTGCTACTGCCCCTAAACGCTAATCCCTCACATATGGTGTTTGGATGCGGGCAGTGGTCTTAAAGAGACATACACCAGTTAATGGACATTCTGCTGCAACAAATGGAGAACCGTTGCTAAGGGCAACCGCCCAAAGAGAGATTGTCTGAGCGTGCCATAACCCCATGTCCTGGGTGGACGCTGCAACGGCGCAGCAACCAGATACAGCCAGTATAGAGGAATGGCTGAAGCAATGGATGCCAGAGATAGTGCTGCAACAGGAGACCATAGCTCAGCAGCAGAAAGCACAACAGGAGGCCATGGCTCAGCAGCTGGTGCAAATGAACGTGCAGCAACAACAAACGTTTGCTCAGCAGCAACAAATGACGGCGACCCAGCAAAAGGTCCATGAGGAGGCCATGAGAGCTCAGGCCAAAACTAATGCTCTCCTGGTGGAAGCCAACTGTTTAGCCTCACAGGAGCAACAACGAGCTGACCAGCAGCTGCAAGAGCAAGCCCCTAAGTGTGAAAAGTTGAAAACACAGTTTGAGAAAGAAACTAGCCTTCAAAAGGAGGAAGCTGATCGCCGAGTGTTGCGGCAACAGATGAATGTTCAGTATGAACAGCGCTTAAAAGAGATGAGAAGTAAGAAAGAAAAGTTAAAGGGATATCTTTCATCAGCCCATGAAGAGATACAAGACACAGTAGAGATGCAGCTTCAAGAGCTACAAATAAAAATAGCCGAAGGTGACCGTGTGCAGACAGCGTTGTCTGAGCAGGTGAGCAGGCTGCAGGAGAAGCTGGAAGCTCAGACTGAAGAGTCTCAGAAGTTACTGCAAGAAGAAAAGCAGCAGAAGCTTGGTCTCAGTGCACACCTGAAGGCTATGCAAGATGAGAAAAATGTGCACCTCAAGCAAGTAGGGGAGGATGCAAAAGCTAAGAGAAACCTATCAGAGCAGATTGCAACACTTCAGGCTGAGGTGGTGGATCTGGAAGATAGACTGGAGAAGAGTGCTTTGTGTCTGGATTCTGTGGAAGAGCAGAAAAGCGAAATACAAGGAGAATTAGAAACTACAAGGCAGCAGTGTGAAGAGAAGACAGCTGCCTGTGATAAGCTCGAGAAGGTTAAAGTACATCTTCAGCAAGAGATAGAAGGTGCTTCTGTGAAGCTTGGTCTCCAAGAGGACCTTGTGTCCAAACTAAGAAAGACACAGCAACTATGTGAACAGCAGCTCACAGAAGAGAAAAATCAGGTCTGCAAGATATGTCACTGAATGTGGGCGTGCTGAAGAAAGGGTCTGTGTGAAAGAGACCGAAGTGTTAACTTTAACGCACACCCTGAAAATGATGTCAGAGAGGGAAGAAAAACTGTATGAGAACCCTGCATGCTGGGTCACTGTTGAAGAGCAAGACAGTGAAATCCTAGAAGTGGAAGCGCTAAATCAGCTGATTTGTCTTCAAACTGATGTCTATGATGAACTTGAGAAGTTTACAGTGAGCCTTCAGCAGGAAGTAGAAGACATTAGTGTGGAGCTTGTTTACCAATGTCAGATAGCATCCAACTGGGAGAAGAAACAAAAGAGGTGTGAACAGTGGCTTACTGAGGAGAAGTCAGTGTTTCCTAAAGTTGCAAAAGAAAAGCGTAACAAGCTTGTGTACACTGAAATGCAAGGCTGGGTTAGCGCTAAGACAGATGCTAAGAAGAGAACCCGGATACGGGAAAAGCCCAAAGGTGTGTTCCAACGACCGGTAGCAGAAATGGAGATCCTGCTGGAGAATATTAAGAAAGAGACTGAAGCGCTAACCCTGAAGCGCCCCCTGAAGGTAGTGTCAGGCAAAGCAGAGCTTCAGCAGTTCTCAGAGAAGTTGTGCATGAAGAAAAAATGCTGTAAATCAGACAGCCAAGCGGCTGAAAGAAGTGTTCTGAGACCAGACATGTCTAAAACCCAGTTCAGACAGAAAAGAAAAAAGGGGATTTTGTTAAAGAATCTGAAAAAGTTACAAGTAGTAAAGAGTGCCAATTTATGTTTACAAAAGGAGACTACTGAGGCTCAGAAGGTCTCACAAGTGGACGCAGAAGTCTTGAAAGAACTGCAGCAAAAGAATAGTGACGTACAAAAGCAAACCCCAAAAGTGAAGAAACTGTTTGTCCAAGTGGTAGAAGCCTATCACAGGGATGCTGGCTCCAAGGACCAGCTCATCAGTGAACTGAATACTACCAAGAAAAAGTCAGTCAGAGGTAAAGGAACTGGAAGAACACAGAGACAAGGTTCTTGCACTAGAAAGAGACCCCCGAGCCTGGAGCTTTGACCCTGGAGGGCCAAGAAGAAAAGACTGAGCGTGGGACTAAGGCCCAACACCCAGGCCTTGTCAAGGACGCATTTCAGGACAGCTAAGTGTCCGAACCCACGGGCTCAAACAGAGGGGGAGGGTATGTGAGACAGTGACTGACAAAGTGCTGGAGGGTGGATACGTGCCACCGGGCGGCCTGGGCTCGGTGGAGGAAGCCAGCATTTCTGTGTCAGTAACGCTATGTTACTGACACGTTGTAGTTTTGTAAGTGGCTCCAAGCCGCATAGTCCGGGCTGGCTTTTCCTGGAGTGGTCAAAGCGAAGGGTGGGATGGTCACTCCCACGTACCAGGTGGGGCTGGTACCAGGCCTTATAAAGCCTGGGCCTGCAGGTCAAAGAGACAGAGCGCATCTGGCTGAGGCCAGGGAGAAAGCGTCTGGCTGAGAGCCAGAGAGAGGGCTCTGTGGAGCAAGGAGCCCGGTTAGCCCAGCGTGTGGGCTGAGAGAGCCAAAAGGTGAGGTTGACAGGGTGACGCCCCTAACCTCAACACCCAGGAGGGTGTGGTGAGACCTCCACAGGTCTGAGGACCGGACTGGCTGTGTGCAGCAAGCAAGAAGTATTCTGACAGTGAGTAGTCAGGAACAAGCATATGTATAGTGAGTGCTCAGACGAGCAGGTGTTTATTTCCGTTTTGGTTTTGTTTCTGCTGCAATAAACCCAGGCAAAGCCTGGACTAAAGAACGTTGTTGCCCGGTGTCACTGTCTCTGGCCGCAGATGCCCACGCTGCTACTGCCCCTAAACGCTAATCCCTCACAGCTCCTATGAGAGCCAATGAAAGCGGCCAGAGAAGGGAGGTGGGATGGAGTTTAGCAGTGTGACTGCTAAACTCCCTCACCTTTCTCTCCTCCTCTCTCCTCCCCTCCGCTGTTTGCAATGGGAGGGGGCGGAGTTAAGCGGATAAGGGATGGGAGCGGGTGCTTAGTTCCACTCCTGTCCTGCCCAATCCCATTGCAAACAGCCACAGGGAAGGAGAGAGGAGGTGAGCCGGCGAGGGGTAGGGAAGGGGAGGCAACAGCATTGCGGCCTTGGCGTATATGTGCCAAGCCTGTGCCATCTGCATGGGCACACAAACGTTTAATTTGTGCAGCCGTTCACGCGTTTTTTACGATGCTGGAGTAAAGAGGCCTTAAAAAACACACAGCAATTAAAACCAATGGTTTCCTATTGGAATGTTCAGATTCCTTCAACTGAATATCCCGTAGCAAAGCATTGGTTCTAAAAGCCACGCTTTTCTTTTTAGGCATGTGATTTTTGGTGTGCCTAGTTCCCTGTGTTAAAGAGGGCTAAATTAAAAGCGAGCCAGGGATCAAACGACAAATAATAGTTTTCTTTTTGCTCGTCACTCATTTTATGCAGCATAATAATCAGCGTTGGCTCGTTCACTTATCGTCAGTTTAAGCAGCGCTCGTTCAGTCCTTCTCATTCACTTATACAGCAAATGTGGAAGACTGATCGATTCTGAACGATTCTCATTAGAACAAGCTATCGATGTATCTGCCTGTATAAACAGGCTGCCGGAGTGAACGAGCTAGCGGTGACATCATTCACTTGTTCAAACAATAAATGGACTAGTCTAAAGGGGCCCTCAGATGTGCACCGTGTTGGGCATTTACAAACTTGTCCAATGAATTGCATACACCATGTAATTTTATTAACTGCAAAAGAAAAGGTGTAATCATTATGATCACCTACTAAGGGCTCATTCACATAAGCGGTTTTTGCATGTGAGATATGCAGTGAATAGAATCCATTGGTTTCAATGGGTTTGTTCACTTGAGCATATATTTTCACGAGATGTGCAATTGTGTGAAAAAATACGTAGCATAACTCATCTTAGTGCATATTACGCACCACAAAAGCCCAGACACAATTATAGGAAAACGTAAGACTGTAAAATTGCTTCATTTTTCATTTTATTTCCATTGGAGCAACAAAAAGTTATTCTTTCCAAAAGGTTTAAATGAGTTGTCCGATTTCTGATAAATTTAGTTACATCAATGTATATGCCAAAGTTATGAAACTTACTAATGTAGCCTCAATTTCATTTTCTGTGTTCACGACTTCTCTTGCTATAGCAATAAAAGGAAACAGTTGAATTGTGTGTTTCTTCATGTTTATATGACATGAAGCGCTGGTGGTACATATGAAATGCCATATGACCAGTGGCATTGCTACAGAGGTCGCAGTAATTGCAGGACCCCTAGCCAGGGAAGCACGTAGGCCCCCCTCACTATGCTGACACTCTGCACTGTTAATTTCTTAATGGATCCTCAGGTTGAACTGTGTTCTGTTACAGGGTATTAAGAACTGTCTATAACCCTTGTAATTTTCTCTTTTCTGCATAGAAAATACTAATCGAGTGCCTAGTCTTGTAACAAACAGTGTTGAATGAAGCCTGTTGGTTGAATCATGTTATTCACTGACATTTGTGTAAGGGAGTGCCTTCCAGGCCTCCCATACATGCGTATTACCTGCTCCCATTGTGGCTATGTTCAGCAATTGTTACATACTGTATATCACTTTAAGAGCGAGGGGATTCATTCGGGAGTTGCCCTGGAAGGGGAAGACGCACATCTTTTGACAAAGCATAGGGGAATTCTGTCCGGTTAAGACATGTTGCATGTTCCTCCCCTGGAGGACGATGCTTTATGTTGATGAGACTGGTTATTCTAAGAAGGATCGGCGGTGAGGTGGACCAATGCACACCTAGCAGAGAAAGGAACATATTGTTCCGCACTGGACCTATAGATTAAGCAGGCAGAAACATGTCAAGGCTATTCCTCCCGGTGTGTCTGTGTACTGCTGTGCTGAAGGTCAGCGCTTTGCACCAAAGTGTTGTAGGATGGTTGAAAGATAATGGAGAGCAATTTGCTGAAATACAAACATATTGCACTGGATGTGCTTATAAGAAACTGAAAAGGAAATCGTTGCATTAGTTGCGCCTAATAAGAACTTTGTATTATTAAGCTACAAACCCAAGTTTTCCATAACTTTCTTGTCTTTTACAGGTTTTGTTAAGAAATAAAACTTCCTATGGAGTTTTGCACAGCATGATATATCCATCCGGTTATTTATCTTCTACAGAGCAAGTAGTAGAACGGGTCCGAGCCCAAGGACAGGGGGTCCAGATTTCCTGTAAAGGTTGAGGCAATGAGCGTATGGCGAGGCCTAGCCTGGATCACCACCAGCCCATCCAGGAAGCCCACATCCCAGTAAAGGCTATGCCCATCCTGAACTAAACTAATACACCAGGAGAAGCACCTTCAATAACATAATCACAGGTCCTGGAGCCACTGGGAGCTGATAGAGCAACCTTTGTTTAGCAATGGTATGCAGCCAAAGGACCTGGGAGTGCTGTCACCTGCTACTATAAGTGGGGAGTTTTGGGGCCAGGAAGTGGAGACTGCAGCAACAAGAGCTCAGAAGTGGAGTAGAGCTGTTCTCCTCTACAATGCAGTTTTCTGCTCCAGCGTTGCTTGAGTGAAACAAGTGCTCAGAGGAAGCAGCAGCAGAAAGAGAAAGAGTAAAGCTGAGCTCATTGAACCTGAAGCAGTGCTGGAAGTAATTGGCCAGCAGATCAACACCAACTGTGATAACATGCTTACATCCCGATAACGGGGAAGTATGTCTGTGATTCCTTTTGACTTGACTCTTGGTGAAGCTGCAACATTCTCTGTTGGGTAAACGTAAGTCAGACTGTCCCATGATTGTACTGTAATACTGTAGACAGCAAAGGACATCTACATAGAGAAAGAGCTATGGACACTAGTCTAGTCAGCTATTGTATGATCCGGAGGGAACAAGATTATAATGCAACCGCCCCCCCCCCCCCCCCGCCCCCAAAAAGAAAAGGGTGGTTAAAACTATTAAGACATCCCAGATCTATGTACAGCATTCTACTATTATCAAAGCCTTGCCCATGAATCAAGTATATCCTCTACCCCTCCAATAAACATATGCAGGAACATGCCCTCTGGCCTGGTTGACAGAAGAGTCTACCGTTATTTTCCCAATATAGGCACACCAATATGATAAACAATAAGCACAGCCTAATTCCTTCTTCTCCCAGATTTTCTCTTTATGTGTTTTCCCCACTTTCTATGTCTTCCTCCAACCGTTATTTCTGTCTCTGGTCTTCTCAGCTTGACACTATTTTATTTAATTATTTTATTGGGGGTAAAGTTAATAAAGGAAAAAAAAACATGTATTTTTAAATGTTTTAACAGAAATAATACTTGGCAATGTTACTTTGGTCAATTTGCTCAATTTTGTAACCCTTTGGCTTTACCCACAAATCTAATATTGAAAGTCTCGAGTGATATGTTTTGAACATTCTAAAATTAAATAAAATTTTGTTAACCAAAACCTTGTCCAGGGCAGATCATGATACCAACTTGCATAAGCCCAGTTAAAGTACAATATAAAAGACAAGCCTCAATGTTTAAGGTTTAGGTTCCATTGAGACGGGACGAATGTTGGGCAAGCGATGTCCAGCACTCAGCCCTGAGTGTCCTCACTCCCGTGCTCCTGCACGGGAGCTAGTAGTGCTGGCTCACTCACAGACCGGTCAGCAGGGGGGCGGGGTGGCTGAAGGAGATTTCTCTCCTTACTCTACCCCGTCCCTCTCCACTGACTTAACATAGCGGCCGTTCAGTTTTGAACACTGAACGATGAGTGATCAGCTCATCATCCATTGTTTATGCTGCATAAATGATGGACGATGAGCTGATTGTTCAGTGTAAATAGCAGCCGTTCAGTATTGAACGGCCACTATTTTAAGGTAATGGAGAGGGGCGGGGGGGATTGAGGAGAGAAGACTCCTGCAGCCTTCCCGCTGTGAGCTAGTGATACTAGTTCCTGTGCAGCCCAACATTCGTCCCGTCTAAACGGGCCTTTAATCAGAGCAAGGTCTTGATTAGGTTTCTTAAAAACTGTTTATTATAAGTAACTATTTACTCAACATTTTTCGTTAAGTGAAATATTTAGATGACATAATATTGTACCTGTTCACTTATTTGTGTGTTGTCTATTATTGGCGTCATATCACGCACTGCTTACACTTACAGTACATCACATTACATTATTACACTTACAGTATATCAGAGCCAGAGAAGAGTAGACAGAGGAGGACACGTGAAGATACCAGACTGCCACACAGTACTCAGGATGTAAGAAACTAGTTATTAAAAAATTTACAGCACAGCCAGGGAGGGGCAAAGAGGGACTGTGGAGGGCACAAAAGCAGCATTATTACCTCATGGGAGCTCAAAAGGAACACCAAAAGGAAATTAGTACTTTGTGAGATGTGAGCGGGAACACAAAGGACCATTATTACTTTGCAGGGAGGGGGCGCAAAGAGGGCATTATTACCTGTTGGGGGTCCTAAGGGGGCACTATTACTTTGTAGGGGGCACAAAGCGGCATTATTACACTGTGGAGGCACAAAGAGCACTATTAACCTGGGCTGAGGAACGGGAAGGTTACTCGAAACATCACTGCTGTTGGAGTGTGTTTATGCCATCTCCTACCTCGGTCTACATTTGGAATGCAGTAACTAGATATGCACTGGGGTGCCGGTTTTTGTTAATGCATGTAGCTTCGACATTCAGATATAAAACTATTTAAATGCAAGTTATATGGTATTTGCATCTTTGTGAAAAACTGCAGTGACTTTGGAGGTCGGGATCCATATTTATGCAAAACCTGTGCTGACCTAGCAATACCCTTTGGAATAGAATGTTTTGATTGTAAGGCACATATGGGGCACCTGGGAAGTATTACTATGTGTTGTAGGAGGGCCGCCTGGGCACTATTACCTTATGCTGGTATAAAGGGGGAATATTATTTTGTAGTGGACACAAAGGGGACAGTAAAACTGTGGGACACTGAGGAAGGCAATATCATCTGGTGTCGGGCACAAAAAGGAATTGCTTCTCTGCGAGGGTACAAAAAAAGGCACTATAATCGTGGGGGCACTAAACAGGCATTATTTTATGGTGGACTTAATGAGGAATTACTGTGTGTGAGCCCTATTTCTTTGTGGAGAACAAACTGGGGCATTAGTATTTGTGTAGGGAGCATTGAGAAGAAGGGTTAGTGGCAGATTGTGAGCTAGTATGCAGGGACGAGTTGTAGTCACTGGCAATAACTGTGCTGTCATCACTGTGTTGGGCTGGTATCTTGTAGTGTCTCAGAACAACATTCTGGACACCTCCATAATTGTCATACATGTCTGTCTTATGTGGATGCACTGTGTAAAACTGTCATGTTTATTTTCTGTATGTGTGTTGCACAGCTGCAGCATCTGAAGGGTTAACCCCCTTAAAATCATTACCCATCAGCACTGCTGCATGCTGAATGTATCTATCTTACATTGTCAGGGCTCTGTCCCACGAGCGTATATCGTTTGTTCGTTTTCAGGGCCGGCCGATATGCGCTATGTTGGGAGAGATAAAACTGGTGAACAGGCGCACAAATCAAACGTTTGTGCGCCCATTTAGACAGCATGGGTCCTGGCCCATATACGCCGAGAATACCATGCCGTCGCCCCTTTCCCCTCCCGCCCCAATGCAGGCTCACCTCTGCTATCCTCCCCACTCGTTCTTTACAATGGGAGGGGGCGGGGCAGGGCAGGGGTGGAGCTAAGTGCCAGCCCATCCCGCATTCTCTCATTGATGGCTAGGGACAAGGGGCAGGGAGAGGGCGGGAGCTTAGCTCTGCCCACATCCCACCCCTTGTCCGCAGCCATCAATGGGAGGAGGTGGGATGGGCCAGCACTTAGCTCAGCGGGGAGGACAGCAGAGGTGAGCCTGCACGGGTGCTGGAGAGCAGAGGGAGGAAGTTTAGCAGCCATGCCCACCTTCGGCCGCTGCTATGGGGTCCCATAGGAGTCCATGCAGCGGTCAATGTATTCCGGCCCAAAAGATAGTTCCAGGACTATCTTTTGGGCCCTATGTAAAAACGCCAGGAGCTATATTGGCCTGGCCAGACGCTTTTAACTCTAAGGAATACGGCCATGTGATCTGATGCATTGGAATCCAATGCATCAGATCACAGCATATATAGGCCGGCCGTGAAAATGGCTGGCTGATATAAGCTCTTGGGAAAGAGCCCTAATGTGGTACAAGTGAGGTTATAAATGTGTGTCAGAGTGGGAGTGGTTGTTGATGATCATCCGTCTTACCATGCTGTTGGAGGACCCACAGTGATGCAGGGAAGCACCTTCAGCTTCCTTGCATTGAAAATGGAGAGAAAGAAGAGGCTCCATATGAGGAGCGGAGGATCTTCCCTTTTCCTTGATCCTTTGGAGAAACCACAGAGGTGCTGAGAGACATTTCTGGTTTTCCCGCATCTAATATGGAGGAGACGGAGAGACAATCTTGCCGCATGGAAAAATGCATGAGAAAACGAGTGAGTCACAAAAATTCCCCAGAGAAAGAAAGAGCAATTCCTCCAAGTAACTCTGTATAAAGAGACCCATTGCACCAGGTACCCGTTCACATCACGGCAGTTAATTTTTCCAGTGTGGCTGTCTACCAGTGGATCACCGCACAGAAGTATGTGATTTCAACACCCACACAGAGAATGTGCAGGGTGCATTTATTCGAAGTCTTTTACTAGGTAATTGTATTTTGCCATAGAGTATGAGGAGAGGATCTTGCTTTCTTGCCTCCTCCAGAGTATATCTTGTGTCCAGATAACGTTATCTGGACACAACCTTTGTGCCCAGGTGACATATAGATAACGTGGTCTATAGGGCCATATTGTTCCTGTGTAATTTTTGCCTCCCAATCTCTGAGTTGCTGTTTGTAACTACTGCCATAACTACTGCCGTGAATGTACCTGTAGGTACCTGTTTAGCAAAGTTATTCAAGTAAAGTTCTACCGGGCCTCAACCGTTCCTGAGGACCCGAGGAATGATACACTTGTCCAGTGTTTATTAATCCGCCGTGTATGAATTCCGGTGTGTGGAATGGTGGCGTCATGAACTGACAACTACAAACCCCCTCATCTTGAGTACTACTGGTCCTATCCTTTGCTGCGGTAACTCTCTTCGGTAACAGAAGTTGGTAAGTGCCACCGTGACAGGTCCATGCACTACACCCTCCCAATTCCAGCCATATGCTTGCGTAGCGAGTCATTTCCCTGCAGTATCCCAAGCAGGGGTGCTACCACTTCTGGCATTACTTATAGGTTGTGACAATGTGACTATCATATGGTGAATTTCATTACGGGAACATATAATGTGACTAAGTAGTGTGGATGGTCCCCACATACTTGTGTGCAATTCCGACAGGGCATGTTCCCAGTGAGATGGCAGATGGTGTCTTGGGGGATCTGATCCCATAATTGGATCCAGGCATCAGTGATGTCTTGGATGATTTATGGTACTGCATGGAGGCATTGGATGTACTAATACAAAATTTCCCAGAGGTTCTCAAATGGATTCAGATCTGGCGAGGGTCAGTCAATAACATTAATGCCTTCATCATTCATGAATCGCCTACACTCTAGCCACATGCATTGTCTTGCACGAGGAGGAACCTAGGGCCCACTCTATCTGCGTAAGGTCTGACAATGGCAACTCTTTCATATCTGTCACACATGCTCAGTGTGAACCTGCTCTCATCAGTAAAAAAAAATAAAAATGGGGTGCTAATGGCAGACCTGCTAATTCTGGTGTTGTTGTGCTGCATGATGCTGGGGTGTGATCAGAAGTCCTACTACAGGATATCGGATGCTCAAGCCATGGAGTCTGTTTTTGTCATTTGGTCAGAAACATGCGGACCAGTAGTTTGCAGGGAGCTGTCATTTTGAAAGGCTCTGGCAATTTTTAAATGTTAGTGTAGAGACTTGCTAGATAGTGAGGACCTTGATGTGGGTTCCAAGCTTGTGTATTTTGACCAAAATCTTAACTGATACCTTATATTTATTGTTGTTTTTGTAGTAAGCAGTCTGGCTTTACATGCTGCGGTAGCCCAGGGTGTGGGTCTAGTGTGGTTCACTTGTGAGATGCAAAACAACCCACAGGGCTGAATTGTATGTGGCATCGTTAATAGGTTGCAAGCCTGCATGGTGCACTACACTTATAAGTGGGACTGGCACCCTTTGTATGCCTTATCCATGTCCAAGTATAATACTAACCAGCCACTTCCCCCCAGTGTTTGGTAGGCATGTGAGTCGGTTGCTCATTAGTATCAGTCACTTGTGCAATTCTCTTCCATATAGCATTCTGCCTGACTGCATTTTGTTGGGAAGTGGCATTTGTATCTACCCTTGTGTATCAGTATATCGGTAAGCATGGTGGTGCTCCTCCTGTTCCTCCTCCAATAATGGAGCAGATGTTGGGTTGATGCCCTTCTACAGCCTTGCCCAGCCCTCTTTGTGCAATGGCCTATCCCCTGATCCATGCTCTTGAGACTGTACTGGGAGACTCAGCAAATCTTCTTGCAAAAGTACGTATGGATGTGCCATCCTCCAGAAGAAGGACTACCTGTGCAACCTAATTGGGTTGGAGATATCACCTTATGTTATCCTTACTTAAAATGACATTAGCAAAACACACAACTAGAGAAGAATCAGCCAGGAAGGATGAGGAGAGAATAATTGTCCGTTGTCACCAAAAACAAAACCATTCCCCTTTTCCGTTCTTGCGGGGGGTCTTACTGTTTCTTCTCCAGTACTGCTGTTGTCGCTTTCATTTCCACCAAAGCAGGTGAAACTAGTTCCCTATCACATATGCTTCCTAACTGGACAGATTGATATCCCTGTAGTTTGATATATAAAATACTATGCTATATACATATAAGAGTGTATATGTGTGTGTATATATATATATTACACATATACACACACACACACACACACACACACACACACACACACACACTCCACTGCACTGTGCACAAATTGTCATCGCGTGTATATATATATATATACAGGGGGTGGACAAAAATATGGAAACAATACGAAAAGCATGCCTTAAGTTAAGTGGGATTATAAATTCTATTTCAATAAGATATGTAGTGACTGATTTTAAGTGGAGGTAATATGACACAGATGCTGTGGGGCAGAAGTGAACATCTGTCCAAGTAACAAGGTTCCATTGGTCAGGGGTTTGAGCTACTCAGCTACTGTTACCAGCTGGCTCCCAGAGCAGGGCAAGAGGTGAAGAAAACACAAATTTGGTGGGGAAGCTCACAGCCAAACAGGCATCAAAAGGGCAGCTCAGTGCTAATGATTAAATCCAATGCAGCTCATACAGTGTACACACACACACACACACACACACACACACACACACACACACACACACACACAGTTATTTTGTGATCTAAAACACTAGCAACACCTCTAGTTAGTGCTGCATTGATGGGTCACTTAGGAGACAAAGCAATACAGCTGAAATCTATAGACAAGCCACGAGCAGCAGCCTGAATAGAAGTGAGTTGGGCCCAAGCTGAATGTTTGCACCAGGTCCCATAAACTTCTAGCTAAGAGCCTTCATATGACCAACATGCCCATACCTTGCTGCATGTTTCCAGTACTATCTAGCATGCATCTGCCATCTTCAGTATTTGGCACATGCACAAAAGAAACTGATTGATGCTATGTTCCCATCCTGAACTTTCTAGTTAGCGTACCCCAAAAACTGTGTACACCCCTATCCATTGCGTGTACACTAGAAACCAAGTGCTGTAGCTTACATCGCGTGTACTTGGAGTGCCTGGTCCACCACATGTGCAGTACATATCCTGTATACAACAGTTGTGCACCTGGTGGAATTCTCCAAGTAAAAATTGCATAGGTATGCATATGCACCTATATATTTATGTATATACATTTTTTTGTCAAGGGACTCTGAAGGACCCTATTGTCTAAGGCTAGATTTGAATCTCTTTCAGTGATATTTGTCATGTCTGCTCTTTTCACATCAGCATTAGGACCCCCTGTCACAGATTATATAAGCCCTATAATGTTTTCTGTCATATTGCTTGACATTTCTCACATTAAAATTGTGCTGCTTATTAAATGTTTTACAGTCAAATATGACAGAATCTGCATCGGGGCTCCTAACAAAACTGGTGACACTAATGTGATAAGAGCCTGTGTTCACACTGTTGTCAGATGCTCTATATGGAGCTTCTACAAGCCATCTTTAAAAATCTGATTGGAAGAATTGTACTGCATACAAGGCTATTCTTCCTGCGCAAAGGATGTAAGTCATGACAGTACCCGATGAACCCCATTATATGACGATGTAGTACTTCTGTTAGGGTGTGCTGCTGGGATCTGTAGTACTAAGGTTCCTAGCCGCACATCTCACATGTGGGGTTAATTGAGCTGGTTGGGTGTGGTATTCTCCAGCAGCCAATCCCCTTTAGTCTGCAGCACATATAAACCCAACTGCTCAAGTAACCCTAACCTCCTGTGAAGCTGTGCTGCTAAGAATCTTAGTACTACAGATCCCAGCAGCACACGCCGACAGTACCTCCCCTTTAAACAACAAAAATTATGCAACTCCTCCAAAAGACACAAACGCAGTACAGGACTTATCTATATGGGCCTAGTACTGCCGAACATGTCACCCAGGATAGGCGTAGCACAGGACTTATCCATTCGGGCCTCGTGCGGACAGACAGTCAGCAGGAGAAGGGAAAAATGCTCAGGTACATACCGCACAGGGGTCTACAGCAAAACACGTCAGCAGGGCACAACACGCCACAGGACGAACGCTGGGACAGGAATACAGACTGCATAACGCAAGACGGGTAACAGACAGAGCTGGAACTCAGAGACAAACAGGGAAACAGACCAAACAAAGCTGTAACATCTGCCTACCAACGGACTAAGGGGACAGGATACAGGTCAGGCGTCCACCCACCAACGGACTGGTAGACATACAGGAACAGGAATCAGGCGCCCACAACCAATAGACGGGTGGCTCAGACAAACAGGGCCCTAAAATCTGCCTACCAATGGACTAAGGGGACAGACTCCACCCAGGGCTCACATGAACACAGATGAAACTCACAGCAAGTTTGTGTCCTCATACCAGGGGAATAGACAGTCAGCCACCAAGCTGACATAGAGAACTGTGTCAGGGATCCACCAACTGACACACAGAGCGAGACATAAGACGTTTGGAGGCTACACCTGTGAGGGGAAGGGGGAAGGGAAAAGGCCCGATGCATGTGCTGCAGACTAGCACTACAGGTGTCCAAACCATCTTTAGGGAAGCAGAGAGACACAACAGACCTACTTGCAAATACAGAGCTGAGTGGGAACAAGACAGATACATCCAAACAGTGCAAAACCAGCCTCAGACTGAGGGGAGCTGGGTTTATATGTGCTGCAAACTAAAGGGGATTGGCTGCTGGAAAATACCACACCCAACCAGCTCAATTAACCCCACCTGTGAGATGTGCTGCTAGGAACCTTAGTACTACAAATCCCAGGAGCACACCCTAACAACTTCATCCTCTGTTGAAAACTATTGTAAGATGGATCCGGCAGAGCATTGCATCTTCTTGTTTTAAATTAGAGGGATTATCTGAGTTTTTGAAATTGATGGCCTATTCTTATGATAGAAAAATCAAAGAAAATGACCATATACTTACCAATGTACTAATACAAGAGGGCAGAAAGAAGCACCACAACCCTCAACATGCAGACAGCCAGACTGCCATATGGAGGAGCAATTGCATAGGTACAAGATACTGATGAGCACCCATTCACACACTATCCTTATATTGAGGGAGGTTGTGAGCCTGCATGGTGCACTACACATACTGTGTAGCCTGACGCCCTGTATATGCTTTATCTATGTGCAAGTATGCTAATAAGTAGCCGCCTCCTCAATATGAGGGCGCATTCAGACGACCGTATAGCAGCCGGGTATTCACGCCGGCCGATATACGGCATCTCTCTCTGCAGGGGGAGGAGGCTGGAAGAGTCGGGAGCAGTGCTCCGAGCTCCCACCACCTCTCTGCCTCCTCTCCACCCCCTGCACTATTTTCAATGAGAGGAGGTGGGACAGGGCGGGGCTAAGTTTCGAGAATTAGCTCTGTCCCCGCCCTGCCTCTCCTCATTGAAAATAGTGCAGGGGGGTGGGTAGGAGGCAGAGAGGGGGCGGGAGCTCAGAGCACTGCTCCCGACTCTTCCAGCCTCCTCCCCCTGTAGAGAGGGACACCGTATATTGGCTGGTCGTGAAAACCCAGCTGATATACGGTCGTCTGAATGCGCCCTAAGGATGGTGTGTGAGTAGTTGTTCATCAGTGCCTTGCACCTGTGCAATTGTTCCTCCATTTGGCAGTTTTTTACACTATTTTTATTTATTTTTTTACATTTTTTTTATGTCCCTGTAGGAGACTTGAACCATATAAGCTATGATCGCTATGATACTGTATTGCAGTACTTCAGTATTGTAAGCAAAAAAGCATTGCAGTATAGGCAGTACGGCATTATTGTATCTTGATGCCACCAGGAATTCCTGGTGGAGCCAAGATTGACAGGGGGGTGATGCCCCCTGTACGTGATTAGCTGCACAGGTTGTGGGCACCAGGTCCTGGAAGGACACTAAAGATTGATAGAAAAGTGACACAGCCACAGCTGCAAGTCGCTTCCCCTAACCTGGCCAGCAGGGAGCCCAAAGGCAACTTTCTCTGCTTTTCTGGCAGAATGTCTTTGGATTGCCAGAATTGAGCGGGGAAACGCCCATCACGGACCACACATGCGGTCGCCGGCACAGAGCTGACAGCCACCTGTTGCCAGGGAGGGCTGAGGCGCCGGCAGGGAGGGAGATGAGAGGCGGCCCCCGGGTGGCACGCATGGCAGACATGCAGAGTGGGACAGAGGTGAGACACTGCACTGTTTGGAGCTCACAGCCGCCGGCCGGGATGGAGGCCTGAGGCGGCGGCCGGGTGGGAGGCATGCCAGAAATGCCGGCCGGGACAGAGGTGAGACGCTGCACTCTGTTGATCCATTTCTGCCGACCCTGGAGGCTTAGTGTGACGGTTACTGTTATTCTTAGGTTTACAGCGGTAACATGGCAGCATTCACAGGTAATAATGTAACCCTAAGAAGAACAGTAACCTTCAGGCTAACCCTCCACGGCAGGCAAAAATGGATCCACTGGCTGCTAGGAACTCCTTGCCTTTACCCTATCGAGAGCTAGGGGTGTGACAGGGGCTTCCTCCTGTCAAACCCCTAGCTTCCAGTGGCGTCAAGGTACAATTATACCAGGCAGGACATCAGTGTCTGGCATCCAGTTGCCATTGCAACCCATTAGCCCTCCGAAATTACATTGTGGAGTGCCAATGACGTTACAGAGGAATTGTGCTTCCTCTGTGAACCCTTTGTACATTGATCGTTGCATATAGCTGATTAACAGAAGAGATTGCTGTTCTCATTGATTCCCCCCATTGCAGCAGGAGGCTGGCTATCAGTCACAGTTAGCTCCCGCTGCTGGATGGTCAGGGCTCACATCTAAGCCCCCCACCATTCACAGGACCTAATTTACGTCCTGTGACGCTAAGGGGTTAAAGGGGTTGTCTCGTGAAATCAAGTGGGGTTCAGCACTTCTGTATGGCCATATTAATGCACTTTGTAATATACATCGTGCATTAATTATGAGCCATACAGAAGTTATTCACTTACCTGCTCCGTTGCTAGCATCCCCGTCGCCATGGATCCCTTTAAATTCGCTGTCTTCTGGCGTTTTTAGACGCGCTTGCGCAGTCTGGTCTTCTTCCTGGTGAATGGGGCCGCTCGTGCCGGAGAGCTGGTCCTCGTAGCTCCGCCCCGTCACGTGTGCCGATTCCAGCCAATCAGGAGGCTGGAATCGGCAATGTACCGCACAGAGCCCACGGTGCACCATGGGAGAAGACCCGCGGTGCATCGTGGGTGAAGATCCCGGCGGCCATCTTGGTAAAGGAAGAAAGAAGTCGCCGCAGCGCGGGGATTCGGGTAAGTAATAAACTTTTTTTTTTTTTAACCCATCCCTTGGGTTTGTCTCGCGCCGAACGGGGGGCCTATTGAATAAAAAAAAAAAAAACGTTTCGGCATGAGACAACCCCTTTAATGTGTCTTGCGGCCCCACTCTGTGTGTTTGTATGGTCTACCACTCCATGGCTGAGCTGTTGTTACATCTGGATACTTGCAGTTTAGAATAATAGCAATAAGGGTGAAGTCACACGAACGTATATCAGCTCGGTTTTCACGCCGAGCCGATATACGTCGTCCTCGTGTGCAGCGGGGGGGGGGGGGGGAGGATGGAAGAGCCAAGTGCAGGAACTGAGCTCCCGCCCCCCTCTCTGCCTCCTCTCCGCCCCTCTGCACTATTTGCAATGGGGAGAGGTGGGGCGGGGCTAATTCTCGGAACTTAGCCCCGCACCGCCTCTTCCCATTACAAATAGTGCAGAGGGGCGGAGAGGAGGTGGAGAGGGGGTCGGGAGCTCAGTTCCTGCTCCTGGCTCTTCCATCCTCCCCCCCTGCACACGAGGACAACGTATATCGGCTCGGCGTAAAAACCGAGCTGATATACGTTCGTGTGACTTCACCCTAAGGCAGATTTACCAGATAGTACATTTCAGAATCTGGCTTATGTCACTGAGCTCTTCAGTAAGACCCTTACTAGTATCTGTATTTGTCTACGGAGATTCCATGGTTATGTGCTTGATATTATGTAACAAGTTACAGACGAGGAGGCTGAAACTACTTAACTGAGTAATCATTAGTCCTGTCCATATACCTTTGTCCATATAGCTGATCTATCTATCTGTAGTTTTAGACAAAGAAAAAAACGAATATATAGTAGGTAGGGTAATTTAAATGTTCAGATAATTCATTTCTGCAAGTCTCTACTGGAGAGACTATCTCATTTTAATTCATTGCAATGTTTTCTCCTGAGCTGCCCTTGAAGAAATGCGCTTTCTTATAAGTAAATCACTTTAATCAGTCTTCCACTGTCATTAGATACTGTTACAGATGCAGAATAAGAATTGACATTGCTCGCTTTGGTTATTAGGTGTTTTATGTCAAAGGCATACTTTGCTCAATCTCTGACATCACAGTAACTCTCTGTGTACTTTTGCTTGTGATAGACTATGCATTAGGACAAAATGTTCCTACATTAATCAAACAAGAAAAACACAATCTATCAGTAAAATATAATAAGTGATAGCCAGTGTAAAAATAGTTGTCATCCCATATATGTACATTAAATAGTATTCTAGAAGCACTGTGGACAGCTTGGCTTATATATTTGCAGGTGGTGGACAAAAATATGGAAACACCGTACGAATTGCGTAAGATTTTAATCATTAGCACTGAGCTGCCCTTTTGACCCCTGCTTGGCTGTGTTTACTTCACCTCTTGCCCTACTCTGGGTAGTTTTGGGAGCCAGCTGGTAACAGCAGCTGAGTGGCTCAAACCCCTGACCAATGGAACCATGTTGTTCAGACATATGCTCACTTCTGCCCAGCAGCATCGGCTTCATATTACCTCCACTTAAAATCGGTCTCCACATGTCTTATTGAAATATGATTTATAATCCCATGTAACTTAAGGAATGCATTTTGTATGGTGTTTCCATATTTTTGTCCACCCCCAGCACTTCTATAGCAATAGCAGATGACCCAAGAAGTAATGTTGTCTCCTGGTTACTTCATATTTTTTATTGAATTTTATGACTGGAGACGTTCATAGTTGTTGGATATATGAAAGGTAGTATGGAATGTAGACAGTTCAAGTCTTTTAGGCAAAACACGTGTCCTCCTTCTGTCATCTACATAAAGGTATAAATCCAAAAACAAACCAAACAAAAATTAAGTGACGACTAGAGGTGAGAATTAAGTAAATACAATCACCTAACTCTACGGAAATGTATTGTACTCCTGAATCTTTTTTGTGCAGTAAAGACCCTTTTACACGGAACAAATATTGTTCAAAAAATCATTCAAACCAGCAAAAATGAACAATAATTGTTGAATGTACACACAGCCAACAATTGAATGATGGACAATAGATTGTTTGCTTGTTGCCCATTTTATGCAGGCATAAAAATCATCATTGTCTCGTTCACTAATCGTTTGGTTTAAATACCTCTTATAAGGTCAGCTGTCTCACAGGTAAGGCTTCTTTAAAGGGGTAGCACCACAATTACAAGTTATCTTCTATCCATAGGGTCTCCACTGAGACCTCCACTGATCTCAAGAACAGGACTCCCGTGTCCCTTCCTGTCTGTCATTGTGGGGGTCACCTCTCCCTCCGCAGTAACGTCACTGTAAATAGAGCGCTGACCAAGCATGCCATTAGTTTCAATAGGGCTGACAGAAATAGCCAAGTGGGTTTCCCTCAGTCCCATTGAAAGTTTCTTGTGCAATCAGCACTCCATTCAGTCTCCTCATTGTGGGGAAGGGGGGGGGGGGCTTGAGTAACCCCTCAGTAAGAGGATGGGGTGCACAGGACCTCCGTTCGTGAAATCAGCGGGGGTCTCAGTGGTGATACCTTAACTGCTTGGCAAGTTATCCCCTATCCTGTAGATGGGGATAACTTGTAATTGTGATAGAAGCCTTTAAGTCCTGGGCATCAGTCGCTATCAGTAGAGAAAGCAAAGCGTAACCATACAGCACTAGCTGCAGTCGAAATATAACCTTAATTAGTTGTCATTTTTTTATGATATCATATCAAAATGGATTGTCTTCAGTTTCCATAGTGACATCAGTGAGGCAGGACTTCGTTATTTTCCATTCACAGGTTGCCCTTTCTTCCATCTTATGCTTCTCATGAATCAGGTGGAACAATATACCCATTTTATGGGATAGAGTCCTAAAATGTGTTTTCTGAAAGTAAAGGTGTTGAAAATGGTGGAAGGATTCACATAATTTGTGAATGCAGAGAAACAGCGTATATCGGCTCCCCATTTTCATGGTCGGCCTTTATAGCACCAGGCGCTTTTACGTCAGGCCCAAAAGATAGTCTTGGAACTATCTTTCGGCCCAGAATACGTCAGCCACTGCATTGACTCCTATGGGAGCCAATGATCATAAAACAGCGGCCGATATATGCTCGTGTGAAAGAGCCCTCAGGCATATGTATTTGCTTATACGTGTAAAATGGTCGGTACAAGAGACATTGACAAGATAGATTAGGAACAATATGTAAACAACAAAAAAATCAAAACAGGAATAACATCATCTCTATTAATACTTAAAAAAAACAACTAAAGCAAATAATAAACATATTTTAAAAAGTGAAAAAAAATTAAATGCAAGGGGAGTTCCTTAAAGTTTTCCCTTGTCCCACTTCTATTTATCGTAGGATGTTGAAACCACACATGTGTAATGATATAAGTTTCTATAGGTTACTTGCCAATTTGCAACTCTGAACTGATAACAGCATTGCTTTTAGAGGTGCTGAATTGGTGCAAGGTCTGATAATGGACCCAGTGGAATACAGAGCAGTCATCAAGCTTCTTTACTTGAAAGGCCGCACACCAAGGGAGACGTGTGATGAGATGAAAGAGGTTTATCGTGAGGATTCCCCATCATATGATGTAGTTAAGAGCTGGCATTGTCAATTCAAATTAGATCGGACTTTGGTGTAAACTGCTCCAATTCCAGGGCGACCCTCTCTGTTATGGATGAACACACCACCCAGCAAGTGGAGGCTGCTATTTTGGAAAATTGTTGCGTTACTATTCACCACCTAGCCCAAAATATCAAGATTAGCGTGGGGTCTGTGGAAAAAATCATCCAAGGCCATCTTCATATGTATACGGTATCCGCTCGCTGGGTTCCCCGGCTACTAGAACTTTTCCAGAAGCAGGAACGAGTCGAATACTCCTAGGCTCTTTTGGTGATGTGCCATGTAAACCAGGAGGACTATTTCAATAGACTGATCACACAGGATAAAAACTGGGTCCATCACTATGATCCGGAGACTAAAGTTGAGTCGATGCAATGAAAGCATCTGGACTCACTGTTTTGGAAGGAGGCACATGCCCAACCTTCTGCAGGCAAAGTCATGCTCACTGTCTTTTGGGACCAGTATGGAGTAGTCTTGATGGATTTCCTAGCAAAGGGTACCATGATTACTGGGACATACTATGCTTTACTGCTGTGGAAATTGTGGGAGGCCATCAAAACCAAGAGACGTGGCATTCTCACCAAAGGTGTCCACCTTCTGCAAGACGATGCCCCAGTTCACAACTCACATGTTGCCCAGATGGAAGCACACTGCTGAAGGCTATAAAATTCTACCGCATCTCCCTAATTCACCCAACCCCGTACCATCAGACTTCCACCTCTTTCCAACAATAAAGTCATTTTTTGAAGGGCAAGCATTTATTCAGATGATGAGACTCTGATTTCCAAAGTCACAGCATGGCTTTTGGAGCAACCTGTCGACTTTTACCTGCGAGGTGTTTACAGTTGCATAAAAAGATGGGACAAGTGTGTGTCTCTAGGTGGTACCGA
Source organism: Eleutherodactylus coqui (assembly GCF_035609145.1). NCBI lineage: Eukaryota > Metazoa > Chordata > Amphibia > Anura > Eleutherodactylidae > Eleutherodactylus > Eleutherodactylus coqui. Next base: position 96,115,160 of record NC_089839.1, on the reverse strand, counting down.
TGTAGAGAAGGACTAATAACTGTGCCAAGTTTTGTTGCTCTCAGTCCACAGGAAGTGGGTCTGTGGAAATTTTTAATGAATGCCCCTTGTAAAGGAGTAAAATGTACTGATAGAGATTTAGACCAATAAAAGTGAACCACAGCATTTCCGACGTCACTGTGAATGTCATAACAAGTGAAAAAAGTGAGGCAGGAAGGGGAATGAATATGGAGAGAGTTGCACCTAGGTTATGTGTAGACTACTGACAAAAACATGTGAGGGAGCAGAGCATAGTTATTGTTCAGGTAACTACTGTCTGGGGAGCAAGAACTGTTAGTCCAGTTACGGGTGGGGAAGAGGAACATAAACCACAAAATGTTAGTCTTCAATGCATGTAAACCCTCATCCAGGAGAGGGAAACTGGCTGTGATTATTGGATAGCACCCCATGGGTTGCTCTTCTTTCAGTTATATGATTAGGAACATGCTGCCAACCAGAAGTTTCTGCTACAAAATACTCAGCAGGTAGAAAAGAATTCTCTTTAAAAACATGTAAATAAAGATGCTAAAAGTCAGGTTCTATAGCTTTTCTAAAGCTGATTTAGCTATTCCTTCCTACTTAATTCCATTTGCTGTCAATACAAAATTGACTGAAATGAAACATCCCAGCCTGCACCACTTTTCATCTCAAGTTAAGCAATAAATGGCTTAGTTGTCACTTGACATAATACTATTTTGTAAACTGAGGTCAGCTAATAAAGCTAATGGCTGCCACCTGGAAGATCCTTTTGGCTTTTTTCTTTATTAAATCTGTATTCAAAGGTTAAAAAAAGGAAAAATGGAAGTTGTGCCATACAGAGTGAAATGAACAGAATTTGCCCTCTTGCCTGCACTAATACTAATATTTCATCCAAATTGCACCAGTCTACAGAGTAGCTTCTTTGTGGCGCAAAAAAAGAGAGAAGACAAAAATTTAGAATACATTTCAAGATAATTTAACTCGTTATATACAGATTTGTGGGTGATATTACAGTAAAGACCAAGACAATAAACTGTCGTTAAAAGGAACCTGTCACATTGAACATGCAGTCTGCACTTTAGACAGCCTGTTGTAAAGCAGGATTTGCTGAGTACCGTATATACCAGCGTATAAGGCGACGGGGCGTATAAGACGACCCCCCAACTGTCACCTTATACGCCGGTATACAGTGGAGAAAAAAAAAATAATTCATTACTCACCTCCCCCGGCGTTCTGTCGCGCTCCGGCAGGATGTCGCTCGCTCCTCGTCCCCGGCGCAGCATAGCTTTCTGAATGCGGGGCTTGAAATCCCCGCTTCCAGAAAGCTAATACACACGCCGGCAGCCATGACATCATTGAATGGCTGTGATTGGCTAAAGCACACGTGGCTTCAGCCAATCACACTATTCAATGACATCATTGAATGGGTGTGATTGCTAACACGTGCGCCTTCAGCCAATCACAGCCATTCAATGATGTCATTGAATAGTGTGATTGGCTGAAGCCACGTGTGCTTTAGCCAATCACAGCCATTCAATGATGTCATGGCTGCCGGCGTGTGTATTAGCTTTCTGGAAGCGGGGATTTCAAGCCCCGCATTCAGAAAGCTATGCTGCGCTGGGGACGAGGAGCGAGCGACATCCTGCCGGAGTGCGACAGAACGCCGTGGGAGGTGAGTAATAAATTTTTTTTTTTTTACACTTTTTTTTTTTTGTATTACCGGCGCATAAGACGACCCCCGACTGCAGAGCAGATTTTTCGGGGTTCAAAAGTCGTCTTATACGCCGGTATATACGGTATATTGATATATAGTTTGTGGGAAACGATTCAGTGTAACCTGTAATCTATCCATTAAACGTCCTACTCATTCCAGGTTTATAAATGATCACTGAGTAGGATTTGTAACAATTGTTTATCATTTAGGAATATACTAATGCGTCGCTGAGCAGAGAAGAAAGACTTAATAAAACTTAACCTTTATTAACCCCTTGAGTGGCGGGTTTCCTACCACTCTGTCGTGCCCACCAGGGCAGGTTTTTTAAAATGGTCTAATCATTGAATTTCAACTAATTTTGCAGTTGCGTCTCAAGAGCCATAACTTTTTCATTTTTCCATTGACATGGCCATATAAGGGCTTGTTTTTTGCGGGACAAGTTGTGATTTTTTTAAACAGGGGGGAGGAAAAAAAGAAATGGGGGGGGGAAAAGAAAAAAAAGGGCCATGTCATTAAGGGGTTAAATAATGTATTAACTTCCTTCTCTGGGTCATTATGACGCATGGATACCACATGTGTGATTGTATTTTTGATTTTTTACAAAGTAAAGGGAGACAAGTGTTTTTTATAATTTTTTAAATAATTTTTTAACTTTTTTTTTTTTATATTTATTTATTTTTTTGTCCCCTTAGGGGACTTCCACAGGCACCCCCTGATCACATTCCGGGGGTCCGATGGTGACAGCCCTTTACATGCTGCAGTCACATAGACTGCAGCATGTAAAGGGTTAACACAGCAGAGATCGGAGGTTTTCTCTGATCTCTGCTGTAAGAGCTGGTACCTAGCTGTCCTCTCACAGCCAAGCACCAAGCTCTCCCTGCCACAGAGACCATCGGCTTGCTTCTGACAAGCCGATGGTCTCTATGGCAACCTGTAAACAAAGCAGGAGATTGCCGGCATATCGGCAATATCTTCTGCTGGTTTTTCAAAGCCCTTGCTTTGTTCTCTGTGGGTCTGTGCAGGCAGAGCACACTGTCACAGCTTGTGGCATTGTGCTCTGTAGCTCCCATAGTGATACATAGCCCGGAAATCTTCCGGGCTATGTCGCTATGAGCAGTGGAGCTCGTCCCGGAAAATTTCCGGGCGTGCCACTCAAGGGGTTAAACTACTTAAATCCCATAAACTGCAAAAACTCAGTGTCATCATTTTTAGCTGTGCTGGATGCCTATAGAGTGCTGTGTGTTTGTTACTGCATTACAGAGAATCACTGTAAGGCAACGCGGGACCTAAATAGACACTCAGGTCACTGGGGTAGCCTTAAAACGTTGTTACTGCATTACAGCCCATTTGTGAATCTTCAATAAAAGACCTTATGCATTTCAATATATCAATATAAATATCTCGTCAGGGGTTATGTAGAATGTATGTGCATATATGTAGGAACAATTGTCACTGGTGAGTGCCCTAATTTTAGAGTAGCACCGTTAGGTAGAACTAGCCGCTCATCAGCTAGATAAAGAATCAATCAGTAGATTGCTGCCTCTCTCAGCATACACACAAGGGATAGTCACTCTCAATATACTGTATACCCTGGTTTCAGTATATTTTTTTCAGAGCAGGGTAATAAGCCAGTCGACTACTAATTACTAGTCTGCATGGACTCTATATTTGCAGCTCAAAATACTATGGCTATATTGACAGCCATGAAGTGCCGCGTCAAAGACTAAGCTCAAAAGAATAAGGCTCCACCCCTCTACATCCTGCCCATCATCCAATCATCACTCATAATGACTCAATACTCCCTGATTGGTCAGCGGCACCATGCTACCTCTATCATACTCTATATGATATTCTATGTATTCCCCACCATCAAGAAAATATTGAATAAAAAGAGATTAGAAAGTCATAGTGTATATACTGTGAGGGAAATTATCTCTTGTATGATTTAGTTTTGTATTTCAGTCCAATTTTGGCTATGTCAGTAAAGGCCCTTTTAGACCCAACGATTTTCACTCAAAACTCTCAAAGCCATCTTTTGAGCGATAATCATTGTGTCTTACTAAACTGACATTGTACAGTTTTCGTTAAGCCGTCACTGATCACTGATCTTTCATTAATCAGGAATTCACAGCGGGATACAGCTGATACTATTATTTCAACTGTATCCCACTCCCTAAAGACAGGCAGGGTATGAAGAACACAGCTGTCCAGCTGTGTTCTTCATCCCCCGCTCGGAGCGCCGGGCTGTATAACAGCCAGGCGCTCCAAGTGGGGAACAGCTGGATGCAGAAGACATCCGGCCCCACTTGTTTTTTGCATCCCCTGCTCGGGGCGCAAGGTGATCGCTCAACGTTTGAAAAATCATCTTGCGCTGTAAAAAAAAAAATCACACAACGATTATCGCTCAAAAGATTTTTTGAGCAATAATCGTTGTGTCTAAACCAGGCTTAAGTAGAATAATCTGCAGAGCAGGATGTTTTGCTGGGTAAATTCCTTATAGTATGTTAATGATGTTTATGACCTGAGAAAGACAGTGTATCTCCAAAAGACAAGAAAAAACAAGATATCAGATTTCTATCTACACAATGTAGATAGAAGAGATGAGTCAACAGAACATTGAACACCTCAAAAGGAAAACCAGTTTGGACCAAATGAAAGCGCTGCAAAATAAGTTGGACTATAGAAATATAGATTATTATTATTAAATTAAATTACTAAAATCCTGCATTTTTCACACTGACCATAGAGTCTAATAATAGACTGATTCTTCCTCTTTTGTTCAGAAAGCTTTTCGGCAATCATCTCGCTAACATCACAGGCAGAATTACACTGGAAGGTAACACCTATATGTAGATCACCAAGGGTCCACTATTCACAAGAGGTGTAAGCTTTGACAATCTACTCCCTCTTCCTACAAAATGTCTCCAACAGTCTCCCATGCAAAGTCAATGCGTCAGCTCCTGTCCATTGTGTGAATGGCCCATGAAGCTGCTGTAAAATATGGGTTTAAATGCTGGTAAATGCAGCTCAGGCAAGATGGCTGCCTCCATAGTCATGTACTGACAACAGAATCAAAAATTCTACAATCAGAAAATAATTAACAGATTAGGTAAATAAACAGATGAGATAAAAAGAAATATTATTGTCTATCTGGTTTTAATGAATAAAAAAAATGCTTGGCGATAAAGTCCCTTTAATTCATTGTTCTACCTTTGGTTTGTGTCTATGTTCTACCTATCATCTACCCAGTTTCCCGGAAAATAAATGTCTTATATTAATTTTTGCTCCCCAAGATGTGCTAGGTCTTATTTTCAGGGGATGTCTTATTTTTTCCATGAAGAAGAATTCACATTTATTGTTGAACAAAAAAAATGAACATTTATTATATACTGTACAATACTTGTCATCACAAACTAGCATAACCAGACAAACTGTGAATACTATCAAGCATTTCTTGTTACTATTATTACTTCCATGTACACACTGTCTGGAGACTTTAACGATCACCCCCTAAAGAATCAAAGTGACACACTGGTTGCCTGACTCACACAGGGCCACAAAAAAGAAGAGCTGTAAAGTTCCTGGCTCCCACACACTGTCTGGAGACTGTAACGATCACCCACAGCAGTTCCTTGACCACTTGTACAGCAGGGATGGTATTGCAGCTTCGAGCCACCAGGAGGAGCGCATCACAGCAGACTCACACAGCAGGGACAAAGCTAGGTCTTGATTTTGGGGGAGGCCTTATAATTAGCACTTCAGCAAAAACTTTACAAGGTCTTATTTTCAGGGGGTGTCTTATTTTGGGGGAAACACGGTATATTGTCTCATACAGTTAAATTAGAGAATTTCAATTTACCCATTTTTTGTTACATGCAGCAAATGTGTATTCAAAAGTAGTTTACACAGTTCCTTCAAATATGTGCAGCATGGAAGCCATGTTTGATCTTTAAATTTTAAACTTACTTTTTAGCAAAAGAAGCAGTTACCCCCTCTTGGCCATGCTAGTTTCTTAGACTAATATCACATTTGTAAAAATTAATTCAATAGTTCCTGCATGTCATATCCAGTTATTTCTAAATGATTAAAATACTTATCAAATTGTTGAGCCTCGTGGGGCGCAGAGTGTAAGCTCTCACCTACAACCTTAAGGTTGCAAGTTCGATCCCTACGTGATTCAGGTAGCCGGCTCAAGGTTAACTCAGCCTTCCATCCTTCCGAGTTCGGTAAAATGAGAACCTAGCTTTGGCGCTATACAAATACCAAGATTTATTTTTATTTTTTTCTGAGTGCTTAGTTCCTATTGTTAAATCAGTTGAGTTGTGATATCATCAAAAGAGGAATTAATGGGGCGTGGCCTGGCTATGGAGGAGTGAGGACACGTTTCTCCTCGGCTCCTGCTTCATCCCCAGAGAAAAATGGTTTATTTGGCTAAAAACCTGTTAAAATGGGTAACAGGAGGAAGAAAACATTAAGGAGCGGCACCTACTCACCAGAGGATCCGTCTCCAAGGGGTATCCGGCGGTTCTTCTCCGGTCAGCAGCGGCGTGAGGAAGAGGAGGCCCAGTCAGACATGGTGGCTGCGGCGAATTCCCACTCACCATGAGCTGTAGCGCAGCGGAAGGATTCTTCACCGCACACACAGACCAGAGAGACGGCAGGAGACGGAGAGACCCGGGGACCTTCCCCTGTGCGGATCGGCTCCTCCACATCAGCGCTTCCAACGAGAAGGGGCATAGCTGCAGGGACGCCGGTGGAGGCTTCACCCGGCAGTAACATGGCGACGGAGGAACCTTCGATAGCTCAGGATGGCACAGAGAGGAGGCAGAGGCAGCGGGAGCCCTTTTTAACACGTCCAGAGAGGTACCTGGCGGAGGGGAGTGGTGAGCAGCGGCGCCATCACCCCACACCATCTACGATGGCGGCCGCAGCAGGGCACACGTGGGCAGAGGCTCAAGAGAACAGAACACAGGGAGACAGGAGCCAGAGCAGAGGGAGTGCTGGGGCAGTGAGTGGGTACACCAGCTTAACCATGGACACCCCTAATAAAGACTCTCTAGCCCCAACAGCACAGCGGGAAAAGCTTACCAGCACACCTCAATGAGACCCAGGTTCTCCAGGACACATGGATCCTGCTCCCTCCAACAACACTCAGAGAGCTCCTCCTGGCAGTACCATAAATGCCCCTCCTGGCAGTAACATAAATGCCCCCCCTGGCAGTAACATGAATGCTCCTTCTGGCAGCACCAGGACCGTTCCTCCTGGCAGCACTATGATTGTTCATTCTAGCAGTAACGTGATGGCTTCTCTGGGCGGTAATGAGATTACGCCTCCTGGCGGTAGCACGAGGGGTCCTCCTGGCAGTAACGCGAATGCTCCTCCTGGCAGTAACGCGAATGCTCCTCCTGGCAGTAACCTGCATGGCACTAATCTGGAGCCTACTGATACACAACAGCTGACCTTCTCCACCAGCGTTGGGGCTGCCGTCCCTCCTCCCTTTACCAACATAGACGTTGCACACGTTGTAGCTGCCAATCCATCTCACAAAGAGTCTGCAGGTGCCTAAGCGCTCGCAGACATTGGAGCCTTCAGTGTGCATATTCTGGCGATCCCGACGAAAGCAGACATGGAAGAGTACATTACAAGATTTGAAAATGCTTACAAACTGGCAGCAGTGCAACAGGTGGACACGAGAGTTGCCACAGTAGAGACATCCATGACAGACCTGGCGACTAAAGTAAACGCTCAAGAAGCTTTATTTCAGACTCATGCCCTCCAAATACAATATCTGACGGAATCGCTGGACGACGTGGTGAACAGAGGGAGTAGAAACAACATCAGAGTCCGGGGCATACTAGAAGAAATAGAGCCACAACACCTGGAGGATGCTCTGCACCGCCTCTTTAACCGCATCTTTAAAGTCCCATCGGACACCCCGCTGGAGCTGGATCATGCCCACAGGTCGCTATGCCCTAGAGCAACAGACCCAAATCGGCCACGGGACATTATCTGCCGGGTCCACAAATATAGGGTGAAGGAAGCTATAATGAAGAGGGCATGGGAGGCCAGCCCCATACAATTCCAAGGCAGGCACGTACAGCTGCTCCCAGACCTATCACGACTAACTCTGATGAAGAGGAGATCCCTCTGCCCTCTGCTGGATATCCTGCGTCAGCACAACATAGCCTACACCTGGGGGTTCCCATTCTGCCTGCAAGTCAGACATTGGGGACGGCTAATAGTACTGCGGAACCCAGGAGATCTCGCCAACTTCAGCGCAGCTCTGGATATACCCACACCAATGATTCAAGACTGGCCACACCTCCTAACCCCGCCGCCTGGGGGAGAAGCCCCATAACCGCAAAGAGAGGATAGGGGAAGGAGAGGGGATGGAACAGGCCGATTTCGTAGATCCCGTAGCCCTCTTGCTTGATGAAAGACACTTCTTAATCTACAAGTCCTAAAACATCGAAGAGATGGAAGAACAGAAAAAGAACTCACGACCTCACCTGAGTCTGCGCACCTTTCACCGTTAAGCAAGCAGCATCCACAACAAGAGAAAAGTTCCAGATTACCCCTCTATCATGTCAGTCCGTCTTCCTCCCAGTCCCCCTCCACCCTCCACCCCCCGCCCTTCCTCCCTTGTTTCTCTTGCTCCTTCTCTTCCCAACCATATAGACTTTTCAACAACAAGGAGCGGCAGCCCGCGATGCTCCACACATTGCGGAGGAGATGGGGAGAGTCTCCAAGCCTCGGCATCCAGCAGCAGGGGGAAGAGAGAGACTATGCATCGCCGTACCAGAAGTCGGCGAGGGTAATGTCCAGATGGACAATTTACACAATGCACACACACAGTTAGTGTTAGGCTTAGCAGCGTTTGGAACAAGTTGGTGCAACACAGGACATAGGGGTCTGTGGGATCGAGTTCTTAACCCGTTATATTAGTTAAGAGTTCATGGTTATAATGTTATCCTTGCCTATTAAAACTACCTAGCTAGTTAATATGATAGCACCTGATACAGACAGTTTTCAGTAACACAACATTTCTACATTTCTACTGTTCCCAGCGTCCATTAGAGACCGGACGCTTGTTAAATACTGAGCTGCCCCATACCCTCTCTTTAGGGTATCCGTTTTTACCTGTCTTCTCTGTTTCTACATTTTCTATCTATCTATATACTATTTAGTGTGTATATATATATATATATATATATATATATATATATATATAGATTTTTTTTAAATTTACTCTGAAGGCATTACTCGCTCTCTCTATTCAGGAGCAAATCGTCGTCTAGTGTCTGTCTCATTAGTTGTTTTTGTTTTTTTTCCCCTTCCTCTTCTTAATAATATGGCACCACTCAAATTCAGTTCACTAAATATTCAGGGACTTAATGTTCCCCAGAAAAGATCGCAAGTTTTATATCAACTACACAAGCAGAGGGATCAAGTGGCCTTATTTTAAGAGACACACTTCAAAGTATGGCACGTCCCTGCCATACGGGATAGGTACTACTCGCATTGGTTCCACAGCGCCAACCCCGACAGCCGGGTGGGTAGGGTCTCTATCGCGATACATAGCTCATTAACTCACCATCTCCTAGAAACAAAAATAGACCCTCAGGGACGATACGTCCTCATTAAGGTGAAAATAGGAAATACTAAAATCACAATCGCAAACTGGTATGCACGAAACCAACGACAGGCTGTAGATAACCAAGCCTTTCTGAATGTGGTGGCTAGGTTTGTGGAGGGGGTTGTTGTGGCCGGAGGGGACTACAATATGACCTTAAACCCAGATATAGATTCCACGGCGGGCAGGGGCAATGTTCCCCTTGGGCAGCGGCGGACCTTTAAAAACTCAATCCATGCACTCCAACTGGTGGATATATGGCTTATCCTACATCCACAGGATAAGGATTACACCTTCTTTTCACACCCACATAATTCCTATAGTCGCATAGACTACTTCCTTCTGGGACACCATGCCCTGTCATGGCAGCTTACGGCCACAATAGGGGATATGGTGCGGTCGGACCACGCTCCTATATTTCTGACTCTGACTCTACCAGATCAAACAGATCGCCAGTAGATGTGGAGGTTGAATGACAACCTCCTGAAAGATAGAGTATGTGAAGCGGAAATTAAAGAACAGATAGAGACTTTTCTTGCGACACATGCCACAGACACCACTTCGGCCCTATTCAATGGGAGGCACTGAAGTGCATCCTGAGGGGCACGCTAATCAAACATGGCTCCCGGCTCAAAAAAGAAAGGGCCATTACGATCACTAAACTCCTTAAGCAGATCCACACCCTAGAGTCTGCACACAAAAAACTCTCTCACCAGATACTCTGGCAGATCTGGTCTGGGTCAGGAAAGAGCTGAAATCAAAATTAGACCAGGCATATCTCCACTTAAGAAACCAATACAAGTGCTTCCAATATGAATACTCCAATAAAAGCAGGCAAACCTCTGTCCCATCTGATCCATCTGAGGGCTCCGCAGACATTTATTCCCCGAATCAAAAATGCAACGGGCACCGACACATATAATTCCACAGAAATCCTGGATGTATTCCAGAAATACCATTCCCAGCTCTACAATCTTAAGGGACAATTCGCAGACATGAACCAAACTTTACTAAAAGACCAAATCTCCAAATATGTAACCGAGACCACCCTACCAGTAATAAGCTCCGACTCCAGAGACAAGTTAGAAGAGGACATCACAGTAGAGGAGATAGGAGGTTATCAAAAGTACCCCAGCAGGGAAAAGCCCAGGGTCTGACGGCTTCACCCCCGCCTTTACAAATTCCTTAGACAACAGCTTTCCCCCATTTTAGCCAGGGCTTTCTCCTCAGTCTCCCAGGAGTCCCCCTTCCCACAACAGACACTTGAGGCACACATAAGCGTAAGACCAAAACCCAGAAAAGACCGCACAGTCTCCACTAACTATAGGCTGATCTCACTGATTAACGTCGACATAAAAATCTATGCTAAGATCCTGGCCAACAGGCTTTCTCTGCATCTCCCGAACATTATACACACAGACCAGGTGGGCTTTGTCAGAGGGAGAGAAGCCAGAGACAATGTAATAAAAACCCTGCTCCTTGTGGCTAAGGCTCGTGACGGTGCTAATCCAATGTGTCTGTTGTCGGTGGATGCGGAGAAGACCTTTGACAGGGTCCACTGGGAGTTTCTTGCAGAAACCCCTAAACAGATAGGGCTAGGTCCTAAATTTTTGACTAGAACACTCACCCTTTACACTTGCCCCAAGGGCAGGGTCAGGGTTAATGGCACACTCTCCTCCTCCATCCATATTGGGAATGGTACTAGGCAGGGCTGCCCCTTGTCCCTTCTGTTGTACATCCTGGTGATGGAACATCTAGCGACAGCAATCAGAAATAACCCGAACATCAGTGGGCTGACAGTGGGGGGGAACCCACTATAAAGCGGCCTTATACACCGACAACCTATTATTATATATCACACAACCGCACATCACCCTTCCCTCCTTGATTGAAGAATTTGAAAGATTTGGCCACCAATCCAATTTTAAAATTAACTACAGCAAAACTTAAGCCCTAAATATATCCCTGAGCCCAGAAACAAAAAAACACTTTCCCTTTAACTGGCAGCAAGAGGCCATAAAATATCTAGGAATACATATCCCAATGGAACAATCTAAGCTATTCTCCATGAACTACTCCACTCTGCTGAACCGCACTCTAAAAGACCTCTCCGCTTATTCCACCAGAGTTTTGTCATGGTTCGGCAGGATACATACCATCAAAATGGATGTCCTACCCAGGTTCTTATACATTTTCCAGGCCATCCCGATTATGGTACCCCAAACATTTTTTGACCAATTGAAGTCGGCACTGATCAGATTCGTTTGGGGGGGACAGAGACCCCGGGTGGGTGTGCGCACGTTGTCGTATCCAAAATCAAAAGGAGGGGCAAGTCTGCCTGACTTTAAATACTATTATACGGCGGCGGTTCTTACACATCTTTTAGACTGGCATTATCACACTAACAATAAAAAATGGATAGTGTTGGAGCAAACAGATTGTACAGTTCCCTTGAGGCTACTCCCATGGGTGAAAAAGAGGATAAGACCCAATCTGTAGGTTCAAACTACTTCCTAAAGGGAACGCTCAGACTATGGGAAATACAAACCCATCAACAGATCCTGTCCAGAGAGAATAGCCCTTTTACACCATTATTTAATAATCCAGCTTTCCCGCCAGGGAGGGCGCGAGATCGCTTTTTGGGTTGGGAAAATCGGGAGGATACCAGGGTCCAGCAGGTTCTGGGCGGACAATCAATGCCCTCTCTTCAAGAACTCCAACGCCAATTCGGAGATATTCGTATCTTCTGGCTCGAGTATTTCCAGTTACACTCCTTCATTACGCCTTGGGAAGGATGCGGCACCCCGGGCTTGGAATTGACACCCTTTGAGGAGTTTTTCGAGTTGCAGTCCCCTCCGGAACACGAACTGTCGCAAATATACGGTCTTCTGATGCAGGAGCTTAGTCGCACGAACCCAAGCTTCAAGTGGGCCTGGGACCAGGAGTTGGGGGAAGAAATCACATAGAGCGATTGGCAAAAGTCATTTATTTTCACACACACAAGTTGTCCCTGGCATGAGCTGCACAGGAGAAGTGGTATAAGGTGTTGGCTAGATGGTACAGATACCCGACACGACTCCACGCGATATTCCCCTCTGTGTCGGATATGTGTTGGCGCTGTGGAACTGATAGAGGCACTCTGCTACACGTCAGGTGGGGTTGTGATAAATTGCGCCACTTCTGGGACAGGGCATTTGCCACCTATAACTCGATGTGCAGAAAATCCATAAACAATACTCCGCAGATGGCTCTCCTCTCCATTCTACAGGGCTCAATTCACGCTCAAAAGGGAGACCTGCTCCGCTTCTGTATTGTAGCAGCCAGAGCGGTTATCACTCACCACTGGCGAACCACACAAGGCTCTTCCCTGAATGAGTGGCAACAAGAATTGTTGTATCTCAACCACATGCAGGAGCTATGCGCGGAACACTCTCGAGAACCCGAAAAACAAAGGGAAAAATGTTGAGAAACATGGGGGCCCGGAATTGTGTTTGAATCCTCTGCAGAGTTCAGCAGCCTGTTTCAATAGACCTACCCAACCTAGAGGGAGACACAGGTCTGCCAGAATAAGGGACCAACAGGAATGTGCTTAAAGGGGTTGTCCTGCGGCAGCATGTGGGGTTATGCACTTCTGTATGGCCATATTAATGCATTTTGTAATATACATCGTGCATTAAATATGAGCCATACAGAAGTTATACACTAACCTGCTCCGGTGCTGGCGTCCTCGTCTCCATGGCGCCGACTAAAGCTGCCTTCTCCTTCCATTAGACGCGCTTGCGCTGTGCGGTCTTCTGCTCTCTTGAATGGGGCCGCTCCGGTGTGCTCGCGCCGGAGAGCTGGTCTGCGCATGCGCAGAAGACCTCGGCTATTCTGTCATATCTGTCATTATTCTTCTCAGATTTTTCTATATTTTCTCTCCTTTATTTATTTAGGTTTTTTTTGTTTTTTTTCCTCTCTTTTCCCTTTCCGAGAGGGATTTCTACTTTCTAAATGGTAGCATTTTATTGTGCTACAGGGCCCCACCCCTATTATCAGCGAGTTTTGCACCGATATAGTTAAAGAACAGATGATTTGGGGGGAGGCGGTCTGAGAGACCACTTTTGGGCTAGAAGAAATATTTGTTTTATTTGTTGTTTATATGAAGATGTGCCTAATTGCTGTACAAGGTGAATCTAAGGTCCTGCGAGGCCTGTCTTTATATCTATTGCTATTTTCTAATGTTTGTGAAATATTTAAAATTTAATAAAAAGAGATTAAACATAAAATAGGAATTAATGCCAAGTTCACATCTACAATGGAACCTCCGTTTGGAGGTTCCATCAGAAATCCGGCACAAAATGCCAGAAGAAATAGAGCTGCATGCAGCACTTTTTTCCAGCAGAATGCAGGGCAGCTGAGCGGAAACCAAACAGACCAATGGGGTCAGTTTAGCGCTGTTCAGTTCCATCATAAGACAACCCATTCAGCCAGAGGATTCCCCTTTTCTGATGCCCGAATGGAGCAGGAAAACGGACCCCACGCTGCATATGTGAAAGCAGTCTTACTGATTTCTGAAATTTAGATTTCTCTTATCACAGTAGTCAATGAATTAGCGTAATTTTTTTTTAGAAACTAATTATAGCGAATTACACAAACACAACATGTTTTGTTATACAAATTACTGGAAATAAGCTTCAATATTGTAATGCCAACAGCTGTAGGAGAAAGCTATTGTCACAATACTACTCATGTAAGATGAGGAGCAAATTTACAGCTGGTACTTATCAAGAGTCTACTAAATTACTTCATTTGTCATTTTTTTTGCATGGTCATACACATCATTTGCAAACAAAATCCCTTCATCTGCTTTTTGACAGGTACCTCATCAATGACATAATCATTATTATGAATATACTGAGAAGATTTATTTTTCCAACAGATTTTTATCACTTCCAAGGACGTTTGATGTTTGTGATGGAAGAATGAGAACACTAATTAAAGTCTTAATTTCAGCGATGCTAGTCCTTGTATTTTATTTCATTAGTGAACAGTGTGTTCTCTACTTCAGTGTCTGTACAATAACTTACCTTTAAGGAAAACATCTATCATGTCTCATTTCTTCCATGGCTCCTTGTATAAACTGCTTTAAAATAGAAATATGGCTCCATCTGTGAATATTGGAGCATATTTTAAGAGGCTAGCTAGCAGGTTGCTGTGTGTTGCTGAGCAAGCCAAATACCAGACAATAAACAAACTAAAACAATTTGGACATCTCCATAAAAATAGTTGGAGAATGACTGCTATGTGTTCAAGTACTTCATAAGTAGTGATGAGCAATTAGTGGGAACAATAAGAGTCAAAAGTATACTTCGGCCTATTGCCTGTTCAAATTGTTATATTTCTGAGTTTTATACATATTATTAGGTCCTATGTGACCCTTGATGGAGAATTTGTACTGTACTTTTGCAAAAATTGTACCTAATAAAAACAGATTAAATATAAAGTCAATGGGAGTAAAAATTGGGTTCACCAATTTGCCCTCCAGAAGGTCCCCAATGCAGCCAAAGCCCCCAAATTGTATGGGAATACAATTACACATCTGGGAAACACTGTGCTCCTCTCAAAAATTGGTCAAAATAGTTTACAGTGGTGTAGGGGTCAGTTGTAGCACACGAGTATCACTAAAAACAAGAGAAGGCCCACATAGGGTCTCCTAGATCAAAGGTTGTGCCAAGAAAGACATGTGTTGCTTGTTTTAAAAGCAATGTCATAAATTTCACATGGAGAAATTCTGCAAGGTACACACTACACTCAAGACAGCAGGTGTGCTCCTAGATTTAAAAGAAATGTCATAAATGTTACAAGGAGAAATTTTAGAAAATGAACATAAAACTCAAGCATGGACCTACTCCAAGGAACAGGAAAATAACACTATGCAAGACAGCAGATGTGATGCTTATTTTAAAAGCAATGTCATAACGTTTACAAGGACATTTTCTGCAAGCTGAACACAACACTCAAGCATGGGCCTCCTACTCAAAGGAAAAGCATTAGAGTTACTGAAAATTACACAAAAGGAGACAGCAGATATGGTGCTTGTTTGAAAACCAATAGTATCAAGATTTCAAAGGACAAATTCTACTAGTGAACAGAACAGCCAAGCATAGGCCATTTCCAAGAAAATTTTTATTTTGAGAGAAGAAGGAAGAGGATGAAACATGTTGGAAGCAGGAAAAAGAGAACAGAAGCAGTTCCACCACCACCACCAGCAACAGCACCTCCAGGACAGAGTGTGCTCTGCGTGGAAACAAGAGAGCTATAGATCCATATTTCTATATTGACATATTTTTCATTTTGGGGGAAGTAGTAGGAGGAGACATGACAAAAGCGGGTGGAGAGAAGCAGCAGTGGCACCACCACCAGCAACAGCACCTTGAGGGCACAGTCTGGTCTTTGATAGAAATCTATGCTCAGTCATATGTGATGAAAAAATTGTCAGCATGCTAACTAATCAGTGAAATCTGCCATAGAGATGCAGAAGTCAGGTGAAATTCATGCTTGGTTCATTTTTATAAACGTCAGGCAATCCACATTGTCTGTGGACAGGTGCATATGTCTGTCAATTATCACACCATTAGCTGTGCTGAGCGCCCTTTCTAATACACACTGGCAGCGTGGATCAAGGAGGGTGGCCACCCAGTAATAATCTGATGTGGGCTATGCGACAATCCTTCTGCAAGCACTGCAACGTAAAATCACTCATATGCATCAAAATGCCTAAGGGTGATGGCACACATTTCTTGGGGTCAAGCCTAAGAATATCTGGGATTAATGATGGATGGAAGGAATGTGTCATAGCCCTCTTCCCAGCCTCTGGACCTATATTATCACCCTCCACTTATTCCTCCTCCAGCTCTTCCTCCTCTATATTTCTACTATGGGTGGAAAAATGTGCTGGAGAAGACCCCCCCTTTCCTGCCTGAAGCCACCCTACCTGCAGTGTTCAGTAAGGGGGGACTGACCAGACAGTTGGAAGATTGGTATCCCTTCCTCCTTCACCTCCTCCTGAGAAAACAACATCTCATTGTCCCTGAAGCCCCATAGCATCTGTTCCAGCAGGCAGACAACAAAGAGAAAAAGAAAAAAGTCCTCAGCGCTCAAATGCATGGATACAGTGTGACTGATGAGATGGAAAAAATATGCATAAGATGAACTTACTTCACGGAGGCGTCTCTGATGGAGACGCCCCCAGTCCCAGCAGACGTAGCAGATAATCGTTGGCAGCAAGAATAGTAGTTCCAATTGTTTATTTAAACAGTAGACTCGTTTCGGCCATATAGTATTTAGGCCTTCATCAAGTACATGATGTACTTGATGAAGGCCTAAATACTATATGGCCGATCTTGGAAGACGTCTGTCACGGTTCTCTTATTGTAAATTGCCAGCCTCTCTGCTGTCGAGGCCTATCCAATGTGTCACCTCATGTAGTATTGGCTTTAGCCACCAGATAGCGCCATTGTATAATGTCAGAAAAAGAGTAAGCCCCCTAGGAAAACCAGGATACAAATTGGATTGGAAAGTGTTAAACACTTTCCGCAGATCTTACAGATGACCACTTTTCTGTCACCATGTGCAGTTTCAAAGAACGCCTAAGCTGCACAAGGTCGAGCAGACCTAGCTGTGGGCCTGATGTTGGTGCTACTAGTAGTAGCTGATGGTGACGGTACAGCCCTTATCCCCTTAGTGACCACGCTATCATGTTTTTAGGTCCTGCGCTGCTATCTCCTTCCATACATTGCAGGTGTCAGCTGTTTACTACAGCTGTCACCTGCGGGCAACAGCCCCATTCAGCCACGATCAGGACTGTTAACTCTTTTAATGCTGCTGTCAAATCCCGTACGGCTCCCCTGCGGTGTGATCGGGAGAGCCGTGCGGGTGTCATGGCAGCCGGGTCCTTCTGAAAGACCCCAGGGCTGTCATGGCAGAATGCCTATCAAGCCATCCCCGTGGGGTGGCTTGATAGGCTCCCTCTCAGAATGCAGTATGATGTATTGCTATGGCATTACATCATACTGCATAAGCGATCTAAGCATTGCTAGTTGTGGTCCTCCAGGAGGACTAAAAGAAAAAGTAAAAAAAAGAACAATAAAGTTTTATTAATAATTAAAAAAAAAAAAGTAATAAAAGTAAAAAAAAAACCTTTTGCCATATGTACAATAAAAAAAATCTAAATAATAAAACAAAAATACATCCGTAAAAGTCTGAAATATCAAAGTAATGCATTATTTACCGCACGCGGAGAACGTGAGAAAGAAACTTTGATCACCCTGTTGCCAAGAAAAAATCTAATAAAAAGCAATCAAAAAGTCCTATGTATCCCAAACGGTACCAACGGAAACGACAAGATGTACCGCACAAAACGAGCCCTCACACAACTATATACATGGAAAAAAGTTATTGTGCGCATAAGATGGAGACAGAAAATAATTTTTTTTAAATTAAATATCTTTAAAAAATATATATAAGTAGTACATTCTTTTCCTCTAGAGTGGACTCCATGTCACAGTGAGCACCAAGAGCTGGCATCTCCATTTCCCTATCCCACTAAGTATAAATTTCCTGAGGGCTGACCGCATGCACTTATTTTCCTATTTGGAGGGAAAAAATGGTTGAGCATCAGTGTATTTGATGTTTTGGTCTTCTCCCTGGATTGCCCAGTTGACATTATGACACTGAGTGATCAAACAGCCTTTCCTGATCCCTGTGGACTTCTTCGGAACTGGTTATACTGTACCAATGTTATATATGGCTAAATCATGTGATGCAGGCGTCCAATGTAACTGCTGTCAATATGCAAGATGAAAGACACATTTCGTGACATCGGCAAAGGTACTTTGGCTGCCGATTGGCTCCATGCTGACCTCTGCAGCAGGCATTATAGGAAATTCAATTTTCCTGTGATTTTCAAAAATCAGTTTGTACTTACCCATTTCAATTTTGCTAAAATTAGGGTGATTTTGTTCCCTTCTGATGCCCAAATACTGGTTGGATGATTCTCTGTGCTGCTGTGATTCTCCTCATAACAATTGTCACATGACTTCAATAGAGAATGAGTGGTCAGTAAGATATCAGAATATTCTGTTCATAGGAGGTGTAAAAGATGTGTGCAATCGCATGCAACTGCCCATGCTCCAGTGGACGGACCCAGACCTTCTCTTTTGGCTGCATGTTTTAGCATAAAAATGCCCATCCTAGCTGCTGCTTTGTAACGTCATTCACAGTGCACTTTAAACTTCAAACATGTGCCAGAAGTTCGTGGACCAGCACATACGCAGATGGGGACCACGAATCTGTCCACAAAAGGGTTACATGACCTGCACATGCACTCATCTGTGAACTTCTGGTGCATGCATGAAGTCCAAAGCGCACTGTGATTGATGTGACAGAGTAGCAGCTGGGGTGTGTGGATTTATGCTAAAACCTGCAGCCAGAAAAGAGGGTCTAGGCTTACTAACCGGACAGGATCTCGAGCATTTGCATGTGTTGCAGGAAGGTTTAAAGACATTTCTTTCCAGGTATAGTTAGACAAGACAATTACAAACTTATATTTGGAAAGACCTTTTATATAGTCTGCCCCAGGAGTCTGTTTAGTAGGGTTAAAAATCACTGACAGGTTCCCTTTAAAAGCTTAAATAAAGAAAAACACCCTGACAAAGGATCTGTAAAAATAATGGTCTAGGAACCCTAGACAAACTTCCAATGTCTGACTAATGTATGACAATTTTTTTAGGTCTCCTAAAACTCATTATTAGAAAATCATGGAATTCACCTACCAGGGTAAATACTTTTCCAAGCAATGGTCAATGTCTTCTTATGGCTCATCGCATTTTTGGTAACATTCAGTGTTGTCATTGCATACGCTATTCTACCTTTCACTAAAGTCTTTGTTAAAGAAGAATCAGTCAATGTATCCTTTTGCCATTGCAAAGATGACAAAGGATATCCATGATGTGGGAATTTCAGAGTCATCTCATTCAATATCCTAGATAACGTAATAGGGTTAGAAACTACCCTCTGAACCTGCATAAAATGTTAACTAGGTAAGGACAATTTAAGAGATCTTGGATGAGAACTCTTAAAATGTAATAAACTGTTCAAATGAGTAGATTCTATAAACAGATCTGTCATGTAAACCATCCTCATTGCAGCTCACCTTGGTATCTGGAAAATCAATGCATTGCAAACTGTAATGGATAGTAAATTTCAGTTCTGGAAAAACTCCATTTAGGAACTCCTGAAACTCTATAGATAATGTGCTGACCTCTCCTCTGCACAACAGAAGACAACATTTGCAGTCATGGGTAATCATGGTGACTTGAGTGCTTTTGACTCGGCCAGATGTATATATGTGTGATGCCAGTATTTCTGAAGCATTCACACTCGTTGGCTGTTCCTGACTACAATATCAAGACTGTAGTAGGAGTGGTTGAACCATGGACAGACATCTGACAGAAGACCGCACAGTGGCTGGTCATGTAGTGGCCCAGAGTTTAAGGGGGCCCCTCCATAATGTTAAGTGTTTGTTTCGTGCCTTTGTATTGTCAGTGTCTTTTATGTGTATGCATTTGATGTGTGTTGCATCTCTGCAGCACTGAATGGGTTAATGTTTGGGTTATGTCTGAGAAATGTATCTTGTTGTCAGATGGCTGGTTCCGCATCTGGAGTAAACAGTGAGAAGCCACCCTAGGGTGCATTGTTGGTGTTCAACAGGCCAGAGGTGGTGGTGTCATGGTGTGGGCCCATGATGGCAAGGCTTAGGACCATTGGTCATCATACCACAATGCTTGTGTGGTGAACACTACAGGGATCTGTAGTCATAAAAAGCAGTATATCCCTGGTTCTGTAACAGTGGTCATAATTTTTCTTTTAATCAATGTAGCTATATGACACCTTCTATTTTGTGGGACATGTTTTAGATTTTATATGAACCAATTTCAGTTACATATCAAGTATTGAATAAGTTTTAGTAATTTTTCAAAGAGGGGGAGCAAATGAAAAAAAAAGCAATTACATCATTGTTTTTAGGGATTTATTTTTATGGCATTTCAACATGTGGTATAAATATTATGTTAAATTTATGCTGTGGGTTATTACAGTTAGGCCTTAGTCAGACGGGCGTTTTTTCACGCGATTTGCGCATGCGATTCGCGCATATATAGAACCAATGGTTCGCTATGGTATCGGTCACATGTCCGCTTTTTATGCGAATATGCGATAAATTATAGGACACGACGATTCGCAGATCGCGCCTATCTGCGTTCGGCGTTTTATGTGCGCACCAAAATCATTTTTTTCGCCGGTCAGTCTACGTTTCATGTGCATTTTGATGCGCACGGCGATTTTTCTCCGGTCAGACGGGCGTTTTGCTGCGACGATTAACGCGGCTAGGTGCAGATTTGTCCCGCGATTTTTCGCCTCCGGTCACGCGATTTGCGCATGCGACATGCAATGCGCAAATCGCACGAAAAAACGCCCGTCTGACTAAGGCCTTAATAAAACCTATATACATTTGGTGTTGTCTTATGTTTTACTACTTTTGCACAATTATTAAACAAATGATTTTTTTGTGTCACCACATTCCAAGACCCAGCATTTTTATTTTTTCATTGACATAGCTGTATGAAGGTTTGTTTTTGCAGGATGACTTGCAGTTTTTATTGTTCCATTTTGAGGTATGTATGACTTTTTGATTCCCTTGTATTCCTGTTTTGGGGAAGCAAGATGAACAGAAAATGACTATTTTGACATTGTTGTTTTTGTTTTAGAATTTATTTTCGGTAAAATCACTTAGATGCCATGATCAGGAATGACTGCAGCATCTGCATGGTTAAACAGCATAGAACAAGTGCTAATTTTCTCAGTTCTTTTCTGGAGAAAAAAGACCTCCAATTAGAGAACAAATATGTTCTTTAATTGATAAAGGGGATGATCACATGAACAAAAGTTCATATAACCTCTCCTCTGGGACAGGGGTGGGATGTCTAAGCAATTTGTGATAAAGTCCCTGTTTGTGTGTACTCTAAGTTTGACTCCTGTCTGAAGCTCGACTACTCTGACTTCTGTGCTCCCTGATCTTGGCTCTGTTTACTGGACTATGTTATTACTCACTGCCTCCCCTGACCTTTTCCCTGGACTTTGTTATTGCTAATGTGTTGCCGGCACTGACCTTTGCTATGTTTCTGGATAAGCACTTCTTCACACTGTAGGGTACTGTGCCTTGGCCCAGTATGGAGTATCAACAGCCACACAACCAGAACTATCTGTGCGAGTAACGGCTTGGGGACCCTGCAACAAAGACTATATCCACTTAGAAGGGTCAAAGGTGAAAACCAGAGTTTCCCAGGTGCTGCCTGTTCAGTCAGCTTAAAGTCAAAATGTGTGTGGTAAGGTGGATCCACATTTAGCTTCCTAACAGTTTGCTTATGCCATGGAACCGGCTGGCGCTGCAAACACTAAACTGGATCCAGCCACATAAGATCACATCTTCCAGGACATAGTCTCTTGGATTTTGCAGACTGTTGCAACTCACGTGGACACCCTAGAAAACATGCAATCCACCACCAAGCTGCTACACAAGTGCTTACACAGTTAACTAATGATGTCTCTTCTCAGCTGCTCAGATTATATCTTCTGTTCCTGGCTCTGAGCCACAGCTACCATTGTTTTCATGCTTTGATAGAGACCCAAAGTCCTGCCGAGGATTTCTGAACCAAAGCCATTTTGAACTTAGGCCAGCCCAGTTTCCCAATGATTGCAGCAAAATTGCATTCATCATTTCCTTGTTGTTTGGCGAAGCAGTATCGTGGGTTACACAATTTTGGAAGAACAACAGTTCAATAACCTCTAGTCTCCAGACCGTTCTGACCACATTCCAGATGGTATTTGAGGAACCTCAAATTTCTTTTGCCACATCTGCCATTGGCCAGTATGCTATATAGATCCGCACACTGGCCGCAGTTACAACAGAATGACCAGGCACTTCAGGCAGCATTTTATGAGGAGCTCTCCAGTAGAATCAAAGATGAACTGGCTAGCAGACATCTACCTTAATCTCTGGAGGATTTCATCTTCCTGGCCTCCAGAATTGATATATTTTTGAGAGAACCTATCCCTGAAATTTCCAGAGATAGAAGGAAAATCTGTCTGACTCCTAGTTTATCCAGGCCACTTCAGCCTCCTCCTACATCTTCTGTTAAAGAATGTATGGAGGTAGAAAAAAAAACAAGCTCTTGTCCAAGGAGATCTTGCCCAGTAAAGCCGGGGAATCTGCCACCTAGAATGAATAGCAGATGCTGCCCTAGGTGACACTGAGTCCTCTCTAATTATTGAACTATGTAATTGCTTGCTACCTGTCCTGACCTTCTGCCTGGACCTCATTATTTCTACTGTGCTGCCAGCCCTGACCTTGGCTATGTCTCGGATAAGCACCTGTTCAGACCATGAAGTACAATGCCTCGTCCCAGTGCAGCTTCAGCAGAAACACAACATGAACTATCTGTACGAGTAACACCTTGGGGAGCCCAGAGCAAATACTGCTCCCCGCTTGGAGGGGTCAAGGGTGAAAACCGGGATTACCCAGGTGCTGCCTCCTCAGTTATCCCAAAGTCAAACTGGTGTGTGGCAAGTCATATCTGACTGCCTCACAGTAATCAGTAGAGGAGCATTAAGGAAAAAGTTAATATTTTCAGGTGGGAGATATAGCTGTAAAAAATTTTGTTTTTGGAAGAGCATTTGCATCCAAAATTGAATAATGATCATATACTGGTAAATCAAAAATTAGAGTGATAGTCAAACAATAAGTTGCATTACAAATGCATCATGTTGTGCTTTTTGGTAAAAAAAAATATGCAATGCCATAATTTCACTTTTTCATCACCTCCATCTCCAAGAAAAATGGAATAAAAAACAATCACACACATCAATAAAAAGCAAGGGTTCAATTTTAAAAAAATGAGCAATCACAAATCTCCACTAATTGAAAATATAAAAAATTATTGTGGTCAAAAGAAAATTAGAAAAAAGAATTTTTTAAAAAGGCATTAAATTTTATTAGTACAACATAAAAAAACTATATAAATTTGGTATAGCCGTAATTGAACTGACCGACAGAATAGGGGTGGCTTCATACAAGCGTGTGCGTACATAGATGCGCACCCCTGTATGTGCAAAAACACACGTGTGTGAAGGTCCGTGCATTGCCTTCAATGGAGCTGCAGCTGCTGCCTGAATGAATGACAGGCGAGAGCTGACTGTGATTGGCTGAGAGCCTCAGCCAATCAGAAGCAGCTCTTTCAGCAGGTGGGGATTTTAATTCCCCACCTGCAGAAAGAACTTCAGTTCAGAGTCGGGGACAGCGCAGACAGGACGCAGCTGAGCCCCGGCAGCTGAAGAAAGGTGAGTATATATTTTTTTAAATTTTCTACACTACTTTGGCTTGTTTTTCAGGGAAGAGCTTATATTTAAACCCCTTCCCTGAAAAACAATTAAGGGAGCGCCGGCAGCTGGATACTCTACCGCAGCTGACATCTGTGACAGCTGCACTAAGGAATTCTTTATTCCCTGTGGGGATAAAGAACTCCTTTGCTGCATCTGTCACATCTGTGAAAGGTGCAGCAGGGAATTCTTTATGCCCCGTGGGAATGAAGAAAACATCTAAAGAAAACACTGAGGGCTCAGTCACATGGGCGTTTTTACACGCGTATATAAGCGCGTAAAAAAACGTGTGACCATGTCCATTGCCACCCATATGTTCTATATTTTGTAGGTGTGGTTTTTTTTTTTGACGAATGCAGTACAAACGTTTTTATGCGCGTAAAAACGCCCGTGTGACTGAGCCCTCAAAGAGATGATTTTTCAGGGAAGAGCTTATAGTTAAAGCTCTTCCCTGAAAAATCACTTCAGGGGTGTCGGCAGACCATTGCTTTCCATGCATGCATTCCCTATGGTGCACGTATGTAGTATCTTTACAGGCGCACGCCTGTAAAACATGGACATGTGAACACACCATAAGGGCTCATGTCCACGGGCAAAAT
This sequence comes from Eleutherodactylus coqui, assembly GCF_035609145.1. Classification (NCBI taxonomy): domain Eukaryota; kingdom Metazoa; phylum Chordata; class Amphibia; order Anura; family Eleutherodactylidae; genus Eleutherodactylus; species Eleutherodactylus coqui. The sequence continues at coordinate 96,090,742 of NC_089839.1, read as the reverse complement.
AAGAATTAAAATCCGCAGCGGATTTTAACTCTTCTCCCGCGTGCGGATCCGCACCCCATAGGGATGCATTGACCACCCGCGGGTAGATAAATACCCGCGGATCGTCAATAAAAGTGATTTTAAAAAAAATGGAGCATGAAAAAATCTGGACCATGCTCCATTTTCATGCGGGTCTCCCGCGGGGACGGCTCCCGCGGGCTTCTATTGAAGCCTATGGAAGCCGTCCGGATCCGCGGGAGAACTAAAATAGGAATTTAAAAGCATTTACTCACCCGCAGCGGGCCGGGAAGGTCTTCTCTTCCTTACGGCCGCATCTCCCTTGCTTCGGCTCGGCGGATGTGCCCGGCGCATGCGCGCGGCACGTCAACGACGTGCCGGCGACGTGCCGCCGGCGTGACGACTTCATCCGCCGGCCGAAGAAAGAAGATCCGGCCGCGACGCAGAGAAGAAACGGAGCGGATGGGAGGTGAGTTTATTCTCATTTATTGTTATTTTCAGCGCTCATGTCCGCGGGGCAGGAGGGACCCGCTACGGATTCTCCATGGAGAATCCGTAGCGGGCCTGATTTTCCCCGTGGACATGAGGCCTAAGGAATGCAGTGGTTGTAATAGACGCGTGTTTTTCTGCGCGCATATGCACGCACATAAACACACTCGTGTGAAGGCACCCTAAAGAGAATGACTTTTTTTTACTGCACCGTAAATGTCCTAAAAACAAAATCCCCTCCCCCCCATGGCAATAATCTTCTTTTCTATTTTACCCCACTAAGAAACTTTTTTAAGTTTTCCAGTAGATTATATAGTACGTTAAATGCTACCATTGAAAGATACAACTCATCCTGCAAAAGCAAGCACATGTGTCACCAGAAAAATAAAAATGTTATGACTTTTTGAAACTGGGGAAGGAAAAAATGGGAAGAAAAACCAAAAACATGAAGGGCTGTGGCAGGAAGGAGTTAACCTCAAAATAGTTTATTGTAAATATAAATTGAATGTTCCCCTTGAAGCTACAGGGCTCTGAGCTTAATTGATGGTTCTACCATTGGTTTGTCTGTTTTCTGCCTACCGTTTTTATGTGATATAGCTAGATAGCTATTAGTTTGGAAACACGAAGGGCATGAAATGGATAGGAAGCAGACTACTCTTCAATAGACAGCAAGCGGCTTTACAAATGCATCATATTGCACTTTTGGGGGTCTGCAAAAAAGATAAGAAGAAAACGAATGGCAATTCTGATACAAAAGAGAAGTATGGATTTCTGTGGAAATACATTGGCTTAGCTACCTAAGTGTATTATTTTCTATTCTCTTGGTAAAGCCACAAAGATAACAATGAAGAAAACGTACACTACTCTAAAGACAGTATAATTTTTTGCACAAGGTTACCTTCCCAGCTCTACAAATAGTAATGCAATTCAATCTTCAATTTTTCTTCCAGATAACAAAATATATGATTTAAAAAAATTAGGCAGTTCACTAAATTAAATTAGCCTTTTGTATCCTTTTGTGTTTGATACTACAATAGCAGCAGACAGTTCATTTCTCTAATGTTTAATCATCATTTTTTATTAAGTCGGAATCAGGAGTTCCTAGTGCTTCATGGTTAGAAGAAGTATATAAAATAATCAGATAAAAAGGGTGCATACTCTGGCTACAGCTGACTTTGGGAATAGAGGGCTGATGCATTACTTTACACATCACCAGACTATCAGCATACTAATATGATTAAGGGTAATAATAGGTTGAGCCCAGGCCAAGACTATGTTGAGATATAACTGCGTGATCCATGTTACCACTGTTAAAGAATATTAATACACTTATGGAAACCAGTTAATATGTTATGTGTCTCATCTAAATCAGGATTTGTTGTGCTTTATTTTCTACCTATTTACAGTTCCCGTGATGCAGTAGAGTCTTGTCCTTGGAGAGCCAGTGATTTTTTTTGCCTTTGGTGACACCGCAATTTGTTGTTCATTCTTTGGGTCCTTTCCTGAAGATCCATCTTTCGGTGATGTCATTCTTTGGTCTTATGAGAGCAACCCAGGGGTTCTGTAGCATTTTTGGTGATCTTGTAGACATCTATTAGTGAATGACACATTAGAAAATGGTTAAATAATATCCATGCTGGCCCAGTGGTTTAATGTTATCACTAATGTGCTAGTAGCACCACCACTATTTTAAGCAAATACTTGGAAATACTGAAGGGGATTTTTGTTTTGTTCAATGACATTTCCACAGTACCAAGAATCATCTTTCGAAGAATTCAAACCCTCTGTCAGGGCTCGACCCAGGAGCTCCTGTGTTCCAGGCAGCAGCTCTACCTGTTGAGCTATCCATGCCTCTGACAAGCTCCTCTGCTAAACCTTGTCCCTGTTCCATGTTTCTGCTCCTGTCTTCCTGATTGACTTCCCTCTACTTCCTGATTAGATACCCTATATAACCTGGCCTAGCACCTCCCATCCTTGCAAGATTATTGTGCTTCCAGCCAGTACACCAGCTCTTCCTCCAACTACTCCTCCATGCTGTTACCTGACATACCTACCTGTGTACCGACCTTTTGCTTTCCTGAGTACGCTATCCACCTGCTCCTTTTGTACTAATATCTACCTATGTACCGACATCTGGCTTCCCTGACTGCGCTACTCGCCTGCTTCTTTCGTACTGCAACTAATATCTACCTGTGTACCAACATTTGACTTCCCTGACTCCGCTACCCACCTGCTCCTTTTGTATTGCAAGTGATCTACCTGTGTACGGACACTTCCTTGACAATGCTACTGGTCTGCATCAATTATGACAAAGGGTCTCTAACCTGCACAAGATCGTTACACCCTCAATGTTTTAGCTGATTCCTGCGCGTGCAGTAAAAGAGTATTTCAGGAATATTTTATCTTGGCTCTCGAGAGGTTCCTTCAAATGTGGACTCAAAAACTGCAGGTGTTGTGGCAATATTCAACATGGAAGGAAAGAGATCCATATTGATACTGCTAAATAATATTTATTAAAATTGTTAAGCTGTGTTTCTTCCTATGTGATTTATCTCATAGAATGCCCCTATGGCCTTAGGTATGTAGGACGGACAATAAATACTTTGAAAACAAGAGTAAACAAACATTGCTCAAACATCTCAAATGGATACATGCATCACAGCGTATACAAACATTTTTTTGAATTTTCACAATAAGTATGTCTCTCAGATGCGTATTACCCCATTAGAAAAGGCTCCTAAAAGCCATTTTTCACATCTGAAATCGAAAGAAATTAATTGGATTTTTCCCCTGAATACGCTTGTTCCAAACGGCCTTAAAGAAATATTAGAGAAAATCTAAATAAGTGCAATATATTTCAATTTATATCATTTCATATATTTATTTTTTTTTTATTTTTCTTTTTTTCAATTCTCTGTTCATTGTCTGTATTTTTACAATTCTTCCTGATTTTTATCTAGATCATCAATAAGTCCATTTTATGTCCCTTTTTTATACATTCCTTTTTAATTGATATTTTTATCTTGATATATTTAAATATTATTATTATTAATATTTTATACTACTTAGTATTCCTCATGCTTTTGTTTCACTTTGATTATGCCTTTTATTTTATTTCAGAATGGTTAAAAGATAATTTTTATTTTATTTTATTAGACTGTTTCCCATTCTCTCCTTTCCTTCTCCCCCTTGATTATATTTAAATTAATTTATTGTGAAGTTTTCTTTATTATTTTATTTATTTATTTTTAACTCTTTTTTATTGGCATTAAGAAGAATATAGAAGAGCAGGTCATAACTGTTACAGAAAATCGTGGTCACATAATACCCATTTTGATTACAGTAGCGACTTTGCCATTAGATATACACATAAGCTTTCCAGTACAATGTTTACAGTGTATAAAGCATTACCTTACCCATGCATATACCTTCCATTTTTTTATTTCTCGACATTATTCACCCTCCCTAATCCTCCAGCAATCTTAATACCATGTTGTAAGAACAGTAACAAAATGTATAAGTGTACAATTTAAACTCAAACATACTGAACACCCCTAGCGACCTTTTCCCCGGTCATGTCATGTAATCTTTAAGATTCCCAGTTCATTAATGTAACCCTGACTATAGTACCACGTAGTGCTAGTAAATTGGATCATACACTCCTTGATTTCATGAGGGCTAAGAAATTTTTCAATGAATTCTCTCCCCAATATCTTGGATCAGCTTTTAAGCACCCTCCCAGTAATTTTGGATCTTGGGACAATGCCATATGCCATGTAAAAAGTCGGACTTTGGTCAGGAGCATATAGGACAAGCTTGTAGCCTAGCCGAACCGTTGGGATTCTGTGTCTTGTCAAACCCGTATGTAGCTCCATGGATTATCTTAAAGTAGGTTTTCCTCCATGTTTGACATCGCCTGCCTCACAGAAGTCCAACTCAAAATGATTCCCTCAGGTAACCAACAAAACAACGTAAATTTCTCAGGATACCGATGGAAGTCATCAGGAAGACGTTTTAAATTGTCCTTATGGCCCCCACTGAGACAACAAAGGGTTCACCGAATATCTCCTCCTCTTCTTTTTAGGGCCCCCCTAACGCCTCTCACTATGATCCTAAAATTGGTAAGATATCAGCCAGGACCTCAGAAGAAACTCTTCATTTGAAGACATGTCCAGACACCCCATTGTGCTCCCATGGGGGTTGGCAATACAACTTCTTTTTTGTTTTGTTTACAAATGGACAGTTTTTGAAGTAGTCTTAAAAGTCACAAGCTGCTTTTCCCCGAAAAAAAAATCCATTTGAGAAATATTTTTTGAAAAACACAAAATAAAATGCATGTTTTTGTAAACGAATATTTTATTAAAAGTGTTCAATATAACACACACTCAGAGAAGAAGAATCACCACAAAATGGCGCCTAGCCACTCATGTGACCTATTTATGGGTGTGTTGTGGCAATGTCTACGTGGATGGTGGGCGTTAGTGACAACATATTTGCTCACTCAGTCCATGTGAAAGTCTGAATAATTTTTATTTTCTTGAAACACTCAGCAATAACACAAAACCCAATTGAAAACAAATAGCCACTGGCAGCAAATATACTTTGTGCAACAAAGAAAACAAATGCCTGCCCGTCAAGTCGCTAACTAAACAGTAGTACTCTCACTTACTACTAATGTGCAGCAATGGTCAGCAAACAGCAGAAGTCCACCAAGTAGATGTACTCACTCTAGATTCTAACTGCCTATACTTGCAGCCTTTTATGTCCCAGTGATAAGCTCACTGGGATCCACAAGGAAGACCTGTACTGGAGTTTTATCTCACTCAGGCTAAGTATTTGGTGAAATGTACACTCCCTCCAGTACTTTACCTTGCATATGTCTACAATTGTCAGGGCTCAAACCCGGAACCACCAGTCGGCAGCTCTTTCCACTAAGCCATTCAGGACTTGGACAGCTCCTCTGCTGAACATGTAGCCATGATCCTGTGCTTCCCTGACTGACTCCACCCTTTGTTTCACCTGTTCTACCCCGCCCAGTTCCCAATCAAGCAAACTATAAAAGCCTGGCTCTGTCTCTGCCCCAGTGCAAGATTATTGCCTTTAGTTTAGCTCCTGCTGCTACTGCTCCTCTCGATACAATTGCTGAGACATACTAATATCGACCTCTGGCTTCCCTCCTGACAATGATACCCACCTCCTCCATTTGTACTGCGAACCTGAGACCATCTGTTGCTGACTCCTGGTTTTTCCCTGACAACTCTCTTGACCTGCATTGTTGCTATACCCGCGGCTCCAAACCTAGCTCTAGAAACGCTACAACAGTGTTCTTTGACTCTGCATTTATTTAGGCTCCAGTGATTTTTCTACGTGCATAAATACGCTGCATATTTACACACATAAATACCACGTAGAATGACCGAAATATGCAGCAAATAACTGTTTTGTCCATTTTTACATAGTGCATTTACAAACCGAAATGTCCATATGCTCAAGTGAATGAACTCCAAGTTCCCCTTTTTAATGTTTGCATTTTAGAAACATTTTACATTACTCAGTCATCTCAGTTATCTTGTTTTTTCCTCTGCAGAGTTGATACATGTTCTGATGACACCCAGAAGCTCAATGGCTCTTCAAATAGTTAACAATTTTCTGGTATCACTTGACTACACAAACCACTATAAATCTAGGCATAAATTGTTCAGCCATCTAAAACATTGTAGATTTATTTACTCGTGCTCAAGGATAAAAAATGCAAACCTGAAATATACTTTCACCACCTCCTGGAAATAAAGTGCATCACAAGATGATAGCCAAAAAATTAATGAATAAAATATGATCATAGTTTAATTTGTACTTGGGTCAATGATATGGATAAAGTAATGAAACATCTATGATTAGATTATAGAAATATGCTCCACTTCCCTGGAAACTTACACGTGAAACATTTAGCCATATGGACAGTAGTTAGATGTTAACAGTGAGATATATATATATATAAAAACTCCTAATGGCGATTCTGAAAATACTTCCATGTACTGCACAATACAATAACAAATAAAATTTGTAGAGATAAAGAATTAACGAAAGAAAATATGAATGGGGGAATCGCATTAAGGCTGCCTGTCCACGGCCATTTTTGCGTTGCGTTCTCCGCGGCCGCGGGAAATGTAGTGCATGCTTTCCATAGCATTGCTATGGAAAGAGCAGCCCCCCCCCCTGTCCACGAGCGGAGAATCATAGCGATGTGTGTATGCAGGTGCACGCATTGCCTTCAATGGAGCCGCGGCTGCTGTTGGTGATTGGCTGAGCACCTCAGCCAATCAGAACCAGCTCTTTCAGCAGGCGGGGATTTTAATTCACCACCTGCTCAAAAAACTTCCTTGCAGAGAGGAAGTGGCTGAGCCTTGGCAGCTGAAGAAAGGTGAGTATGTGTTTTTTTTTGTATTTTTTACACTAGCTTGCCTTGTTTTTCAGGGAAGGGCTTATATTTAAAGCCCTTCCCTGAAAAACAATTACGGGGTGCTGTGACAGCTGCGGTAGGGAATTCTTTATTCCCCGATGTGTTCTTCATCCCCGCGGGGACACGGCAGCGGCGGACAGGTAAATATGTTTGTTTGTTTTTTTAACACTAAAATGGTTGTTTTTCAGGGAAGAGCTTTTAAAGCTCTTCACTGAAAAACAATTAAGGGGTGCCAGCAGACCATTGCCTTCAATGGAGCTGTCGCCAGCAGCCGCAGCTCCATTGAAGGATATGCGTGCATTCACGGACATGTGAACACACCATAGGGAATGCATTGGTTACAATAGACACGTGTTTTTGTGCGTGCGCAAACACTCTTGTGTGAAGCCACCCTTAAGGGGAAAAATTCCTTCCAAACTCCAAGTCTGGCAATCAGAATAATCCCTGGATCACCAACCCTTCTGAAGTAATTAGTGACTATAAGATGAAATATTGTAACATTCGAGAAAGGTGTCAAGGCCCCTCTTAAACTCTTTTATTGCCACATCCTCAGGCAGAGAGTTCCATAGTCACACTGATCTTACAGTAAAGAACGCCCTTCCATGTTGGTGTAGAAACCTTCTTTCCTCTAGACATAGAGAATGCCTCCTTGTTACAGTCACAGTCCTTGTAGATTATGGGAAAGATCTCTGTATTCTCCCCTTGTATACTTTTTGGCTTAATCAGATTGTCTAACCAATTATAAAAATGTGTAGCTAAGTAAAAGGTAAAGCTCAAAATTCAGAAACAGTGTCTAAAAAATGTTATCCCTGATGTTGGAAAGGTGAATTTAACTAGTTGCACCTCACGTAGATTGAAGTAGATATCTGTTTATACTTAGGCATTTTCTTAAAATCTTTTAAAAGGAATTCTTATAAAAGGACCTTTATTTTCTATAGGATCAAATTCTCTGATTGGTTTGAGGTTGGTGGTGATCAAGTCATGTAATAAAGAAGATACTGACTCATCAAAATGAGTTTCTGTAGTAAAAGAGTGAGCTATAGGAGTATAAATGGGGATATATGCGCCCTCATCTTTTTTTATGGCAAAGTGTCAGTAGATGGTGAGTTTTCTGCTAAGTTAATTGAGATCTACAAATAAGGCCACATGCACACGGGCGGGTCGAATTCCGCATGTGGGAGCCTGCAGCGGAATCCGATCCTGTGCCCAGCCAGCATTCACACGTACCTGCTTTTCTTTTTCTTTTTCTATACTACGGATGTTCCTCAAGTCTCGTTGTCGGACATGCGCAGTACAGATTTTTTTTAAAAAAGCTCCTATTTTTCCTGCAGTCCATCCGCAGTGTCAATTGCGAACGGGACATGGGTCGGACAACTTCCCTTGACTTCAATGGAACCTGCCTGTGTGGGAAACGCAGTAAAATCCCCGCCTGCTGAATGGGCTGATTCTGATTGGCTGAGCAATGTGACCAATCAGAGGCAGCTATCAGCTATTGAATGACAGCTGAGAGCTGCCTCTGATTGGTCCCAGCACTCAGCTAATCAGGGGCAGCACTTACTCACCCATTCATGGCTTGATAGGCTGCCTGTCAGAATTCAGTATGACGTAATGCTATAGCATTACGTCATACTGCAGGAGCAATCAAAGCATCGCATGTTGTAGTCCCCCTGGGAGGCTTAAAAGAAAAGTGAAAAAAAGATCAATACGTTTTATTAATTGTAAAAAAAAGAAAGTAATAAAAGTTTAGGTCATCCCCCTTTTGTCATACCTTTAATAAAAAAATCTAAATCATAAAAGAAAAATACATATTTGGTATTGCCTCGTCCGTAAAAGTCCGATCTATCAAAGTAGTACATTATTTACCCCGCACGGTGAACGTCGTCTGAAAAAAAATAAACGCTAGAAATGCACTTTTTTTAGTTACCGTGTCTCCTAGAAAAAATGCAATAAAAAGCGATCAAAAAGTTGTATGTATTCTGAATTGGTATGAACGGAAACTACAGGACATCCTGCAAAAAATTAGCCCTTGCTCAACTACGTTGACGGAAAAATAAAAAAATTATCGCATGAGGAAGATTGCGGCAGAAAATAATTGAAAAAAATTAAATGTCTTTGAAAAATAGTATAGTAAAAAAAAAACTATACAAGTTTGGTATTGTAGCAATCGTACCGACCCATAGAATAAAGTTACCATGTCGTTGTTGCAGTTTTTGTGCCGTAAAAACAAGACGCACTAAAAGATGGCGGAATGTCGTTTTTTTTTTTATTTTACTCCAGTTAGAATTTTGTAAAAGTTTTTCAGTACATTATATTGTACTTTAAATAGCACCATTGAAAACTAAAACTCGTCCTGCAAGAAACAAGCCCTCATACAGCGACGTCGATGGATAAATAAAGGAGTAAGATTTTTTTAAAGGGGGGAGGAAAAAACGAAAATGGAAAAAAAGGGGCCGCATCATTAAGGGGTTAAACCTTTTTTCCTGCATTCTCAGGGAAAAAATGTCATTTTAAAAAAATCTTCTATTTCACTTGAATTTTTTACATTTTTCCAATCAATATTATCAACATAATATTTAAAACAAAATCAATATTCTCTTGCCCAATGTTGGACAGGACAAGCAAATCTCACTCAATTTTTTATGTTTCTCAATGATTTCTTCTAACATGATATCTGAAAATGTCTGAAGCATTAAAGTTCATTCCCCAGAGAATACAGAATCTAAAGAAAAGGCAGAGTGACTGGGGACTCTGAGAACCTCGCGGCTAGGTGGTTTTCTCTGTAGATAGTTAGAAAGAACCAGTGTATGTCCCCATAGATTTTCCATACAATTTTTAAGTTTAAAATTCAAATTATCTACCATTCCAGTATCGTCATTTCTTACTAATCCCCATTCCCAGGGGCAACCGAAACAGAATGGTATGTTCCAAATGTAAATGTTGGTTTGGCCTTTAAGACCATTGATTAATGATTTAATAAGAATCGAACTTGGTAGAGTGCACTATTCTCCCTTGAAGGCTTGCATTTCCAAGTTGCTAGATGAAGAAAAGACAAACTGTTCTCTGATAAGGAATCTTTGCAATGAAAAAAACAAATTGAAAAAAGACATCACATTTAAATTTGGAAGACAGAATGGAGTATTTTGGAATAAACAAGAGAGGACTCACCTGGTGCGAACAGCCTAATAGTTCTGGTAGTCTGTCGCACCTCGTGTCCTGGCAGGTGTGTAGAATAAGTAGACTAGACACTCCATCGAAATGACATCCATAAGAAAGGAGAACATGCAGGGAGGGACCAAGGACACTTTTGGGGCCTAGGGACAACAGAGTGTACAATAGAATGAGAAAAATCCCCCCCCCCCTTCCCCCACCTCAAGAGTCTGTCCAAGTAACAAATGACTGATGTTGAAGAAATGTAAACAAAAGGTCTATTGTGTGCACAGACTCCCCCCTGATGATCCAAGGATGCATTGAAGGAGGTGTTTGGCCCTGAAATCAATGGGTCCAATCCAGTAGTGTATGAAAAGGTTTGTTTTTAATAATGCTAACACAAATGGACAAACATACACCAAGAATGCAAACAGCTGGTGAAACACGTTTCGCGGCTGCAGCTCCTTTACAGGCACAATGCATGGAAAAACACTTAACCAAAGAGCAATAAATAAAGACAATCACAAGGAAATTAGCCAAAGAAAATGGGAGTAACCAAAAAAGGAAGCGGACCAATGCCGGAAGTGGTGCCAACTGCATGAGTGAACCAGTCATCTCTACTATATGGAGCAGGCGCCAGACAACTTAGGGAGCGCCGACATCTTGTGTGATAAAAGATATTTATATTAATTTAACTACACAAAAAACATGTTATTATAGCAAATTTTCTATTTTCAAACACACAAAATCCTTTAATTGCCTGACTGCTATGTGCCCACTGTTTGACATCATCAGAACACATGCTATCATCGTGATGTTATTAATGATAATAACTCCTGTGTAACTACATTAAATACTGTTCTTGTATTCAGAGATGCAAGAATAACAGAGGTCTCACAGCCCTAATACTTATGTAATGGGGAGGTATGGGAAAGAGCCTGAAGGGTTATGGGATGCTTCACCGATGGCACTTCATAACTGATTCCTGTGGGGAGTCAGTAAGGTGTATAAGTATTTCTAGATGTTTTTACTAACTGTCGATTTACAATAGTATTTTATTCATCACTTTTATTTCTATTTTAATTAAAAAAATATGCTAGGTGCTCTATAGCAGTATTAGATGGATCATCATGTTTGGTACAGTTGTGTCTTAGGCACTTACATTGCTGTGTTCGTAAGGCACATTCCTCTTTCATTTGCTGTACTGTAAGCTTTTGTAATCTAAAAAGCATTACTTTCAAGTGGTTTGAAATACTGTATGTTTTTGGAATTACTGTAAAATGTGATTGTTCCCAGCAAGAGAAACGACGTAATCTTGTAGATATATCACCTTTTAATGGCTAACAAAAATACATGATGTAATAATAGCGAGCTTCCGAACCAACGCAGGGTTCTTCTTCAGGCTAAATGGATTGGATCTGAAGAGGCATGGATATTTATACACACTTATAACATACATACTTATGACAAGGCACAAGTATGTCATAAGTATGTATGTTATAAGTGTATATAAATATCCATGCCTCTTCAGATCCAATCCATTTAGCCTGAAGAAGAACCCTGCGTTGGTTTGGAAGCTCGCTGTAACATCATGTATTTTTGTTAGCCATTAAAAGGTATCATATCTACAAGATTACTTGGTTTCTCTTGCTGGGAACAATCACATTTTGCTCTACTGGCTAACACCGTACCAAACCTTGGAATTACTGTAGCACCCTCAGAGGACAAGATTAAGTCTAAATATTCTTTAGGGCTTTCTGAACTTTTTCTTAAGAAAGACATTAAATTGTTACTGTTACTGAAACTCAGGAAAAATCTGCAATGCAATTTCAGTGCTATTCCAGATAAAAATCAATATTCTGTACATAATGCTATGATTTACATAGTTAGTTGTGATATTCTCATGTTTGAATTCTTCTATATACAGTAGAAGTTTGCAACACAGGGCGCAAGACTCGTTCCCATCGTGGTGCCCTTTACTTACAAGCTTAATTGGGATTTAAAATAGAAAACATTATGTTTAAGCAAAAAAAAATCAATGATTCAAGAATGAACTTTTTGTGTCATAGTGGCAGGCTATAATCAAGATCCAAAGTGTTGTTAAAGGAAATGTATGACCTATATATTTTTCTACTGATTAGAACCAGATGGTAAAAAATGCAAATTGTACGTTCTTTTTTTGTTACATTGTCTGTACATGACTCTAGGGCAGCCATCTTGCCTGAGCTGCATTTTACAGCACTTAAAGGGGTTGTCCCGCGCCGAAACGGGTTTTTTTTTTTTTAAACCCCCCCCCCCGTTCGGCGCGAGACAACCCCGATGCAGGGGTTAAAAAAACAACCCCCACAGCGCTTACCTGAATCCCGGCGGTCCGGCGTCTTCATACTCACCTGCTGAAGATGGCCGCCGGGATCCTCTGTCTCCATGGACCGCAGGGCTTCTGTGCGGTCCATTGCCGATTCCAGCCTCCTGATTGGCTGGAATCGGCACGTGACGGGGCAGAGCTACACGGAGCTACACGGAGCCCCATAGAGAAGAGGAGAAGACCCGGACTGCGCAAGCGCGGCTAATTTGGCCATCGGAGGGCGAAAATTAGTCGGCACCATGGAGACGAGGACGCCAGCAACGGAGCAGGTAAGTATAAAACTTTTTATAACTTCTGTATGGCTCATAATTAATGCACAATGTACATTACAAAGTGCATTATTATGGCCATGCAGAAGTGTATAGACCCACTTGCTGCCTCGGGACAACCCCTTTAAGAGATGCTCTTGAGTCGAAAGCATGGGCCATTCACACAATGGACAAGAGAGGACCCATTGACCTCTATGGGAGATTGTTCTAGGCTCATTCTGTGACCTGTGCATCTATTGTGAATAGTAGATCCTGTGTTAACTATTTCATTGTAATCCTGTTGGTGATCATAATGAGTTGAGTGCTGAAAGGTTTTCTGTACAGACCAGGGCATGGCAGATTATTATTATTAACATAAAAACATGATTTATATTATAGGTCATTTTCTGGTTACATAGTCCCTTTAAGGGGTTCTAAACCTAGGGAATATTGGAAAAAAGAGTAGTGATGTCTAGGGTAGCCCATCTGGAAATTGGTTGCCAAATTACATTTATTAAAGAGATATTCCTTTTCAAATGATCACAAAAAGCTTAACTTTTCAAATAGACCATCTCAGATGTTCATGAGATTTGGTAGGATGGTAGAGGGTATAAAATAACTTGCAGATATAAAGTTGTACCCCTCAGTGATAGACAGTATTCATACAGCAGGGTTATAAACATTGGAAAAAGATTGAAATGCATGCTTACAAGATCGACCCCAAAAAATATATTGCTTTGCTTCTAGTTATGCTAGAACTTTCATCTTGGGCTTGTTTTGAATCTGAGGGAGCATGCTTTTCAATTTTTATGTATGCTCAAAAAAAGTGTTTCTAAAAGAACCAATAGGTTCCTATAGAAGCGCTCACATGAGAGAATGTAGGTGCGCTAAATGGAGCACCTGCGCTTGGAATAGACTCCCAGATGCTTACAGCAGGGCATTTAAAATGTGATGCCCAGGAAGCACATTTTAAATGTCCCACTGTAAACTCCTGTTAGTCCCCGCGGGGATGAGGGGACTCTCCAAGGGTTCCCTTAATCCCCGCGGAGACTAACAGGAATTTACAAGGGGACATTTAAAAAGTGCTTTGGGGCAGCACCTTTTAAACGCCCTGCTGTAAGCAGTGGGGTATTCCTCTTGCCCCCCTGCTGCGCAATTGCCCAGCAGTGGGGGCTATAGGAAACTCCCTCCCCCTCTCTCCCCAAGGGAATTCCCTATAGTGGAGGGAGAGGGGGGATGGAGTTACAGGGCTTCCCCCGAGAGCATGTGAGGAAGGGCTGGGGCTACAGGAATCAGCCCTCTAGCCCTGCCCCTGTAGCAACACCCCCTCTATGGTTTGCTATAGGGAATCTCTGTGAGAATCCATATAGCCCCACCCACTCTCTCTGCACTATGGGGATATCCCTCAGGATTTCCCCATAGCAGAGAGCTAGAGGGGAGCTTTGGGAGATTTCCCTATAGCAGGGAGATAGAGCAGACCTTTGGGGAATTTTCCCATAGCAAGGAAGACAGGGCGGAGCTATGGGAAATTAACCATCTCTCCTTGCTATGGGGAAATCCCCCATAAATTCACTCCATCTCTCTCTGCTCTGGGGAAATCTGAAATCCCTGTGGGGCTTTTTCTCTCTCCCTCTTCTCCAAGCGCAGCTGCTCCAGGGACTAGGCAAATTTCAGGCGACTTCTGCGCTTAGAAATTTTGCCTGGCCACGGGATTAACGATATGCAATTTTTTAGCGCGTTTATTCATGTGCTAAAAAAATGCTCATCCAAACGAGCCCTTATGATGAAATATGAGTACTCAATTTCAAGATCACACGATGTGAAGTTTGACCTTGAATATCTAAAAATAAGTGTATGTTCAATTTTTTTTAGGAATAAAGTATGTTACACAGCAAGGGGCGGATTGGGAAATCAAATTGACCCACACTTGTAAAAAAATTACAAAGTGGCCCCATGTTGCAGGTGGGGCAAATACAAGTAGGCAGGGGTCAACAAGTCGTATGCTGCAGCCAAGAAGGAGAAGCCTTTTCGGCATGCATATCTTGCCACAGCAAAATTACTATGAAGCACAGAACATGTTAGAACTGGAGGTCACATTAAGGTGCAGCCTATTATTAACCCGTTAAGCCTCCATCATGTAAATGAACATCATAGAATGACTTGTCTTTAGTTGTTATAACAGACATTTTGTCATGTCTTCTGTGCCCGCAGGATCCCTGTGCTAACTGACAGGCGGGCTCTTGCTATAATGGTAAGGAACAGAAAGACTATGATCCAAGTCATTTAATGCCCTAGATGCTACGGTGAATAGTGGCCATGATACCTATGTGATTAGACAGAGGGAGGGAGCTCCCTGTGTCCCCATTGGTCCTCTCACAAATGTAATTGCAGGATGCGGATGGGTAACCATGGCAGACAGAGGCCTAGGAAAGACCCACAGACATCCCACAGCTGTATGACTATTAGACGGATCCTTTAGCAAAGCCTAATAGATTACTTTGCAGTTTTAGATGCACATGGAATAATTCTTTGCGATACTGAGTATACTAAAGATCACATTGTAAAATGCAAACCAGAAACCAGCTCCTCTGCAGTCGCTCCCATGCCAGGACAGGCTGGAAACAACAACTGATGCACTGGAAAATGGAGAAAGTCCAGCGTTGGGTTAAAAGTAGAGATGAGCGAACGTACTCGTTTCGAGTAATTACTCGATCGAGTACCGCCATTTTCGAGTACTTCAGTACTCGAGTGAAAAGTACTCGGGGTCGCCGGGGGGCGGGGGGCGCCGTGGGTGACTGGGGGGTAGCAGCAGGGAACAGGGGGGAGCCCTCTCTCTCTCCCTCCCCCCCCACTCCCCGCTGCAACCCCCCGCTCACCCACAGCGCACCCGAGTACTTTTCACCCGAGTAGTGAAGTACTCGAAAATCGCGCTGCTCGATTGCGAAATCGCCCTTACCGAGTACGTTTGCTCATCTCTAGTTAAAAGCTTTCAGTCTTGATTAACGGCAACATGCTTGCCTGAAACATGTAAGAAGGCACCTGTCCTTTGTTCCTCCATGTCTGTCTGTCTAGATCATTTAATAAAGCCTGAAAGCTTTTAACCCAATGCTGCACTTTCTCTGTTTTCCTGTGCAAAGGTCATATTGTGGGTGTAAATAAATAACGGAATATATGTTAATAAAGTTTATTGAAATTTTTTTACAGTTAAAAAACAAAAAACTTTTTTATTTTTATTTTGCAGATGTGACGAAAAATAAATCACATGCATAGTATCACTGTAATCATCATGACCTGTATACTTACCTCCACACTGTCACTGAACGAAACCCACTATACCAAGACAAACATTACTATAATATCACCATACTATCACTGAATAAAGACCACTACAAAGATCAATACTATCAATAATAACACTATGTGAGAAACAAATAATACTGCCACATGATGACCACTTATTACCACCACAGTGTTGCTGAAAAAACACTATACAAAGATGAATATTACTTCTTGATATTACTTCCATGATCGCTCTAACTGGAACTCACTAGCTGAGCTGTACAGGCACGGACTGCAAAGCTCGGGAGGGGGAGGAGCGGCACAGGTGAATATAACTTTTTTTTCAAATTACCAAAAAAATCTTCTCCCCTCCACCAGCCTCAAGACCCAACCAGCCTGCTGAGAATTTTCCCAGTAGGTTGAATGACTAGTAAGCCACTGTACACAGGTAAATGTAAATTAAATCCTATGTATGAATACAGTGTATCACTGAAGGTTAAAATTTTACATATGTAAGTTACTTTTTGCCCTGTACAATCCCATACAATTTCATGAAAATATGAGATGGCGGGCTTGGGAGCTGTGATGATTTGGCATGAATTGACCCTAAAAGATAGATCAGGGAAGCTGAGTCTTTGAGATAAGTGTTCACATCCTAGGACACATTTTAAGAGAGTTGATCTCAACAATGATAGATCTTCCTGGAATGTCTTTACTATCTTTTCGAACCTTTGGTAGTATATTGTCATGTTGGGATTGGAAAGGCAAGGTATTATTTTTAGGACAAAAAACAACAATGTATGCCTTCTCTAAAATACATTTACATTTGTGTCTTCTCTCTGACGTCACATTTACAGGCTGCCCCAACCTATTTACTGGTCACAGGCACTAGAGCCGATAGCAGAGCTCAGTGATCGATTGCTGAGCTCTGCTATTGGCTATAGAGCCTGAGCTGTCCCACAAACCGGGTGGGACTGCAGCTATAAGTAAATAAAGCAGCGGAGTACTGAGCGACAGAGCAGGACACAGCAGGAGCGGGGAGAGAAGAGTATATGCCTATTACTTACTATATTACTGCATAGGAAAGGCTTTTTATTAAAAACCCTTAGGCCAAATGTCCATGGGCAGATTTTAATTATAAAATCAGTGCGGGAGATCCGCAGACCTACAAGCCCATAGGAATGCATTAGCATCTGCAGGTCTATTTAATGCATATGGATGTGATATTTTTTTCCCGGCGTGTGGATAGCACGTGTGAGAAGAAGTCGCAGCATGCTCCATTTTTCTGTGGATCCCACAGGGATGGCTTCCATTGAAGTCAATAGAAGCCATCATATCCGCGACACAGCCACAGCTGTCATTGTGGAAGTGCTCCGGATCCGCGGGAGAGCAGGAGATTAAAAAAAGAAAAAGTGAGCACGGTGCATACGCGGCATATGCCAGGCAAAAGAAAGAAGATCAGGCTGCGACGGAGGAGAGCCCCGTAGCGTCCAGACAGGTGAGTAAATGTAATTTTTTGGCCTCATGGCTGAGGGCATGGGTGGAAATCGCTGCAGGATTCCACACTTGTGCGTGCCCGTGGACATGAGGCCTTAACTCCTTCCCGCCCCAGGACGTACATTTATGTCCTGGAACGTCGGGGTATGTATGAAGAGAGGTCGCGGGTGACCTCTCTTCATACAGCGTGGGTGCCAGCTGTTTATTACAGCTGACACCCATGGGCAATAGCTGCAAACGACCGTGTGGCTGATTGCGGCTATTGACCCTTTAAATGCCGCGGCATTTTAAACCCCCAAACGATGTTCGGGGGCCCTGTACGGCCCCCCGCGGTAAGATCGGGGGAGCTGTACAGGTGTCATGGCAGCCGGGGGTCTTCTAAAAGGCCCCAGGGCTGCCT
Organism: Eleutherodactylus coqui; assembly: GCF_035609145.1. Classification (NCBI taxonomy): domain Eukaryota; kingdom Metazoa; phylum Chordata; class Amphibia; order Anura; family Eleutherodactylidae; genus Eleutherodactylus; species Eleutherodactylus coqui. The sequence continues at coordinate 96,072,860 of NC_089839.1, read as the reverse complement.
TGGGAGACTGCTTATGAAGCCATCCCCGTGGGGTGGCTTGATAGGCTGCCGGTCAGAATGCAGTATGACGTAATGCTAGAGCATTACGTCATACTGGAGGAGCCATCAAAGCATCGCATGTTGTAGTCCCCCAGATGGGCTTAAAAGAAAAGTGAAAAAAGATCAATGAAGTTTTATTAATTGTAAAAGTTTAAATCACCCCCGTTTGCCATATGTATAATAAAAAAATTTAAATCATAAAAGAAAAATACATATTTGGTATCGCCGCATCCGTAAAATTCTGATCTATCAAAGTAGAGCATTATTTACCCCGCACAGTGAACGTCGTCTGAAAAAAAAATAATAAAGAACGCCAGAAATGTACTTTTTAAGTTACCCGGTCTCCCAGAAAAAACGCAATAAAAAGCGATTAAAAAGTCGTATGTATTCTGAATTGGTACTATCAGAAACTACAGGACATCCCACAAAAAATGAGCACTTGCTCAACTACGTTGACAAATGTTATTGCGCAGAAGATAGCGGCAGAAAATAATTTTAAAAAATGAAATGTCTGAAAAAAAAAAAAGAGTAGTGCAGTAAAAAAAAAAATTATACAAGTTTGGTATCGTAGTAATTGTACTGACCCATAGAATAAAGTTATCGTGTCATTTTTTTGCAGTTTGTGCGCCATAGAAACAAGACGCACTGAAAGATGGCGGAATGTTGTTTTTTGTTTTTTTTCCATTTTACTCCACTTAGAATTTTTTAAAAGTTTTTCAGTACATTATATGCTACATTAAATCGCACCAATAAAAATACAACTTGTACTGCAAAAAAACAAGCCTTCATACAGCGATGTCAATGGATAAATAAAGAAGTTACAATTTTTTTTAAAGGGGGAGGAAAAAACGTAAATGGAAAAAAAAGGGGCCGCGTCTTAAGGGGTTAAAGTTCTGCGCTTCGTTTTTCTGAAAATTAATATTATGGAATTCAGTTGAATCTAATGAGTAAATAACAAATAACAAACCAGCCTATACCCGTGCAAGATTCTTGCAGTTTCAGTACAGCACCTGCGTTGCCCCCCCACCGTGTCTGTTTTCAAACTGCAGTCAGCCTGTTCACTGGATGCCACAGGTTGCTACAGCCAGTCACTGAGTTTTGTGGTTGACCGCTGAGGTCTGTGATTTGATACAGCAGCCTGTGGCATCTCATCAGCAGGCAAATTGCAGCCTGTAAAAGCAAACCCAGTGGGGTGAACGGAGGGGCTGCGCTGGTGCTGTGAAGCGCTTGGACAAGTGAGTTTAGGCTGGTTTGTTACTTTTATGGGCAGCCTATTTTTAACAAAAATAACTCAAAAAAAACCCTTTAAGTCTTCAATTTACCCCAACTAACGCGTTTTATTTTTTAGATACAGCTGAATTCCGTAATATTAATATTCAGAAAAACAAAGTGCAAAACTTAATAAATCTCTGTTGGAGAAAGAAGATTGAGTCATTAGAAGAGTGGACAATCGGGGCAGTATCGTCCTACAAGGCTGAGAAGTGCTTTGGATTCTAGAATTTAATGCACTTTATTTCTAGGCTTCTAAGATCCTTTAACCATAAGTCACATCAAACTGGTTCCATTCCTCAATAAAAACCTCATCCTTTTTCAAACATGATACAAACCGTATTCTGAGAGCGCTAGAGACAAGAGTTTCATCAATATATGTAAAGGAATCTGAAAGTAAGGTGGTGTTGTAGCTCATCTTTTAACAATATGTCAAGTTCAAAGAGCATCTTGTAGAAGCATTCAGAGGGGATTGGAGAGCTACCTGAGCAGTCATTTCCATAGTAGCCCTGCCCGTCTTGTAATGGGCTATCAGTAGAGATGAGCGAGCGTACTCGGAAAAGCACTACTCGCTCGAGTAATTTGCTTTATCCGAGTATCGCTGTGCTCGTCCCTGAAGGTTCGGGTGCCGGCACGGAGCGGGGAGCTGCAGGGGAGAGCGGAGAGAAACGGAGGGGAGATCTTTCTCTCCCTCTCTCCCGCCCACTCTCCCCTGCTCCCCGCTGCGACTCACTTGTCAGCCGCAGCGGCACCCGAATCTTCAGGGATGAGCACAGCGATACTCGGATAAAGTAAATTACTCGAGCGAGTAGTGCTTTTCCGAGTACGCTCGCTCATCTCTAGCTATCAGCCTTCCTCGCTACTTCTGTTTGTGCAGTAATTCATATTAGTGATAGCAGTGATAAAAGGGACAGTAGTTGTAGTTAGAAGCTGTAGATATTGGTTCTCTATCAGATACATCGACAGTCTGTTGGTCCAAACCACTTACAGTATGTCGGGCAATATGGATTTCACTCATATACACTACTGCTTGTTGCTGCCACAAAACCATGATAGGTGAGTGAGTTTCCACCAGACTCATCCGTCCATCATTTGCAATATACTGTAGACGAGGTGCTCTGGCATTATCTCTTAGGGTGGTTTCACACCTGCACTAGGGATTCCACTTTCCTGCTCCATTCGAAGAACAGGAAAGAGCTGAATGGTCCAATCTGAGGACAGACCTGAACAGCGCCATTCGACCCCATTGACTATAATATGTTCCGCCCACCAGCCCGGTTTTTGGCTGGATGAAAAAGCCCTGCATGCAACACCTTTTCTTCCAGTATTTGCAGCCGGCTCTGTGTTGGAACCTTTGACGGGACGTTCCGATGCAGATGTGAAACCACCCATAAATGGTTTGTACCGAGATTGCAAGCTATCCCTTATCCATAGGGAAGAGGATAAGTTGCTCATTGGTGGGGTCCTCTACCGATCTCCAGAAAGGGACTCCTGTGTCCCGTTTTGCCTGTCACTTCTCCCCCACCGCAGTAACATCAGCATGATGGGAGCGTTGGCCGAGTATTGATTTCAATGGTGCTGACAGAAACACTCGAGAGCATACGGCTCAGGTATCTCCATAGCCCTCCATTCAGTCTTCTCACTGCGGGGGTGCAGTAACCCTGCAGTGAGGAGGATTGGGGGGGGGGGGGGGGGCGGACCACTGATCTCAAAATCCTCGTTATCCCCTATCCTACGTGCAGGGTGAATGCTATATTTATTAAGCCTCACATCATTTTTTCTTTACATTTTTCTGCGTGCGAAGACTGGTCATAGACAAGAGCTGCGCCATATTCATCAGTGTGGGCCATGTGGAGAAATACAGTGCCCACTGCGCCCAAATTATCCCGACGAACTATCCCCCTACCAAAGCTATAATCTAGCCCTCCCCCTCGGCTGGATGCACACTGGCATATTTGGCAGCATATTATGCACAAAAAATCTGCACGCGCAATACGCAGTGAATACAGCCTTTTGATTTCAATGGGTTCGTTCACATAAGCGTATTTTGTATGTGCCAAAAATACGCAGCATGCTCTTTTTTCTTGCATATTCGCGCAAGGAAAGAGCATATATTGAACTAATTAAACTAATTGCCCATTTCAATGAAATGGGAGAACGATTACCGCGTGCAAAAAGTACAGTGAAACATGCACATGTACGTGCAAATACGTAACGCCCATTGCACAAATGTGCTTACACCCATGTGATATGGAGTTTTGCGCAGTAAGTGCTTAGTCTTACGGGTGCCTGAAAACTTACTGCAGATAGAAGACGGCCGCACTTCAGGACGGACGACTCCCCGAAGCGCTGAAGAAAGAACACATCACCGGCAATGAAGCTGGTCACATGTTCTTTCATCCAGCGCTGCAGAGAGACGTCCGTCCTGAAGTGCTGCCGTCTTCTTCCTGCAGTAACACGGGCGCCGACGCGCTTGTGTGACTAAGCCCTAACAACGCAGTCAAGCGAGCTGATGATGTCACAACATTTTTGTCCCCTTCCGGTGGCATAGTGTCCTGCGAAAAAAACACAGAATTATGTGTACAATTAAGTGTTTATGTGATTTAGTGTGTGAAATACGTTCTGAAACGCCGAGAATAGGACATGCTGCGTACGATTTTACACATGTCGTGTGCATTTATGCAGGCCCACAATGGGCTCTTGTGGGGCACATGTGCGCACCAACACAGGTCATGGCGGGTATTTTTTCATGTAATTCACAGCCAATCAAATACATCGCCTTCTGCTGTTTCGCTCACATTTGCGTGTATGCGTTGCAAAATCCAAGAGCCCAAAAAAAGAACGCGGCAAGTTCTATTGTGCTACGAATTACCCATTGTTGTCTATGGGCACAGAAGCAACGCCGCCCAACGCAATTGTACCGTAAATTTAAGGAAAAAAAGCAGTGAGCTCCGCTGCCATGTGCAGTACAATACCGCTGCCATAAACGGCGGTAGGCCGGCGCACCGGCAAGAAAATCTTGCGTGACTAATACGCAGGGTTTTACGCATACAGTCGTGTGAGCCCGGCCAAAGAATGAAACATGGCATTGAGTTGTATTCACTGTGTATTACACTACGCTGATACGAGCGCTGCGAGACGCACAGATACCAACCCCCTTTTTTTTGGAACAAATTGCAGCATGTCCTATCTTTGGGCGATCCCTCGGAGCACATCGCCTATTGTTTTCAATGAGGCCGGCAAAAATATGGCTTTACGTGCGAGGTTGGCGCAGCGGAGGATGGCTACTTCCCTTAAGTGGAGGGGTTAACACAAAAACGCCTGGCAGCCGCAGCTACTTTGTCAAGAGCAATATCGGGCCCAGTTTCACGGCAAATATGACCCTCGCCCCTGTGAAATCAGCCTCAGGGTCCGGTCACACGGAACGGTAAATTGCTGACCGCGTTCGCTCGTGGAAGATTAAAAACGGAGCGTAGTGCGATACACCCAGAATCTGGACTGGTTTGTACAGTTAGGTGTAAACAAGGTTTTTATTCACTGACAGCAAGCAGAGCTTATAGATAACGTGTGAACTGCATGAAGGGACTGAGCTGCATACAGAGAAGGACTAGAGAGGCTCCAACATGGCGCCCAGCCGACTCCCTCTAATGACAGAACTGGAGCCTCTCTGCTGCCAAGCAGCTCCCGCCCGCCTCGTCACACTGAGGAGCCAGCACGGCTCTCCTGGTCACATGACCGCTCCCAGCATGCTCCGCGGCACTGTCATGGCGGCGCACTGAGCCAGGAAGCAGCACATGTGAACAGGTGAGAGAGCGGCTCACTCACGTGTCATCACTTCGCCGTACATTTGACTGACGGCCGACCGCTGTCCCGACACCCGTCTGTCGCGATCCCTTCTCCTGTCGCTGTAATGTGGTGCTCCCTCCTCCCTGTGTGTGATGTTGCAGCATCCAGCGCCATCATCACAGCCCAGCAGCCTGCACTGTTACCTGGCTGTGTGACTTGTAGTTCAGGGGGGCAAAGTCATCATCCCCTCAGGCTTCACGTGTAAGCGCAACTGCACGAGTCTTAGCACAATTTTTTTGCGCTATGATTGAGACTTTTTCGCGTGCGTATCGGTATACTGTACTTTTTCCGCCCGGAGGACATGTTCATTTGCGCGCGGGTCACAAGACGCACAGCTTGAATTGGCTAACTAGTTCCAGATGTGTTCTTCCTTACAGCAGAATTCCGCAGACTTTCACGCATGTCCTTGCACATGTGCGCGTCCACTATTGACTTCTATGGGGACCTTTGACATGCAGGAAGATGGAGCACGTTCTATCTTTGTTATCGCAGTTGAAAATGCGCATGCAAAACACATGCATGTGAACGAACCCAATGAAATGAATGGGTTCTATTCACTGGAAACTGTGTGGCCAAATAAGTGCGTGTGAACGAGCCCTTATGGCTGTCTTTAAACGGGCGATTGTAATTGTAAGGCTGTGTAGTAATAGTGTCTCTAATAGCGTCCCCAGCAGTAATAGCGACCGAAATAGTAATAGCTCCTCCCCCTTCCCCATAGCAGGCCCAGCTGTAATGACCCCTCCCATAGTGGTCCCAGACCTAATAGTTACCCCTACTCCCCCCAGCAGTATTAGTGCCCCCCCCCCCCCCATAGCGGCCTCAGCAGTAATAGTGACCCCCGCCCCCATAACGGGTTCAGCAACTATAGCGGCCCCAGTAGTAACAGTGACTTCCCACCCCCTCCCATAGTGGCCCAAGTAGTAATGTAATAGTAACGCGTGTGTCGTGTTACCCCACCACCACCTCAACGGCCCCAGTGGTAATAGTAACTTGTGTGTCGTTGTGGTCACCCCCCCAATGGCGGGTCGAGTAGTAATAGTGCAGCGTCCAAGGAGCAGGTCCTCCGCTGAGGAGACAGCGGGGTAGAGAGATAACCTTGTCATGGGGCTCTACCATCTCCTCCCCTGGGTGTAGCTCGGGACCCTACCTCGTTACTAACAGGGGGCCCTCAAAAGCAGCCCCAGCAGTAATAGTGACCCTCCCATAGCGTCAGCAGTAGCAATAGTGATTCACACCCCACCATAGCTGCCCCAATAGTAATAGTTACTCCCTTGTCATGGGGCCCTACCGTCTCCTCTCTTGGGAGTAGCTTGGGATCTGACCTTGTTACTAACGGGGCCCTCAAAAGGGGTAACGGTGGTTACCTGAAGTCCTGTTTGTCACTCGTGACGCCAACGTTCCATCCTCTGCGGTATAGCTTCGAGTTGAAATAAAGTAGTCCACGCACGGAGTGTCTTTTCTAGACAAGAATCGGGAATATTCGGCTTTGTACGTTTACTCAAACATGAATAACCGATAATAGTCCAACAATTCTTACAGAGGTGAAGCAGGGAGGATTCACGGGGTAATTGTATCTCTACAGTCCCAGTTATCTGTAGGCATTTTCTCTCTTGGTAACTCTCTTCTCTCTCTCTCCTCTCACCTCCTCTTACGCCCAGCTCCTCTCCCTCTCTAAAGCTGGAACCCCTAGCACCCCCCCCTCCTACAGCTGCCCCAGCAGTAATGGTGACCTCCCATAGCGATCCCAGCAATAATAGTGACATTCGCAACTGCCCCAGCAGTAATAGTGACCCCCATAGCGGCCCTAGTAGTAATAGAGATTACCCCTCCCATAGTGGCCCCAATAGTAAGTGACTCCCCCCACCCCATAGCGTCCCCAGCAGTAATAGTGAGGTCCTATAGTAACCCCCATAGTGGCCCCAGTAGTAATAGTGATTACCTCTCCCATAGCGGCCCCAGTAGTAAGCGTGATGTCCCTATTGTCTTCTGGTGCAGGCAGCCCCTTCTGAGTCTGTGACCGCTGACCTCTCCCCTTGGTGTTTGTGCTGCGTACAGGACGGCGCACGCAGACAGCGGGGGAGGATAGGGGGGAGGAGTGGACCAGCAGTCACAGATTACACTGCACTGCCGGACCAGAGCTGCAGGCTGGATCAGTGGAATGCTTGTTAGGTTACAAGGCCCACAGGCCTTGTGTTTGACATGTGTGGCCTAGAGCAAGTGCTGGAAATGGCCCCTCTGGCATTCAAGCACCTGTGTACGTCAGTCTGAATGGGGGCAAAGACATCTGCTAATGTGACATCGGTGATGGCTGCACCCTCCTACAGCCCTGCGTGTCCGTGGCTTATTGCGGTATACACGGACCTTCAGTAAACCCACAGATTTTTCTAAATTAGGCTGCTTTCACACCTGCGTTAGGGTCAGTTCAGGGTTTCCATCTTTCTGCTCCAGTTTTGGACATGAAACAGAAAAAAATCGGATGTTTTTATCCCCACTGATTGCAATGGGTTTTCAAAAAATGGGAAGCAAATGGAAATGCTTCTGTTCTTGTAGGTTTCAGGTTTTTTTTTTGGATAGGAGAACAGCAGTCTAAAACGTCATTTTTTTTTTCATTAAAAAAAACCTGCAACCTGACAGAATGGAAGTAAATGGAAGTCTTTCTGTGTTTTTTTTTTTTTTAACGCCATTGAAATCAATGGGGAAAAACATTTTATTTCAGTTTCTCTCTAACAAAACCGAAACAGCGAGACGGAAACCATGAACTGACCCTAACGCAGGTGTGAAAGCAGTCTTTAATTGGTCTCCAAAATAACTTCCGCTTTCCCTCGTGTGTGTTGTCGTGTCCATCGGGTGATTTGCCTCTGACATGTGAGTGGTGATGCAGTTTCAGGTCTCCTTTCCATAATTCTGCGATGGCCATAACTCCATCTTCTGCTTCTATGTACGTATTGCAGGTATCTGGGAATTATCAAGACACAATCAAAACTTGTCTCCTGCCTCACGTCCGCAGACTTCTCACCCGCTTCGTTCTTCACTACTATAGAATGGGGACCGCCCTGGAACTGGATATCCTCAGGGGCTTCCAGATGGCTCCACAAAGCTCTCAGTACGAGGCGGAGTTGACTGCAGGTAAGAGGCGCAGTCGCCATATGTGGGAGATCACCGCTCATAGTGCCTTCTCATTGAATAACGTTCCTTTAACACGCAACGATTATTGCTCAAAATTCGTCCAAACGAGTGATGGTGAATGATAATCGTTCAGAGTGAAAGTGGAACTATTGCTCACTTGTCGTTAGCGGGTGTTCAAGCTGGCTTTTCTGTCAGACAGCTGAATTTAGTCAATTTTTTTTTCAGCGCAGCACTTGCCAAATTGTTTGTTGTAACAACAAAACCCTTTAAAGACATCGCGTTTTTTCTTTTTTTCCCGTTTTCGTTTTTTCCTCCCCACTTCCAAAGAACCATAGCTCTTTTATTTAACCATCAATGTAGATGTCTGGGGGCTTGTTTTTTGTGGGACGAGTTGTATTTTTCAGTGAGTCTATGTAATGCACCATATAGTGTACTGCAAAACTTAAAAAAAATTCTAAGTGGAGTCAAATGGTAGAAAACACAATCCCGCCATCTTTGGTGGTAGGGGTCTTGTCTTTACAGTGTACACACTGCAGCAAAAATGACATCACTTTATTCTGTGGCTCAGTGCGATTATGATGATATACAATTTATATAGTGTTTTTTTTCCCCCCGCTCTACTACTTTAAAAAACATATCTTTGGAGGCAATAAAATTATTTTCTGCTGCCATCTTCTGACAGCCAAAAGTTTTTTTTATTTTTCCATCAACATAGTTGTGCAAAGGCTCGTTTTTGTGGGATGTCCTGTAGTTCCTATTGGTACCATTTTGGAGTGTATATATGACTTTTTTGATAGCTTTTTATTCAATTTTTGTTTTATTACAAAGAGGGTGACCAAAAAGCACAATCCTGGCAGTGTATTTTTTTCTGATTAAGTTTTCCATGAATAATGCATTACTTTGATAGATTAGAGTTTTATGAAAACAGTGATATGTTGTTTTCTTTTTCCTTAATTTTTTTATTTTTTCATTATAAGTATGGTAAAGGGAGGGGTTAAATTTCTATAACATTTGTTATTTTCTTTTAATAATTAGAACTTTTTTTAGTCATATTTACATTTTTTAAAATTGGTTTCCATAGGGGAGAAGAACATGCAATGGTTTGATCGCTTCGGCAGTATGATGTAATATCATAGTATTACATTCTACCACAATCTTACAGGCAATCTATCAAACCATGCCATGTGCAATACATCATAGGTAATCTGTAATGGCAGTCCCAGGAGCCTTCAGAAGGCCCCCGGCTGTGAATGCAACTGAATGTCATCCTGCGATGTCATCGTGGAGGAGCCGTTGGGGACCCCCAAACTCCGATTGGGGCATTTAAATGGGAAGTTAGAAGTTATAGTGGCATTTAAAGGGTTAACAGCTGCTATCCGTGTGAGCGCTGTCCGCACCTATTGCAGCCAATACCTACATTTCATTGTTAAGTCGAAATGTTGCTGTCAGTGTGTCAAGGAGGAATAAAGCGCATCTTATTTGATGTTTTTCTGCATCATCTATGCTGCCCTTTTGCTAGTTTTGCTTTACCCCTCTTGATCCACATCGCAGGCCTCTCGCCAGCCAAGCCAGAAACCTACTGCACACTGATGAGGGACAAACACCCCGAAACAGCTGTATGTGAATGGTTTCCTGGCTTGGTTTTCTATTCCCAATCATTGTTTTACAGACCTGTTAAAAAGTCTTACATTGATTTGAAGAAATGCTGCAATCCAATAGGTGGTGCAGCAGAAGTATTGTTCCATCTTCCTTATTTACATGTATTTTATTCAATACACTGCAAGCTGGAGGACTAAGATTCTTGCAAGATCCATCAGGCTGACTGAAGGACTCTCAACCTACTGATAGGAGGGGAGCAGGAAGATTGTATATATCATTTACAGCTTTGAGGCAGATGTTGTGGGACACATTACTGTGGCTGTATAGGAACATTTTTTCCTAGGTCAGCCTGCAGTACCTTCCCAGCTATCTCCTTGCTGTTGTTTTGGTGGTCTTCACTTTCAGGTGCAGAATGAGGATGTCCTGACACCAGCATATGAGACTGCTGAAGTTGGCTGGTAATTGTTTGCATTGGTCACATAGCCCTGGTGTTAGTAACATCACTAGTGGCTATTTACTTACTTATGTCTGCTGCTGCCCATACAAGTCTATAGAGAAAGGTAGGGAAGTAGGAGAAGCTGCAAGGGGGAGAAACTTTATCTTCATTGCTGGCTCATTGCTTGCTTATGTCTCATGCTGCCCACGTCTATGGAGAAGTAGAAGTAGTAGAGAAGTAGTAGAAGTTGCAGGAGGGAGAGGCAAGCAGGGAAACTCGCACAGAGTTATTATCTGCCAGCTACTGAAATCACATCTACATTATGAAGTGCTGCTGTGTAATGGCCTCCATGATGCTCTTACTTATGAGAGTGTGCTACAGAACGATAGAGAAGAAGGTATCATGCACTCCTATATTTGCAGTGTATGGTAGACAACATAGTAACTAGTCTAGACCGAATAACCTCAGGGGAGACTTCAAATTAGAGATGGAGTCTGCAAAGGGAAAATCAGGTGATAAAAGTCATGTACTACCCCTTTTCACAGTAATCTGGCTATTAATCTAGCTTTGTTTTGAATGCCTTTTGTGTAAACTAGACTAGGTTTTGGCTTCTGCAAGGCAAAGGAAAAACTACCATATTTTCCGGCGTATAAGACGACCCCCAACTGTCGACTTATATGCCGGGAATACGATGTAGGAAAAAAAAATCAATACTCACCTCATGCGGCGCTGTTGCAGGCTGTCGCTCCCTCCTCATTCAAGCCCCGCACCCAGAGAGCAATGCTCTGTCGGCAAGGAGGAGGGAGCGACAGCCTGTAGCAGCACCGCAAAATGCCGCGGGAGGTGAGTATTGGTTTTTTTTTTTCTACAGCTTATACCTGGTGTATAAGACGACCCCCGACTTTGAAGAAGATTATCCTGGGTTAAAGGGTAGTCTTATACGCCGGAAAATACGGTACTTGTTATGAACCTACAGAAAAGAAATATCCGGTGTCGACTAGGGAGTGCCATAACTGGATGCCTCGTCAGTACAATTTGGAGCATGAAGTGACGAATCGAGGTTCCATCTGCATTGGTAGTGATCCAAACTTCTGAAGAAGTTTTCTCCGGACTGACTAACCCGGGCGGTGGAATTTCCAGTTTCTGTAATGGTGTGGGGATGTATGTCAGCGAAAGGCGTTGGCAGTGTCCACTTCATAGTGAATACCATCAAAGCTCCTATGTGCCTAAACATTTTGGTTAAAGGGGTTGTCTCGCGAAAGCAAGTGGGGGTATACACTTCTGTATGGCCATATTAATGCACTTTGTAATAAACATCGTGCATTAAATATGAGCCATACAGAAGTTATTCACTTACCTTCCCTGCGCTGGCATCCCCCGTCTCCATGGCTCCGTCTAACTTCAGCGTCTAATCGCCCGATTAGACGCGCTTGCGCCTTCGGGTCTGTCCGGCAGCAGCGGCGTTCTGGCTCCGCCCCTTCTACGCGTCATCGCGTAGCTCCACCCCGTCACGTGTGCCGATTCCAGCCTCCTGATTGCCATATTAATTCACTTTGAAATTTAATATCTCCTTGCTCCCAGCGAGCAACGGTCGCCGAGAGCCTGGAACAGTGACGGGTGGCCTCGTTGAGCGGTCGCCGGTCACGTAATAAAAAAGTAGCTCTCTAACATAGGTCGGTCTCACATGACCGGATTAGAATTACGGATTCCGCATGCATCTGATCCGCGGTAATACGCAGATCAATCGCATTGGATTACACAATTCCGCTCACATTAGTGGGTTGGAATTGTGTAATCCACTCGCAGAAAAGAGAACGCAGCAGGTTCTATTTTATCGTGGCTATCCGCAGCATAGAGCCCATTGTGCTCCATGGTCGTGGATATACCCGCTGCCCATACGCAACTACATTGTATATGGGCTGCGGGTACCCACGTCATCGCTAAGCGACGGTGCGGGAAATACAAACAACAAAAAAGGTACTGCGCATGACCACCCGTGTAAGTACGCAGTTATGCGCAGTACATTACGCGGCCGTACGCAGGGTCACAGCCGGGCTTACAGATGGGATCCGCTGCGGGCCTCCGCAAGCAGATTCCACCTACGGCTGCGTGTGCCCGGCGTTATTCAGACCGCTACCTGTAATACGTATTTTACAAGAAGCCCTGGGAACGCTCGCCTTCATGCAGTTCCAGGAGCAGCTTGTTGAGCGCCTTCTATGTGAGACCGCCGCACCTGAGCAAGCTTACGGAGACTAACGGAACGCCACTTTTTACACCCATACCCACCACTGAGGTCAAGAAATGACCCCCAAAAAGCATAAGAGGAGGGAGGATACACGGTTTTATTGCCCCATGGGCCCATTCCAACCAGCCTCCGTAATTACCCGTCTTCGGAAATACCACACAGTTCACATTATTACTTTTATCTAAGATTTGCGAACGTCGAAAAGGGCGCGGAGTGTGTGGGGGAGGGGGGGGGGATTTTTAGGGAGTCAATTTTTATTCCGTACAAATAAGCAATGGGGCCTGGGATTTATTCAGTTGTGCCCTGAAATCCAACGGGTGTTCCCTCCATTATGGGCCTAGCCATGTGTCCTGTAAGTAGATTAGGGCCACAGTGTGTATGTTTTTAAACACGAGACAAACAGGGGTATCCATTTTGGGGTGAATGTCTTTATTCCTATGTACACTGTACAAAAAAACTGTTTTTAAATTTTAAAAATTGCCAAAAAAATTTGAAAATCGTTACTTTTTCCTTCTGCTTTGCTTAGATTCATTCAAATACTGTGGGGTCAAAATACGCAGTACACCCCTAGATGAATTTGTTAAGGGGTCTAGTTTTCAAAATGGGGTCATTTAAGGGGGGTTCTTTATAATTTTGGCCGCTCAATGGCTCTATAAGTGGGCAATGGGGCCTGAAATTTATTCAGTTGTACCCTGAAATCCAACGGGTATTCCTTTCATTGTAGGCCTAGCCATGTGTCCTGTAAGTCTATTAGGGCCACAATGTGTATGTTTCTGAACACGGGACAAACAGGGGTATCCATTTTGGGGTGAAAGTCTTCATTTATATGTGTGCTGTACAAAAATTCTATATTCTATATTATGTTTGCACATATTTAAGATATTGCAGTTGGAAATGTGAAAAAAATGACAATTTTTTCAGAATTTTCCCAATTTTGGCGCTTTTAATAAATAAACACAAATTCTATCGGTCTATTTTTTCCGCCTAAATGAAGTACAACATGTGGCGAAAAAACAATCTCAGAATCGCTTGGATATGCAAAACCTTTCTGGTGTTTTTCCATGTTAAAGTGACATGTCAGATTTGCAAAATTTGGCCTGGTCATTAAGGCACAAACATGCTTGGTCACTAAGGGGTTAACTATACTGCGGATGACCGCGGAGGCTCGCAGGTAGTCATACGTAGTAAGTTTTGTTTGTATTTCCCGCGCTGTTGTTTAGCAATGATGCAGGTAACCGCAAGTGTAAAGGAAAATCGAAACTGCATGCCTTTCAGTGCTTGCGTTTTACCGTGGAAAGTCTGCGTGGATGCCGATTGCAGACTCCGCAATACAAATCTGGTTGTGTGAGACTGGCCTTACAAAGGCAAAAGTTCATGGAAGATTGATGGAAGAAAAAGGCCATGTGCTGCATCTTTGTTTATAAATAAAGAATTTTAATACAAATAAAAAAAATAATTGGATACCAAGCAGAGCAAACAACCCTTTTCAAAAAGTTTATACAACCCAATCAAACTGTGGTACAGAGTATAGATACAAATCATTCAACAGCCAGGAAGATTCACATGCCAATGCAGTACACTCAAAGAGCCAAGAGCGCTCTCCTTGAATTCTCTTTATGGTTTTTAACATGCTGTATATTGTTAAAAACAAGGGAAAACGAACAGAAGGCATCTGGGTATTAGGCTCGAACCCAGGAGCTCCTGTGTTCCAAGCAGCAGCTCTCCCTGCTGAGCTGGACAGCTCCCCTGCTAGACTTAGCCATGTTCCTGTACTCCAGGTCTGGTTCCCTCTCCTGGCTGCGCTGTGCTCCTAATTGGGCAAACTATAAAAAAGCCTGGCCCTTCCACTGCACCAGTGGGTCATTATTGTGCTCCCTGCCAATAGTCTAGCTTCTCTGAGTGGCATACCCCCACGATCAGACCTATTGTTGTATCCTGAGCACTTCATCTCTAGCTTCTGTGAGCCAATTGAAACGGAGGTGCACATGCGTCTCTACCTCTGTCAAAACTTCAGGATGCTCTGGGGGTGATATATTGGGATCAGTGAGGGTCCCAGTAGTTGAAACCCCTCCAATCAACAAGTTCTTCACTATCCTATAGATGGAGGATAACTTGCTGAGATGGAAGAACTCTGTAAGACCACCTACAAGTTTTGTAGCAGTGTTTGGACCCGTTCTATTATTATTATCAATGCCTTTTAATAGGTGAGGTGTCCAGAACTGTACACAGTATACCATCAGATCTCTATACAGGGGGATCACAATCTCCCTCTTTCTACTGGTTATACCTCTAAATATGCAGCTCATATTGACTCATTTTGAAGCTGGTAGAGATCAGAACCATTAAAGGAATATTTCCATCTTTTTTTTTGCAACTGAGAAGGAAAACCATTGCTGTGGCTACCGAACACCAGGGTGTAGCCTACGGGAAGACTTGAGTGCTTAGTAAAGCGTTGACGTGAATGTGAGCTACAGGAACAGCATGATGCGTTGTGCTGCGCTGTTTATGTAGCTCACATTCACTTCAATGTCAGCTTTAGAAGCAGCGCTGCTCTAAGCACTCGGCTCTTTCAGACTGGTGGTCAGAATTGAGCTTTTTTGATCTTGGCTACCAAAAAGCCAAGATGGGAATACCCTTTTAGGGATGTGTTCACATAGTGGATTTTGCTGCAGATTTGACTTGGAATATATCTGATGACAGTGATACATCTGTTAATAGGAATCCCTGCCGCATAAACTATAGATTTGAAAGCCACATGTGGGGGAAAAAAAGTGAGATTGTTCTTGGTAAGATCAACAAAGTAATCTGGTAGATTTATTAGCCATTAAAAGGTATCATAAATACATGGTGTTACAGCAAGCTTTCGGGTTCTTATTATTTACCCCTCATCAGGCTTATATGAAACTGGTTTGGATGGGACACACATATAACATACAAATGCAGAGGTCAGGGGAGACACCCCTCTTGATCTAAACAAATGTTGACACACAGAAATTTGAGACTTAAAATAATATCAATCCGAGCAAAGAGATGCTTAATTGGTCCACTGAGCTGAGGAATGTGACAGTTTTCTGATGTCTGTTATCTCTACTTTACAAACTGCACATAGGAGATTGAAAAACTACCTTTGCTGCACGATCTATTGGATGGCAACATTCTTACAATCCATTTCTAAAATTTTTATGAAAAAAAGCAAACATTGATTGGGAAGAGGACACCCATCTTGACCTCCTTCAGACCTTTCATATTCTCCACTTATGCAAGAATCCCGGGCTGAGGTTCATTCCATTCTTGAGGGTATCAAACATGGCCATAAACTTATACTCCCAAATTCTTCTGTGACGCTGTAATTTGAAGCTGCCCTTCAGAATGATAACTCTCATCTGCTCTATGCTATGTCCGTGACCACAGTGTTTTGCCACAGATAATTCCGTCTTTTCCTCTTTAATTGAGTGTTGATGAGATCTCATCCTCACTCTCAGTTTTTGTCCTGTTTCCGTGATATAAAACGCCCCAACAGGACACTTACTGCAGCGGATCAGGTATACAACATTGGACGTGGAACATGGAGAAAAAAGTGACACATCGCTTCTTTGCGTGGATTTCACTATGGCAAATCTATATACGAATTTTCCCATTGAAAAAGGCTAAATTTGCTTGCAAACCTGAGTCATAGATGTTGATACAAAATCTGCATGTAAAAATCCATTGTGAATTTTGCTGTGTGAAGGTAGCCAGGACTTAAGGCTAACAAGAAGCTGACAGTACAGAACTCAGACTTGGGGCTCATGTCCACTACTACATTTCCACAGCATTGTACACATGATATGTGGTGAATGGAGGCAGTGCAAGTCAATGGGCTATCATTGTTTCATGCACACCGGCGTGTGGACACTGCGTATTGATATGCTATAGAAATAAACTGCAGTATGCTCTCTTTCTCTGTGTATCGTATGCAGCCCTTCTGCAGGAATTAAAAAAAAATAATTTAAAATCACTTTGCCCATGTCCGTGACGTGTGATTCGTGGGCATGCGCATTGGCATAAACGGGCCCGTACGGGCTCTTCTGGCAGCGCGTATGGGTTGCAATAAGAGATGAGCGAGCGTACTCGGATAAGTCAGTTACTCGAGCGAGCATGGCTCATCCCGAGTAACTGCATCCTTGTCCAAGTATATGCTCAGGGGCAGCGGGGAGTAGAGTGAGATCTCTCTCCCTCCCCCCCCCCCCCCCCCTCTCCTTAGGCTGACTCCACAGACTGAGCCGGCCTTCAGCTATGTATGGCAGCAATATTCTTCTGCGCATGACACCATATATCATGCACACTGTCATGCAGAGTCTTCCTGTTTTTTTGTTTTTTTTCTTTTTTGTATATATGCCGCCCATAGAGAACAGGGCAGCATTCATTGTTTACGCATCCATAGGGAACAATAGGCTCTCTTGCGCATAATATGCGGCAAAACAGAACATGCTGCTTTCTTTTTTTCACTAGTATATTATGCAATTCGTACACGCAAATGTGGGTGAACCAACGTAAGGCAATGTTTTTTTAATTACCTGCGAATTATCGCGTATCACAAATGCTCACACCGTGCACGTGATAGGCGGTAAGCTTGAGCTCATGGGAGGCTGGCCTGAGAATTTCTTCTCCCCAAGTCTGTTATTTTGCATTTAAGTATAGAACTGCAATTTTTGTTGTTTTGACCATTTTATCCAGTAAAGCTGAATAGTTTTCCGTGTTGCAGAGCCCGCCTTCACTATCATTTTTTTTTTGTGTAATCTTTTTATTTTCTTTCGCTTTTCTTATAATCGTCTTCTGTTCTTCCCTCTCCTAATCGAACATCACTGCCGTATCATGTTAAATCCATCTATTTCCATTACACATATGAATAAACGCATCTTTTATTTTACAATAAGTGTGTTCATTTCTCCTTGGCCTTCTTCCAATTTGCTTGTTTTAAAGAGCCATTTGCTGCTTGAGAAGCTCAGACAACGCAGACGTTAGAGATCTGACAGCGGATTTTTGCTGGTCTTTTTTTTCATAGAGAAAATGCATGATTGCACATTTAAGGCTTTGAAGCGTGTGCTTAGCAAGCACACAAGTGCGGTATAGTGACAGCATAGAAGAGTCCTTAAGTCACCTCCAATTATTTAATGAGAACATTGGGTTTAGAATGAAATGAGGGAAACACGTACCAACATTGTCAAGAAGTGGAGCTAAATACATACAAGCAGTGGAGCATGCTCCTTCGTATTGAATGTGGCTGGGACAAAGTCTTCATACCCTTTAATGTGATTGTATTAGTTTATTTTTAAGGGATTAGTGTATTTAAGTGTATTAGTGTATTTTTAGTGTCTTTTATTGTAATCTGTTGATTAGTCTCGAGAAAGCGCTGCAGAATATGTTGGCGCTATATAAAGAAAGATTTATGTAATTGATGCTGGCAATTTTGTGTGTGTGTGTGTGTGTGTGTGTGTGTGTGTGTGTGTATATATTATAATTAGTCTTTTTTTTCCCCCTCATAATTTATATTAATTGCTCAACATTACTGGCCGCAGGGGTGCGGCTCTACTGTTGCTAATGTAAACCAAACCGGGCCACTACAATATTGATCCTAACACTGACAGCTGGCATAGAGATTAGCTGATCAAGATCGATCCCGAGTGGTGAACCCGCTGATTAAGGCTGACTGTCCACAGGTGATGGTCAAAGCGTGATCCGCGGCGATAAATCGCCCGCGGATCACGCTATGAAAAGCTTTCCATAGGCTAACTATGGAAAGTGCAGCCCAACAGTCACAAGCGGAGAGTCATAGCGATTCTCCACTCACGGGATTAACCCTTTGCAATCCAATTTTGGATTGAGGGTTTCCTAGGGGACCTTCTCTTTCTGCCATTTATACAATGGTGCCATCT
This sequence comes from Eleutherodactylus coqui, assembly GCF_035609145.1. Classification (NCBI taxonomy): domain Eukaryota; kingdom Metazoa; phylum Chordata; class Amphibia; order Anura; family Eleutherodactylidae; genus Eleutherodactylus; species Eleutherodactylus coqui. The sequence goes on along the minus strand of NC_089839.1, from coordinate 96,054,385 downwards.
GCTGGCTAGAGCCAGTACAGCAGTATGTGACATGTTGGAGAGGCCCCCGACAACAGAGCGTCCAGTAATCGACAGAAAGAATACCCTGCTGGACGTCTTCCGACATCGGAGCTGTACAGCCTTCAATCAGAATGTCTTTAGACGGCAGTCAGTGGATTGCAAAGGGTTAAAATCGTGGCATGCTGTGATTTGCCGCAATTCTCTGTGATGAGTTTATCTCATCGCAAAGACCTGACAGTGCTCCCACCTCTTCCCCTGCGGCGGAATATCTCTGCCTAACTACTAATGACTGAGAATGTGCCAACAATAGTAAATGTCCCGGACAACCCTTTTCTTAAAGCCTCGTTTACACTGGTGACAAAGTTGCACGATTTTGTCTCGTTGCTACAAATTGCATGTATGTGAAGCCCATGCATTCCTATGGGTTACATGCGACGTTTCGTAGCATGCAACAACCCAACACAAAAACCTAGTGGGTCCGGCGATATGCCTGCCACTCGTGAGGTTTTGTAGCCAATGTTTCCCTATGGAGCCTTCCTATGGAGTTTTCGTGCGGTGCGATGCAACTTTGACAGTGAGAAATCCTTCCGTCAAAGCTCTAATCTAAGCCCTAGCTCCAGGGGAAAAAAATTAAAGCAGTATACATCACCTTAGAAGCGCTGTCAGACCATCCACGTCTTCTCTCCGGGAGCATCAGCCAATCACAGCCAGCACTCGATGAACCAATCATAGCCATTTATCGAGTGCTGGCTGTGATTTGCGAAATGTCAGCCAATCACAGCCAGCACTTCCAGGAGGCGGGGATTTTTCAATCCCCGGCCGGAAGAGAAGAAGATAACCCGTGATGGGGAGAAGCTGCAGCAGAGCCACGGACAGTGCTTCTAGGTGATGTATACTTTTTAAAAAAATGTCCTTCTTCAGCTACGGCTTATTTTCAGGGTAGAGCTCATATTTCAAGCTCCCAACTCCCCCCCCCCCCCCCGCCCCGAAAATCCTCGCATGTGGTCGCGGTATCCGCACGGACCAGCGATGTGATATCACTGCGATTTTTCTCACGATGATTCCCTTGTGAACGAGGCCTAAATGCCACAAAAAATGAAAAATATTCTCATCACTTAGCCGACATTTAGAAATTTCTGCTCATACTTTCCATTGACCTGTTTACTGTCCCCTGCAGGGCATTATGTGTACTGCCTTGCCACTATATATAAAAAATATTTGAAACTCGAGTGAGAGGATCACAATTTCACTGATGCGGTGTGAGGCGCTTTTGCCTGAAAATTGCCTCGCATGTGTTGTTAGATTGCGTATTGATGAGTGCAATATTTGGTTGAGTTTCTGGGCCTGATATCACACTTGTTCATGTGAAACTAACCTAAGTATGTCCATATTCAACTAATTACACTAATTGCCCATTTCAATAGTTGCAGTTTTTTTTTCATGCGTGCAAAAAGTACAATAAAACACACAAAGTGCACAACAGCCATTGCACAAATGCCCACATAAATGTGCTTATGCCCGTGCTAAAAACGGTAAAAAGCGGCTGTTGTTTGGAACGCCTGGTAAAAAGCGCCTGGTGTGAGAGCAACTTAAGAATAGCTTCACATGGGCAAGAATCTTGTTCAAGTTTTGTGCATTGCGTAAATATGAGCTCCATTCTTTTGTATGGAGTCATACATAAGAATGATGTCTTCTATCTCAGTAGTGCTGCGAGGAAAAAAATTGTGGCATGTTCTATTTTTTTCACGTTGCGTCAGAATGCATCGCCCATTGTTTTCAATGGGTCTTTAAATGCATCCCATGGCTCTCTTGCGTGCCGTGCGATAAGAGTTTTCTCATTGAAATCAGTAGATAACACTTCCAATCCTCTATCGTGCGTGAAACTCGCAGGAGAGGATCGGAGGGTCACAGAAGCCATGTGAGGGGTGTTTGCCTGAAAATCGCCTTGCATCCGTGATAAATCTCACGTTGATATTGCGCTCGCCCGTGTGAAACTAACCTGTGTCCATTTTTCAGTGTTTTTATAGTGGATTTTTACCCTTTTTCAGTGAATTTTATGTTAAAATTCTAGCTATTATAGTAGTCTAGCAGAAGACTTCCAAGACACTCTGAAATCTCCTAACGGAAGACTAGAAAAAGTAGTATAGCAGATACCGACTATTATCTGTATATATGGCTTCATGTTCTGCCCACAGAACTGGGTATTTGGGAGGGTATATGTAAAGAATCGGCCCTGCCCCGGCTGGGAGAACGGAGTTTATACATGTGCTTCTTGCCATTTGCTCTGTATATATCCTGAGATTTCCCTCGTGCTTCACTACAATGGCCGACTATTGGTGTTATATTATGACCAGTGTACTTTATGATCATGGCAGACAATTAGCAATTATCTGGAATATTAATATTTTCCTGATCGCAACGTCCTGCACCGCTCTGTTCTAAACAGCCGCAGTAAAACTTGTGATCCTAAAAGTCACTCACACTTCAGATAAAGCCCCTGTTCATCATTATCTCCAATTGCTCGGAGACATTCTCTTTTTATAGTGCTATTTTTCAGAGCGCTCTACTCTCGCCGCGGTCAGGCCGGTGCCTGTGAATTACGATTACACATTATTCCAGGGCTCTTAAGATTGTCATAATGTTAGATTTTCTTTACTGACCCAAAGAAACCAAATGTTTTTTTTTTCTTTGTTATAAAGTCTTCCCTTAGGAGCCAATAGATGTAACCAGACCTAATGGATTGATATTGTGATCGTGCTGCAGCGGTATAAGGATAATTCTCTTCTTTATATGACTTATTACTGCCAGCGGGGCTATTTCTTTTACCGAATCCCAGGAGCCGGTACTCAAAGCTGCTCCAAAGTTCTCATTTGACAAATCACGTTTTGATTTTCTGTTTTATGCAAGTTCTGATTGTTTGGATGCTAAGATAAGAAGGTTGTCTGTTGGAGAGCTGCAACTGCTTCTACGGTCCAGACTATTCTATCCACTCTTGATCTTTACGTGGGATTTGCCTTCAGTGTATATGGTGATGTTACTATAGATTTAAAAGGGACTGTGTCACCTAATATTAGCGTCATAAGCTAAGGTTATGGGCTAAAAGTAGTTGACCCGCTGAGTCTGAGAATGTAAGTCTTATAATTACCTCCCTTGTTATTCACCCGGTATCCGCGCTGGATGGCTCCGCTCAGTGCATTGAGCGGCTCTAAGTGGTCCGCCCATTATAGAATTAGAAATGGCAGGCTACTTAGCAGCACCGCTCAATGCTTCAACCGGGAGATTGACGGGAAAGGTAAGTATAACGCATCCCCGAAATCCCTGAAAAATAAGTGAACACTTTGGATTTCTGCATTGATTTTTGATAGAATGTGGTGTGATTGTTACAAGTCTAAGGGCTCATGCTCATGGCCGGGACAGACTCTGCCTGCGGAATATCGCAGTGGAGTCCACCATGGCGCCCCCAAAACCCCCATACTTGCCACTCCGGATCCGCTGTACGTGTCCCGGTGTGCATGCGCAGTACAGCGTGTGACGCACTGGCAGTGTCAGATGACATGGCCGGTGGTGGGTGGGGCCGCACATTCACGTGATACTTTCCCTGTGCTACAGCGGAAGTATAGCGTGACGGACGGCTTCTATTGACTACAATGGAAGCCGGCCGCGCGTATTGCCCGCGGCAAAAACAGCATGCTGCGTTTCTTGCGGTGAAATTCCGCAGCGTGAACATTGAGCTATTAGGTTCAATAGAACCTAATAGCTCCGGGGTAACGCCGCAGATTTCTGGCTTGTAAAACGCAGCAGAAATCCGGCTATGGGCATTAGCCATAAATCACAATTCTAGAGAAACACCGTGTAACTAAAGACCTATAGTTTGTCTTATATTGAGCACATTGGGTCAACATCCACAGTGCAGAGTGAAAAAGTTACTGAACAATTTCAGCAGATTCCCTTTTGAATGTAATAACCTGTAAATGTCCCTTTTAGCAGCAGTCCTCTCCACCAAATGTTTCCTGTAGCTGCCAATAAGATTTGCACAACATTCGGGAGGACTTCTTTGGGTCAACCATGCCTCAGCATTTCAATAGTGTTAAAGGGGTTTTCTGGTTCAAAGTTATTGATGACCTATGCTCAGGATTGGTTATCAATAGCACATCCAAGTCCACCGCCCAGGACTCCTGCCGATCAGCTAATGTGAAGGAGCTTGTGGATGGAAGCTATAAAATGCCACCTGTACTGCTGTGGTCCAGCATGGTAGTGCAGCTCTCTCCCATTCACTCCAGTGGAAGAGAGCTGCACTGCTATATTGGGCCATTGCAACTAATTCCTTCACACCAGCTTACTACCGGGCGTTCCAAGCTGTGGACCCCACTGCTATTTTGTTGACAAGTCATCCATAGCTCTGCATTGGTAAAACACAAGTCTGTATTTTCAATCTTTCTTTAGGTCATTTTCTAGTGTGCCTTTGGTCATTGTCTTATTGCATCACCCGGTATCTCTTCAACTAGATATCACAGACTGCTGTCCTTACATTCTCTAATGAAAGGTTTTGATACACTTTGGAATTAATTGTTCTCTTAATGATAACGCATCCAGACCCCAAAGCAGCAAAGCGTCTCCAAACCACGATGCTCCATCTACGAGGCTTCACAGCTGGGATGAGGTTCTGGTGTTCGTCTACTTTCCAAACATACTGTTGTGCAAAAAAGTTCCTTGTTTTCTCATCTGTCCACAGAACATTTTCCCAGAAGCATTGTGGAACATCCAGGTGGTCTTGGCCGAATTTGAGGAAGGCCACTATGTTTTATTTTCACTGCCATGGCTTTCTTCACATGTTAACCTTCAACAATCACTGTTTTTGTTCAGCTGTTGTTCTTATAGTGGACACATGAACAGAGCCGTTTGTAGAGTTTTCTGTAAGTCTTTTGCTTTTACATTTGGGTCTTTCTTGCTTCTTTCAGGATTGCCTTTTGTGCTGTTGGAGTGATCTTAACAGAACTCCCTCTCCTTGGGAAAGTAGCAAGAATCCTATTTTTTTAAAAATTTGTAGCTAATTTGTCTAACCATGATTTGATGTATACCTAGCCTTTTCCAACACCGTGTCTACAATGCATCTTCTGAGGGCTGTTTGCATTGAGGCATGGTTCACACTAAAAAAAAAAAAAAAAAAAAAAATCTTTCTTTTGAAGGACAGGTTTGTCAGTAGCCAGGTGTTGTGTGCCTTTATTTAATAGGCAAAACACTAGAGAAATACTCATTTCAAATTTCATTTCCTTAAAGGGGTTGTCCCGCGCCGAAACGGGGTTTTTTTTTTTTTTTAAACCCCACTCGTTCGGCGCGAGACAACCCCGATGCAGGGGTTAAAAAAACCACCCGCACAGCGCTTACCTGAATCCCGGCGGTCCGGCGTCTTCATACTCACCTGCTGAAGATGGCCGCCGGGATCCTCTGTCTTCATGGACCGCAGGGCTTCTGTGCGGTCCATTGCCGATTCCAGCCTCCTGATTGGCTGGAATCGGCACGTGACGGGGCGGAGCTACACGGAGCTACACGGAGCCCCATTCAGAAAAGAAGAAGACCTGGACTGCGCAAGCGCGGCTAATTTGGCCATCGGAGGGCGAAAATTAGTCGGCACCATGGAGACGAGGACGCCAGCAACGGAGCAGGTAAGTATAAAACTTTTTATAACTTCTGTATGGCTCATAATTAATGCACAATGTACATTACAAAGTGCATTATTATGGCCATGCAGAAGTGTATAGACCCACTTGCTGCCTCGGGACAACCCCTTTAAGGTCCCCTGCACACAGGCGGAAATTCCGCGGTGAGATTTCCCACAGAATTTCCGCCCGTTTCCACCTGCATAGGATTGCATTACAAATGCAATCCTATGCAGATGGCATGGTCTATTTCTGTGCGGGTCTCGCAGAGGCCCGCACAGAAGTGTCACTTCCGGCGCGCCGACTCCGCTCTGCGCATGCGCCAGCTGGGCGGCAGCCGGCACATCACAGAGCCGGAGCCTCAGTAGCAGGTAAGAGCTGCACTGGTCTACAGGTGGCCTAATTGAAAGGCATTTTGTCAATTGGCTCTTGGAGAAGTCATTAACATAGAGATTCACCTACCTTTTCTCTCTGCACTGGGGATGTACTCAATAAAGAACGCGAATGATACAAATAATATTGGAAGAGAAAGCGCTCTTTCTTCCATCTAAAAGCCGGGCAGCCTTGTAAAAACTGAATAGGTCAATGGCTTCTGTTTGTTGTGGTTTGGTTCTGGACTGAGACAGATCCATTTGGCTGGTGGCAGGATTCCCCTTTCCTGCTCCCCAAATGGAGTAGGAAAGCGTAACCCCTGTTAATGTGTGAAACCACCCTTAGGGCTCCTTCACACTGGAGTGGGCGATATCTGGTCGTAATATCGCTCTCGCCATCCATGTGAAAGCCCCATGGATGCATAGTGTTTTCATATGAAAACAGCCGTGCATCGCTACGGGGATGAAGGGAATCCCCACCATGGCTGCACAGCAGAGGATCGCAGATTTTCCCATTGTGAGATCTCGCAGCGAGATAGAACATGCTGTGATTTGTTATTTGCATCGCATCGCGGTTCTATGGAGGAAAATATTGTTGATGTAAATGAACCGATTCAAAAGAATAGGGTTTATATTTGTGTCTCTCAACACACAGATCTCGTGTGATTTCATGCGGGTGTGAAGGCAGCCTTACTTAGATGGGGTTTGTCTTGGATAACAATCGGACCACTTTTTATTAGTAACTGTATATATTGGCAAGAATAATCTGAAAATGTACAATATACAGTATGTTTATTCATATACTTTTTGACATACATTGAGTATACTGTCTATTAAAACTTTTTTTTTTTTTTTTTTTTTTACAGACATTTTAGCCCTGCTGCATTTACTATTTGAAGGTAATTATGAGGGTATTCTGCTGAGTCCGCTGATACAAGACGTTTTTGGTACTCCTGAACGAGAAGAAAAAGTTGACTTGTATCTAGAAAGACAGATTGCTGCCTTCCTGGACTCGCCTGCAGAGCTGAACAATGACAGGTAATTTACTAGTTGTTGCATTATTAATCCATTTTATCTAAATTCATTTTTTTGTACATTATATAATACTCGGTCATTGCCTAAAAAATAAGCCCTTTACTCATGAATTAAAAAGCAATGTTGGCAAAGGACCAGCAAGCTAATGCTTGTTTACTTTTGATGACGTTACCTGTGATGATTGGCTATTTTGAATGCATGAAAAGGAGACTCCCTTATCATATGCCATGCCACGACATGTGGTTGCCATAGATGTGGCCCCCTGCCTGGGAGAGTCCCCACTATTGAACCTATTGGCTGCTGAAATACTTACCACTAACCTCATAGGGTAAATTCACGAGCAGACACCATCTGGTAGTACATAGTGCATGGTCCTTGGAATTTAACCCCTTAATGACTGACCATACACCGTTAAGGGGCCTTATTTTGATGCACACGCCTGTTTTATGGCACTGCATCAGAAGCATAGCACAGATTTACCATGCCAGAGCAACGGACTGCTCTGTTGTCGGGTGACAGCCTGTCACTTGCTCAAAGACCGTGGACCAGAGAAACCACGGATACCCCACTGTTTAACCCTTTTACATGTCACAGTCAATGCCTCCGCTGCATGTAAAGGCTGATGGAGGGAGCCGCCTCTGTCACACAACCGGGCTCCTGCAAAGAGATCATGAAGTCCTGATGGGTTACAATGTAACCTAGAGGTTTGAATATGGCCTGCCAGCTATGGCGGCCTATGTGGCTCAGTCCCTGGCTTAGCTTCATAGTCAATATAATACACTGTGATACTGAAGTATATCAGTGTATTATAAGAATGATAAGTGTGGTCAAATTCAAGCCCCCTAGTAGGACAAAAAATAAAAACATCAAAACCCCACATTTTCCCTTTTCCAAAAAAACATGACCATCACAAATCTGGTGTTGCCGCGTTCGCAATGACCCACAGAAAAAAGTTACTACATCACTTAAATTCCATGGTGCTCGCCATGAAAAAAAAACAACCCAAAAAACATGATTAAAATAGTTAATTTTGCCTAACTCACCTTAAAAAAAACGGATCACACAGCAATCAAAAATGCGAATGGATCAACAAATGGCACCATTGCAAAAAAAATGGTCCTGCAATTTATTTATTTATTTTTTTTAAAGGGCTTATTTACACGAGTGTATATTGGCCAGCGTTTTCACGGCCGCCCTATATATGCTTCCATCTGAGCAGTCCCCCCTTTACCTCCCCCTCACCGACTCTCTGTCTCTCTCCTCCCCTCCGAGCGGTTTGCAGTGGGAGTGGGCGGGAGCGGAGCTAAGCTCCTCCTTGTCTGCAGCCAGCAATGGGAGTGGGGGGACAGAGCAGAGCTTAGCTCCACCCCTGCCCCCTCCCATTGCAAATGCCGGAGTGGAGGAGAGAGGCAGAGAGCCTGGGAGGGAAAGGGGGGACTGCTCAAATGGAAGCGTATATCGGCCGGCCCTGAAAATGCCGGCCGATATACGCTTGTGTAAATAAGCCCTAAAGTTGCAAAAAAACCTTAAAAAAAACAACCTGTATAAGTTTGGTATCAATATAATCGTACTGGCCTGCAGAATTAATTTATCCTATTCATACGGCACAAAGAATGCTGTTAAAAAAAAAAAAAGACGGATTTTGTAAATCTTGTTGCAACAAAAAAATAGAAGACAAAATTGATCGAAATGTTATGTGTCCTCAAACATTGGATGAATACAGACTAGAGTTTATCACGCCAAAAACAAACCCTTTTACATCTCCGTCGATTTGAAAAATTAAAGTGTTAAGGCTTTTGGAATGCAGCAACATAAAAGCAAATCTTTAAAAAACACTTTTTAAGCATTGTTGGAATCATGCAGACCCAAAGAATCATGTTATCACTTTATTTATGCTGCACACTGAATGATGTAAAAATTAAATCCAAAACCTAAATGCAGAAAATTTCTTCCCCAATCCTCGTTAAAAAAAAACAACAAAAACCTTATGTGTTTCTGTAGCAGAGTGAGAGGTGAAGTGAGGGACGGAAGGTATATATCACTGAGGTTACTAGCATCCGTGATGTAGATGCGGTCTGTTTCTCAGGTGGTGGATGCAAATTGGTGCAGGTGACCAGTTCAGGGGGAGATGTCCTGTGTGAGCAGCAGAGGCCTGAGCTGGAGACACCGCACCACGCTGCAGGGAAGGTTTGCTGTGGATATGCCTAATTGAAACCAAAGGACTTTTGAGTTTATTATTGCTGGACTGCTGATTTAAAAGGACTTTCCTTAAAGTTTATGTTATCTGGAGACTACCAATACTTTGTGTTATGTCCTGCAAGCGTGAATAAAAGACAAGACGCTCAGCATTTGGTCGTGGCCTGGTGTGTTTCCCCCTGCACTGCTACAATTGGTGGAGGATGCGCTGGCATTAAAAGACCCACGGTTATATGTCCTGGGTGAAAGCCGCAATAAGAATGAAAGTTGCCCTGACGACTATTGAGGAATTGGTGAAGCAGCTGGTGCAAATGAATGTGCAGCAACAGCAGGTGATCGCTCAGCAGCAACGAGTGCAACAGGAGACAAACCAACTCCTGGTAAAGCAAATGGCCATGCTGACTGAGGCCGTTCAGACTAGAGAGACACTAGCTCCACCCAGGTAACATGACGGGAGCGACGTGTTAAAGACAGTAAGAGGGGCATTGCAAAAAATGACCCCACAAGATGATGTGGAAGCCTTCCTTGCCGTTTCCCTCTGCACCGCTACAGTTCCCCATAATGATGTCATTAAAAATACAACTTGTCCCACAAAACAAGCCCTCATACGACTATCGACGGAAAATTAAGAAGTTATGGCTCCTGGAATGCGACTATGTAAAAAAAAAAAAATGAAAAATTTGTTGGTCATGAAGGTGCAAACACAGGCTTGGTCCCTAAGGAGTTAAAGGGGTTGTCCCGCGGCAGCAAGTGGGTCTATACACTTCTGTATGGCCATATTAATGCACTTTGTAATGTACATTGTGCATTAATTATGAGCCATACAGAAGTTATAAGAAGTTTTTCACTTACCTGCTCCGTTGCTAGCGTCCTCGTTTCCATGGAGCTGACTAATTTTCGGCGTCTAATGGCCAAATTAGCCGCGCTTGCGCAGTCCGGGTCTTCTTCTTTTCTCAATGGGGCCGCTCGTGCAGGATGCCGGCTCCGTGTAGCTCCGCCCCGTCACGTGCCGATTCCAGCTAATCAGGAGGCTGGAATCGGCAATGGACCGCACAGAAGCCCTGCGGTCCACCGAGGGAGAAGATTCCGGCGGCCATCTTCAACCGGTAAGTAAGAAGTCACCGGAGCGCGGGGATTCAGGTAAGCGCTGTGCGGTTTTTTTTAAAGTCCCTGCATCGGGGTTGTCTCACGCCGAACGGGGGAGGGGGAGGGGGGGGGGGGTTGAAAAAAAAAAACCCCGTTTCGGCGCGGGACAACCCCTTTATGGTGCAAACAGGCTTCGATACTAAGGGGTTAAGACACTATGTAGCCAAAGGTATGTGAACACTCCTGGTACTAATTGAGTTCAAGTGTTTTAGCCAAACCAATTGCAAACAGGTGCTTAAAGCACAGAACACAACCATGAAATCTCCATAGACCGAGTGTCGTAGAGAGAGCTAAGTGACTTTAAGGGCTCTTTCCCACGAGCGTATATCGGCCGGTGATTTCATGGCCAGCCGCTATACGCTATCATCTGGGGCGTAGAAGCTCGTGAACGTGCGCACGGCATGGGCCCCGGGGCATATGCGCCGCGGTCAGCATGCTGGTGCCCCTTTCCCCTCTCTCTCCCCCTCGCAGGCTCACCTCTGCTTGCCTCCCTGCTCGTTCTTTGCAATGGGAGGGGTGGAGCTAAGTGGTGTTCTGTCCCACCTCCTCCCATTGATGGCTATGGACAAGAGGCAAGGAGAGGGCAAGAACTTAGCTCCGCCCACGTCCCACCCTTTCCAATTGCAAAGAACAAGCAGGAAAGAGAGCAGAGGTGAGCCTACACGGGGGGGGGAGGAGAGCAGAGGGAAGGAGTTTAGCAGCCACGCTGCTAAACTCCCTCCCCCCCCCTTTGGCAGCTGACATGGGCTCCCATAGGAGCCCATGCAGCGGCCGACGTATTCTGGCCCAAAAGATAGTTCTAGGTCTATCTTTTGGGCCCGACGTAAAAACGCCTGGTGCTATATTGGCCCGGCGAGGGCGCTTTTACGTTTCAGGAATACGGCCATGGATTCCAATGCATCAGATCGCAGCGTATATCAGCCTGCCGTGAAAATGGACGGCCAATATCTGCTCGTGGGAAAGAGCCCATCAGGGGTTATTGGGCTGTTAAATATCTGATCGGTGGGAGTTCTCCCCCTCCGGACTGATGCCAATCAGCTGATTGAAGGGGCAGCGGCTCTCAAGGAAGCTCTGTGACCACTTCTTCAATGTTTACATGGGAGTACAATCCTGTTCATACTAAGAATGCAGAAGATAGTAGTTGTAATAGCCATTCTGCTTACTGCAGTCTTGTCCCATTCACTTCAGCTGGACAACGCTGCAGTACTCAGAATGGCCACTACAAACAGTACAGCGTTCTTGGTATGAACAGGATTGTACCAACACACACACACATTCATGAAGCCACAGAACTTGTTCTCCTCGGCCCCTCGCCATCAGCCTGGTCTGAGGATAGTTGTTCTGTTCTTAAAGGATGAATAACTCCTTTTAAGGCTAGCTTCACACGGTAGAAAGCGATTTCAGGCCCTGGATCACAGCTTGATACTGCGCTTGTCTGCATACGATTTCACCACAGTTTCTCCGTGGATGTGAGGCAGGTTTTTCTTTTAATGAAAACAGCCTCGCGATCCGACAGCTGCAGTGGAGGATCGCAGATTTTTTCCCATTGTTTTCAATGGGGAAATGTTGCATCGCATTGCGTGCACCTAGCACGGGGAGCGATTCTTCCACCTGCCCCATGGAAAACAATGGGCTTTGCGATGTGAGGGCACGGCCAAAGATAGGACGTGCTGCGATTTGTTTCCTGCATCAAAAGGAAAGGGTTTATATTCGTGCTAGATTTGTGCGTTTCGCCATCTTGTCACAGATCCCCTGGCAGCTTCTAGTGAGCGCTGAGCTGCTGGTCAGGTGATGTGGCAGTGAAATCACCTGACAAGCGACTCGGTGCTCACTAGAGGCTGCCAGGAGAGTGCGCTGACAGCGACAAGTATTCTGAAGTGAGGGGGATTAATAGAAGTACTCAAATGAGCTGTGGATTCGGTGCAGATTTTGATGCGGGTCTTTATGCAGAAAAGCTGCAACATTTTCTGTGGAATTTGCCACAGCTGAAGTTCTACAGTGACACGTACCTTTTTAATCCACTTCTTCTCTTTAATCCCATTTTGTTTTACTGCAGTTAGAACAAATCTGTGTCCCCCAGTTGATCAGCCATGTCCTCTCTCCCATTCCTCACTCTGCCCTGTCTGCATATAAAACAACTAGCTGCAGCAGGAGCCTCCCCCCTCTGCTCTATCTGCAATACAACACAAGGGCAGGCCAAACTTGCCGATGCAGAGACTTTAGCAGACTTACAGAAACTTTATCGCTGGGTTTACACGTGGGCTGATTTGCAGTGGAGTGTCCACAGTGAGCAGCAACAAGCCTCCATCAAAGCTGCAACATTTGCTGCAGGGTTTGATACAGGTTTTTTTTGCGTATTTCTATGCGAATTTAGCCCTTATTGAGACCAGGTGATTTTTGGAATGGAAACGGCAATAAACATAACATACTGCGGAATTAAATCCTGCACTGCATGTCATTTTCTGCTTGGGTTTTGTGCTGGTTATTTCCGCAGCTTGTGGGTGAGATTTTCAAAATCTCACCCACTTTGCTGCTACTGCAAATTCGGAGGGTCCACATGGAAATGCTGTGGAAAATCCGCCTCGTGTGGACCCCCCTAAGATTATTCCCGGTTTACTTGTATTTCTAGGCTTAGTGTTCTACTGATCAGTAAAATTTAAAGTGGGTCATAAATGAATTTCGACCAAGAACAAAATTCCCCCATAAGTAATATAGTCATGCGTGTGTGTCCAATTTTTTTTGTTTTAAGGAATCCTACTCGTCTTTGTCGGGATCCAAAGAGCAATTTCTCATATAGCCCCGCCAGGACCATTGGAAGCCTGTTTTAGGATTGTAATTTTAAGACTGAAAGGAGTGAAAAGATGAACCGTGATTGATTCAGTTCTTGTTTTGTAGGCAACTACTGATTCTTCTTTTGGGAGTCAGCTGCCTCCATCTCTTCGTGCAGAGCAATTGGACGGGGCCCCCTGTGCTGACGGAGCCTCGGGAGTTGTTTCCAGCACTCCTACTGGAGCGCTTTACAGAGGTAAGACTAACAATTCTAGGATGTACTTTCTTTTTTCAATTATTTCAATGACTCGGTGTTCCATCTACCGCTGTATGGCGAGATGATAAATGAATAGTTATAGAGCATGACACGTGCAAGCAGTATTGTATTTCATACTGTATAACGTTAATGTTGCTTAGTCATTATTGGTTGTCTGTATAAGAGCTCAGGAAGGTGAGTGTTAAGGCGTACTTGTCTTCAGTTTCTGTTACTGGTACTGCTCAGCTCTTCCATGATTAGTGTATGACAATCCTTGCAGTGAAGGGACAGGCCAGATAAAATTTCAAATAGTTTTGCCTCCTGGTGCTTACTGACTTTCACCTCCTCACATGAGATCTAATGCCAGCTTCCCTCCAACATGCCACCAGACTTGGATCTTGGCGAGACGTGTTACAGCGCATGGCGATCATACTACCTGCTCTCTGCTCTGCATGCACTTAAAGATTTTATCACCTTCTTTAGCCCTAAGAGCTAGGCTTATGAGCCAAAGTATGTGACCTGCTGAGTCCAGGGATGTAAGTACTTTACTTGCCTTCCCTGTTGGATCCCTGGTACCAGCACGAGAAGTCGCCTCTCAGTGCATTTTGCTAAGTAGTCCACCTATTATAGAATTAGAATGAGCAGAGTATTTAGCAGAGCCACTTAATGCACTGACATCAGGGGAGTAATGGGGAAGGTACGTATAAGGCTGGGTTGACACAGCAGATTCCCGACGTAAATGTCGCAGTTTGGCCGCAGCGACAAACCGCGACATTTCCACAGGGAGGACCGCCGCGGCTGTAGCGGCTTAGAAGTGGCCCGGCCGCTCGCTCTTCCGCTGCGGCCGGCGCTCCCATAGAGGAGAGTGCGGCCGCAGCGGGGAAAAAAAATAGACATGCTGCGTTCGGCAAATCCGCGACTGCGGTTGGCAGAGCCGCGCCGCAGCAGTGGTTTCTGCCGAATTAGCCGCAGCGGATTTGTTCCGTGTGTCCACTTGGCTGGCTAATCCCAGGATTAGCGGACGCATGCGGATTTGCTGTGGCGAAATTCCGCACAGAATTTCCGCGGCAAATCCGCCCTGGGTGAACCCAGCCTAAGACTTACATCCTCAGACTCAGTGTGTCATCTACTTTTATTATGCAAATGTGATCAACTGCCAAGGTAGATGGGCTGGAAACTTTCCTGGTCAGTGGGAGGCTGACCTCTGGGACCCATACTGATCCCAAGATTTAGGCATCGTGAAGGTCCTCGCATAAGTGCAGCAGCAGTCATGCGTGCATGCTGTCACTCCATTCGTTTCAATGGGAGAGTGCTAAGTTCGTCAGTCTCTGGCATTGTTGTCCTGGGTCTTGCTTATGGGTAGTTAATGCTCAATAATGCCTGTGAGATTTGTAAGACTAGCCGAGTGAACATGCTTGGTTGTTGCCATTACCCCTGTAGTCCTAAATGACTGAGATTGTCATTTAGGACTACAGTGAGTCCCATTATTTGAAGCCTTGCTTGATTGCATAGCCTTGGTTTATTGCATATCAGCTCAATAGGGAACATTTATAAAATATTAGATGCCAGTTTCTGATGCAAAGAAGCAGCAAATCTCTGCACAGAAACTTGTGACTTTTCTTAATTTTGCGCCAAACGCATCACTTAAAAAAAAAAGGGGGGGGGGGGCTTTTCAGAGGGGGCATGTCCACTCTGGACTATTAAATTTATGTATAATTTACTCTTAAAAACTGGTGTAAATTATGCCGGAGTTGTACGTCAAGTAGGACCTGGTGTACATTTCACTGCACAGAGAAGCTGAGGATGTGCTGAGTGCATGAAGAGGTGGACTCGGGGACATTTTCCATTGGCATTCCACCCGGCATTTCCGCAGCCATGTTTTTCTAAGCCTGGACCACCCTTTTTAAGTGCACAGTGCGTCGGGGTAAAATATATGAAGCCCAGCGTCACAAATGCCGGGCTTAGATATTTATCACATGTTAGGGGAAAATTTACTATTTCGAGAAGTGCATTAAAAAGTACAAAAAAAGCAAACAAACAGCTGTACTTAAAAAAGTGATCATTCAAGTACAATTAGGTGTTGATGATCATCATTAAAATGATGTTAGTTACTTTTTCCTTTATTAACTCGATTGGCAGCTTGATATTTTTCTTGAGTGCTGCAAGTTTCCTGCGGGTGCGAGCGTCACAAGCAACAGACAGACACATGCCAGCTCGAGGATACAAATCTTCAAATCATAGATCAAAGTACTAAAATGATACATACTTGATGCCATTCCTAAAAGCTCTTGATGTCAGTAGACCTGATATATAGGAAATGCTCCTTTTTCCCCTTGCTGGCTTGGATAGATACAGGCTTCGGTCATTAATAGTCTGAACACACAGCCGCCTGGTAACCACGTAGCAGAGTGCTAGTAGAAGAATGATATAGAAGCGAAAGGCGCCGATAAGTTTATTTGATGACTTGTTTGTTCAGGGAGATAGGACATCCTAGCACACAAGCCTTAGTGGGTCTCCAACCATGACGTGCGATTTCCATATGAGCCCAGCTGGAATAAAACTGAATTAACCTTATCTGGAAAGTGAATAATCTCATTTTTTGATGAACGCTCAGTGCTTTTGATTATACTTAATTGAAACTTTGTATTAGTGAAATGAAAATGATTTATCACTTTGCTCTTGTGCATATCCACAAGGTCTCTCTTGTCTAATTTATTCTGAGCCAGCTCTATCTCCCTACTTTGTTTGCCAAGAGTGGCGAGTCCCCCCATGAATAAACTGTTGATAATAAGCTGTAAAAATGTCTGGTGGATTAAAAATTAGGCTTTTGGATGGAGACAAGGTGGATATAATCAGCTGTGCTGAAAATAGAACATTTAAGTAATCACACTTGCCGTACAAAGGGCTATATGTTTTGCAAGGATAGATCATTATTTTTTCATTTCTTCTCTGCCGAGTTAAATGACTCCTCCGCGTGCTAAGAATATTTTTATGCTTATGTAGGAACATGGGCGTTGCGACTATAATAAATGTAGTGTTTATTGTTCTTGTAATATGTGTGTAGATGGATGGGGCTCAAATTACCACAAAATCCAATTACAGTCAATACTACAGGAAGATGCATTCTTGGGTTAATCTAGAAAATTCATCTATAAAGTACCTAAAAAATACACTCCTTTTTTAGAAAGAAAAAATATCCCGCCCCTATAAGTTGTCGTATTGCTGCAAAACTCAGCTTGCAGTTACATCTCGGGCAGATATGCAAATGATGAGAGTTGTGGTGCGATTAGATGAACGGTCTTGTCATCGGAGGACCTAAAAGTGGTTCCACCCTTGGCCTATAAAAGGCTCTCAGAGGCTCCTTGTGTGTAGGGACCTCTTCTCCCGCTTGTGTAGAACTTGTTGACCACTAGACGCCTCTACGACACAGAGAAAAGATTTCGCCCAGTTAACAGTGTTAGAGGGGGTGCATTATTTGAATGCAAGAAGCTGGTTGTCATATTGATGAATTGCTGCCATTTGGGCCGTTCTGACCAGACTCTTAGGAGGTATTGGGACCAGTGGATGCATGAGGGCACACAAGGCAACCGGGCTCAGGACACCCTTGACAGATGACCAGTAGAGAAGATTGCCTGATCATCCAAAAAGCATGAGCAGCTCCTACTGTTTTGTTGGCCGCTATCCCGAGATAGGTGACACCATCGTTATAGGCCCCTGTGTCTATCGGAACCATTTCCAAGTGCTTGGCTGAAGGACATGTTTTTTCACAGTGCCCATTACGTGTATGGCATGTACAGCCTTTTGACACCAACTGTTGCCTCTGTTTGCAGTGCTGTCGTGAATGTCAAAACTGGACTGCCAAGAAGTGTAACTGGATTGTCTTCAGTGACAAATCCTGGTATAGTTTGGGCACTCACGATGGCCATGTTGATGTTTGGAGGCCTCGGGGTGAACACCTCAGTCCTGCCTTTGTTGTGGAGTGGCACACTGCCCCCACTGCTGGTGTGATGGTCTGGGGGCCATCGCATACAATAATGGGTCACACCTAGTTGTGGTACGAGGGACGATGACAGCTCAGCTACATTTTCAGGACATCCTGCAGCCACATGTGTCCCTCTCATGGCAGAACTTCTACAAGACATTTTCAAGCAGGATAATACTCGGCCACACACACAAGAGGGTCACGGGAAGCCCCCACAACATTGTTACACTTTCATGGCTGCCTGGTCACCAGATTTATCACCAATAGAACATATATGGGAGCATCTGGGACACCAACTTCAATAAATTCCGGTCCCTTTCCTTCAAAAAGGTACTACAGAAACCTTAATTCATCTGATGCGTTTCACTACTCTGTGATCCAATTTTGCACTCTTTTGCTCACTGAAGTCTTGTCTTTCGCTTGAGATGGGATTGGCACTCAAACTTATTCATGATGCATAGCAACAGGTGATGCATTCAGACACGTTATTTGGAGCACCAGTGTTAAATTCATTTGCAATTTTGCTTGACTGTGCAGAAGAATTCTTGACATCCTCATCTGTCCCCTTTTGCTGAATTTTTTTTTTTTTTTTTTTTAACATCAGGATCCCCATTCGCTAGAGATTTATCCTCAATCACACCATTTAGCTATACTCTTTTCATGATAAAACCGCACAAGGATGTCAACTTTTGAAATTCCAGCCCTGTCCAGTCTAGTGGCAAGGAGCAAGTCTTGTTCGAAGTTGCTCAAATATCATTCTAGTGTGGATTCAAACTAAAACGGATCCATTGAAAAGTTGCTCACTTAGTTTTATGCTGAACTCTCAGGTTACGAGTCACTTTTTCCACACGGGGAAGTTGCAATTGTGAAAGGGCCGGTGTCTCTTTATAAAGTGGACAAATCAATGTCGGTAGTAAATAAAGCAAAACTATATGCAAATTGTATTTTGTGTAGATTGATCATGTTGGACAGTTTCACACAGTTAAAATGCCATGAGGGGAGAGGCGTATCGTATATGTTGTCATACAAAGGCATATCGGAAGAAAACCCTAGCCTGAGTCCAGCATGCAGTACACTAAGTAACAGAATAGTGAGTTGTAATAGATACGGAGTGAAATGTTTCCCTATCAAATTGCATCTTAGACAAAGCTCATGCATTTCCCAGATTTGTCTTCTGAAGAATATCTGTCTGTGAACTAACACATGTTACCTTGTGACTTGGGTGATACTGCCTAGACAATAGGTCTTCTTAAGATATTTCCACACCAGATTATTTCGATACACTATGCTAAAATGGCTGATAGTTTTCTAAGGTAAGAGTAATTTGATTTTGGTAGTCTTGTGCACAAATTGGTTGGCCTGGAGCCTGAAGAAAGGGATTAACCCATTAAGGGCCAATCA
Organism: Eleutherodactylus coqui; assembly: GCF_035609145.1. Taxonomy (NCBI): domain Eukaryota; kingdom Metazoa; phylum Chordata; class Amphibia; order Anura; family Eleutherodactylidae; genus Eleutherodactylus; species Eleutherodactylus coqui. Next base: position 96,035,572 of record NC_089839.1, on the reverse strand, counting down.
CTGTAAATATACGGCGCTTTGTCCTGGGCATAAAGCCCAGCTGTATGTAAAATTATGATGGGGATTAAAGGCTGGTCTAGACACGATTATCGCTCAAAAAATCTTTTGAGCAATTTTTCAGTGATCGTTGTGTTCTTCTTACAGCGCAAGGTGATCGCTCAAATGTTGAGCGATCACCTTGCGCTTCAAATGAAGGATGCAGAAGACAAGCGGGGTGTCCCTGCTTGTCTTCTGCATCCAGCTGTTTCCCGCTCGGAGCGCCCGGCTGTTATACAGCCGAGCGGAGGATGCGGAAGACAAGCGGGATGGCCCCGCTTGTCTTCTGCATCTAGCTATTCTCCGCTCGGAGCGTCCGGCTGTTATACAGCCGAGCGCTCCAAGCGGAGGATGCAGAAGACGAGCGGGGCTGGCCCCGCTTGTCTTCTGCATCCAGCTGTTCTCTGCTTGGAGCGCCCCGAGAGGGGTATAGAGAACACAGCTGGACCCTTTGGTTTTCATAGCCTGCCTGTCATTAGGGAGCGGGATACAGCTGAAACAATAGTATCAGCTGTATCCCGCTGTGAATTCCTGATAACTGATTGCTGATCCTGAGAATGGGGGACCTGTCCCCCTCCTTATTTCTCAATGCAGGGTTGCTTTTTTCCTGTTACTATAACGTTGCAGTGAACAGACCTCTGGCTGCAGCTCTATTTAGTTTATTGGAGTTGACAGAGATGGTTGAATACAAACCACTTGACTATTTCCATCAGGCCCATTGAAATGATTGGAGCCACGGCAGTATATGCGTGGCCAGCGTTCCATTCACTGCAATGTTACAGCGATAGGGAGAAGCAACCTTGCTTTGAGAAATAGGTGGACATGGGTTTCCCATTCTTGGGAATTAGTGGGGGTCCCAGCATTCGAGCTCCCACCGATCTATCGACTTTTCACCCATCCAGGAGATGGGTGAAAACTTGATAAAACTTTTACTCTCTGGAATCCCTACTTTAAGTGAATGGGGATCATGCTTCCTTTACACGATTTTCATCCAGATATCTATACAGTTGTATTGTTGCTAGAGACTAGAGTCATACACATACCATACATAGATCTGTCATATGGTGGCCATAGTCTGTTATTGGCTAACAGTGTGCTGCTCTGTGTATCTGATGTTAGGTCAGAAATGCTATCTTTTCTCCTTAGGTAGAGCACCTAGACTGTGAGTGAGGAGACTCAAAAGGCCATTCATGCTCCTCTGGGTAATATGCAAATAAGGGAGATAGAATATTACCTCCACAGTACCACCTATTGGAAGGCAGCATTCCTTCAAGCCAAAATTAGACTCTTTATACAAGCCATGTAACGATGACTGGGAATTAAAAGCAAAGCCAGACTCCATGTACAGACAGCTATTTCAGGATATCTGCATATCCTTTTGTCTCTCCTCACTCACCATCTAAGTGCTCTCCCCAAGGAGAAAATATAGTATTTCTGACCCCCATCCCAGGCCTCTCACTAGCAAATCCAGACTTCTACTGAACACTGATGAAAGCAAATGCCCTGAAACAGCTGTCTGTACATGGAGTGTGGCTTTGCTTTTAATTCCCAGTCATTGTCACAAGGCTTGTATAAAGAGTCTAACTTTGGCTTAAAGGAATGCTGCCTTCCTATAGGTGGCACTGTGGAAGTAGTATTCTACCTCCCTTATTTGCATATCTATATGTTATACAGATGATCACAGAGGTTTTTCCCAGCAGTCATTCTTCAGAGAAGCATTGCTTCTAGGGGAGAATATGGTACTTTGGAGAGGCGCTCACGCTTAGATACACCTCTGTAATCACATGTATTTGTAGTGTACATTGTCCCTTGTAGTTGCAAAATATATCAAATAAACCTATGACCTAAATATGGTCTTCAAAAAAAGCTTGCCAGGTTTCCTAATTACTGCTCATGTGATTGGTTCCATACGGAAAAAGACCGGCGAAAGCCTTATGGAGTTCTTCTGATGTTAAATGCCTGCAGGTCAGCAGTCTTCATAACCTGTGAAATGTACATCTCAGGAGAGTATACCCAACATACAGTAGGACATTTGGGACAGCTTCATAGAAATGAAGCTATATGGAAGCATTCTTATATAAGCCGGACTGTAGCAATTATTAGGATGTATTTGCAGACAACATAAGCAAAGGTTTAGTAACTTGATTACTCTTTGCTTTAGTGCCAGTGTTGATTTTATGAAGGCTGAAGGCACGGAGACTGCACACACATTCAGCATAATGCAAGTGTGCGCTATTGTATTATGCTCTGTGGCAGCTTGTCAGTCCTTATCATTTTCATCCAGATTCTTCTGCTTTCACCAAATAGCCTGCAATCTGCAAAATGAACAGATCCCAATGATTAAATATAAGGGATGGCCTCCAAGAAATAACGTCCCTGTTATTTATTCCATTAGGGTGGTTGTCTTGATTCACTATATGAGAGTCATTATAAGGGAGCGTTCACAAAGCGTTATTGGACACTCTATGCGGCTACGCTCGGCGGTTCTGTCACAGCTGCTGTGATAGAATCCCTAAACGGGATCAAAAGAAATCCTTCCCTTCTGTCGTGAAGCGGACACCTCTTTGGTGTCCGTTTTTACAAGGGTTGCGTTTGTTTCAGTTTTATTTAATTAAAGGCTATTATTGATTTTGTATTGTGCATTACTGCATCTTGAAAAAAGAAAGAAAAATATGTATACTAGGACCCCCCATTAAAATTGAATTTAATGGAAAGCAGCTGTGCTCACAGTTTATCTCGGATCTACACCGTTTTCTTTATATACCGCATAGTGTTGAGAAATTATTGACATTTTTTTGTCGGGAGTGCCCCACCCGATTTTCAAAATGTAATTGTGAATTAGGGTTTTGGGGTGGTGTGTTGTGTCTTCCAATTTGACTTAGTTGTTAGCACTGTTGCCCTTTAGTTCTTGGGCCCTAGCTTTAAATCTAATCAAGGATAACTTCTGCATGGACTTTGGAAAACCCTATCCTGATGTTGCCCTTGGACAGATTTGAACTTAGAACTCCAGCACTGCAAGGCAACAGTATCCACAACTGAGCTAACACACCTGTCATTAATGTTACCGAGGAAAAGAACAGAGAGAATGATCACAGAGAACATAAACTTCATCCAGATGTTGCTCTTGGACAGAATTGAACCTTGAACTCCAGCACTGGAAAACAACAGTGGTAACAGCTGAGCCACCACACTTCTTATTTCTTTTCCATTTTCTAGAGCAGGATTAGATTGAGAAGAACAATAAATTCAGAGAACATGCAGACATTATCCTAATCGGTTATAAAGTTAGAACTCCAGCGCTACAAGGCAACAGTGTTAGCCACTGAACCACCAAGCTCCTTCCCCTTTCCCCTGCTCATTCTACCTCTCCTCCTCCTTTTTGCTAATTCTTCTAATTTTTCTGCTCCTGTTTCTTCACTTTCTTGTTCTCCTTCTCTGGAGGAAGAAGAAGAACAAGCATGGGGGCTTAGTAATTGGCAATGTTGCCTTGCAGTGCTCGGATCCTAGGTTCAAATCTGTCAAAAGACAACATCTGCATGGACTTTGTATGTTCTCTTTGTGTTTCTTCATCACCTCCTCCAGCAAGGGAATGCTAATGGCTCAAATGTTAGGGCTACTGCCTTGCAACGCTCAAGTTCTATGTTCAAATCTGATCGCGGGCAACATCTAATTAGGGTTTCTATGTTTTGTGTTTATTTTTGTTCTTCTGCTCTAGCACAGACAAGTGAGATGGCTCCGTTAGTAGCACTGCTGCCTTGCAGTGCTGGGGTTCTAGATTCAAATATCACCAAGGGTAACATCTGGATGGAGTTTTTCAAAGTCCGTGCAAATGTTGTACTTGATGAAATTTGAACCTAGGACCCCAGCACTGAAGGCTAACTGTGCTAACCACTGAGTCACATTCATTAAAATGACATGCACATACCCCTACACACCTCTCACTCTAAATTGTAAAACAATTGTCTTGCTAAATATCGAGTTGGGTTGACCCGATACGGACAGATTGTATTGCCCTGGTGATCCTGACAAGCATCACGAATACCACAATTTGCAGGTAAACCTGCATGTGTTGTGTCAATTCAAGGATTTTAAGTGTGCCATGTCTGAATTTATCTAGGTCAGGAGGGGTGTCGTATCTCCTTAAGGAGAGCACCCAAAAAGTGTGAGGACACACTTAGGGGGTGAGTGGGTAGGGGGATGGCATAGTCTTTCCCCAAGGGAAGCAGCCAAAAGTGGTGCGGGCACACCTAGAAGGTCAGTGGGGAGACTTGTAAGGCCATATAAGCTCCTCTGGGTAATTTATGCAAATTAGAAAGATGGAATTACTACCTATGCAGCGCCACCTATTGGATGGCAGCATTCCTTCATATCAATGTAAGACTGTTTATACGGAGCTTTAAAACAAAGATTTGAAATTGGAAACCAAGCCAGAAAACCATGTATAGACAGCTGTTTCATGGTGTTTGCCCCTCATCAATGTACAGTAGGTTTCTGGCTTAGCTGATGAGAGGCCTTATTTGCATGAAGTTATTTTAAGATAGCCTGTTCTTTTTGTGTGTGTGTGAAGATTCATGTTAAATCGCATCTTATAAAAGATAGGTTTCTAATTGTGAGCTATTTTCATTTATCTATGTAAGCTCATTCTTTTGGCGGGCAGTGTACTTTGATCCAACAGAGATCTTTTGTATTATCTACAAAGAACTAAGTTAAAGCCACCATATGAAACGTAAACGTTATCAATGAATAAATGGCGACCTTCTCTTGTGCTGTCGTGGTGGGAGCGGTTCCAAGAGCCTTCAGAACAGGATACTGCTCTATTGGCTTGGCTGGTCTTATACTACTTTTTTGGAAGTAGTATAAACCACTTAAAAAAAACAACCACCACTTCTTGTAGAGGAAAAGCTCGGAAGAGCAAGCAGAGGTTGCAGACAGCAGTCTGGATGGGTGTGTTGCTTGCCAGACTCTGTCCTACATTGTCTACCCACCAATTCCTGCTTTCTTTTATGCCATTTGTTATCTGGTCTCCTAGCAACTTGCATATGAATCCACGTCCATACGCAATATAATTGCCTATGCACTGCAGGCGAACGCATCCATAGAGATCAATGGAGCTCATACTTGCGGAATCTGCAATGAAATGTAGTATGATGTGATTTTTTCTTCGCAATTCCTACCCGCAAGTGTGAGCGAACTAGCAATGCAATTCCATTCCCGCGTATTAGCGTGTATCATGCGCATGGATGGTGATAACGGAATCCGCAATTGTTACCTGCAACAATTGTGAGACCGGCCTTAGAACTATTTGTATTATTACACCCCTCTCATATGATATTTACATACAGACTTTTAACCAGATAGCTTTTTCTATGGTGTATCGCTAAGTAGATCACGTAACATCAGGTCAGCCTCATTCTGCCTTATTAAAAATAAAAAAATAAAATCCAGGAAACCCCGGGGTTCTGCGCTTGTTAATATTTTATCCTTTTCACTGGCGCTCAGCCTGTCTAATGCAAAACCCATTAACTGCTTTTATTCGCTGCAATGCATTGCAAGTCCCTTATGCCAGATAAAGCGTTGAACTAGCTGCAAAAACACATTGATTTCCTCACTAAAAAGGAAATATGACATTTTTATTCTCTCCGTCGGTAGAAGTAAAGCAGGTGTGTGCGGTTTTTTTCCTATACTGGCAGAAATGTAGTTTGTTTTATGTCTCAATTTACGGCTTTGCTATTCGCATTGTTGTTAAGCCATTTGTATTCCACTTTCATGTTTGCGGCAATATTTCTTTAAGGCTAGTACACTAATATATGTATAGAAGACTGTACATGCATTATTTACTTACCATAACTTATTGGTTCCAGGGTCCGTGATGGTGATACGATTGTCCCGTTAACAGATCCCACTGATTTATAATTTATACTGTGGCCATAGTGTTTAATAGGCAAATGCATGCCAAAAGGAAACCTTTGGCCAGGATATATTAATAATCCAGCAACCCCACCTGTACATTTTTACCCCCCCCCCCTCTCACGTGGGCGTAATTGCACGCCTAATACGCAGAGAATAGGACCCATTGATGTCAATGGGTTCGTTCACATGTGCATGTTTTTCCTGTGCAACCCCCCGCCCCCCCCCAAAAAAACCCAACCAGCATGTTCCATTTTCCTGCGTATTGGCACAACCAAAGTCCCCATAGAAGTCAATGGGCATGTGCAAATGCATGGACAATATGCTAGGAGATGTGTGTAACATTGCATAATTTTGAATGAAAAGGAACACATCTGGAACTCATTTCAATTGGTACATCTTTGTTTGCCACATGCAAATGAACTTGCCTTGCGGACCCAAAAAGTACACTAAAATACACAGATGTGTGCGCAGAAAAGCACTATTCATTCCGCATATACACAGCGCTCAGGCGCACACAAATACACATGTGCTTGTATGAAGGGGACCTTACATGCTTAGTTGACTATATTTGTCAGCAGCTACATGTATAGCATATGTATAACAAAATCTTATCGCATGTGCTTTTTTTAAAGGCACTCTATCACGTCCTGTAGGAACCATAAACTAACGATTAGTGCTTATAGGACAGGGGGCATGGAGTCCGGGGATGTACTTTTTATGCTTACAAGGTCCCTGTTCCCATGCTGTCACTTCTAGAATTTAGTGCTTGGTCTTTGAGCATGACTCTTCTTCAGTCAGTGCGCGCACTTCCACTCTTCTCTATGGGAGTTTACACACATGACTTGACTGAAGAAGAGTTGTGCCCAAAGACCAAGTACCAAATTTCAGCGGTGGCAGATTTGGAAAAGGGAGCCTTGCAAGCATAAAAAGTACATCCCTGGACTCCACATCCCCTGTCCTTAGACATCTCATAACCACCATAAACTGTGAGTTGGTTCCAAATGCTCAGGCTGAACACAATCACCGAGCACAGTAGGATTTTAGCCCAACGCGGCACAAACGGAAACTTGATGGGACGGAGCTTTAAAGAAACATACAGGGCTTGAGATTTTTTGGGGGGCAAGTAGTGAAAGTTCACTTCTTACAATGATGACAAGACCTAGCTCATCAATGGTATGAATTATAGACCCCTTTTCAGTTGCCTCGCACGTTATAGAAGTAATCAAACTATCGACCATTTTCTTTGCATTTTGCGAATAATCAAGACCATCGTTACACGGATGCAGCAGTTTTTGCTGTATCTTTAGCATTTAGATAAAAGTTTGTGTTTTTTTATATATGTAAACTAGTTATTTTATGTGGGCAGCGTGGCTGCTTCCCATTCTGCTGAGTTTGCGGGCTAACCGTGATGCTGGATCACATGACTGTTCTCGAGATATATGCTTGAAGTCAGTGAAGAGAAGCATTATTCTTCATATTTGGCCCTCTGAGCAGTAAGGACAGGTTTCCAACCGCTAAATTCTCCAGGATTCTCTACCGGGGGAGAGAGTGGTGAGTTGCGGGAGTGAGCGGGGGGAGAGAGAGATCTCCCCCCGCCCCCTCCGTTCCTCCCCGCTCTCCCCCGCCGGCACCTGAATTTTTAGAGACGAGCGGGCAGGTACTGGCATAAGGCACTACTCGCTCGAGTAGTTTGCCTTAGCGAGTATGCTCGCTCATCTCTAATTACTATTAATTATATCATTGTAAGACTGGCATCACACGGGCGTATTTGCACGCGTAATATGCAGATAATGAAACACTTTGATTTTAATGGGTTCTTTCAAATTTCCATATATGCGCACATTTCGGTCACGCACACAAAAAAAAATAGAACATGTTCTATTTTTCTACGGTATGTGCGCACCAAAGGACCCCACAAAAGTCAATGAGGGATGCACAATACACAAGGACATGCATGAAACACTGCATAATTGTGCAGGAAAAAACACACATCTGGAATGCATTAAGACTAATTAGCCATTTCAATCAGTGCATCTTTGCCACTCGCAAATTAACATATTTAACGAGTGCAAAAAGTACAGTAAAACTTTTTCTTGACTGTTTTTGTTTTTTTTCTATGTTGAGTATGCTCCAACACGGCTTAGTCGTGGAGACTGTCATTGAGCTCTTTGAGTATAATCATTGCGTCCATCAGCCAAGTGTGCTCATGTCCACAAATGCTATGTCATGAAAAAAAATTTGTCAATAAAAAAAAGTTTTTGAACCAAAAAGTACAGTAAAACACATCGATGTGTGTGCAAAAAAAATCTTGTTCATCTTGTTCATTCCACAAAAATGCTATGCTAATGTGCACGCAAATGTGTATACGCTAGTGGGAAGTCGGCCTAACTCTTTCACCACCAAGGACATATGTAATATGCAGCAGCTACGATATTGGGGCTGAGATCCGGGGATAGCTTTTAAAGCCCAGAATTGCAGCCTCCGCAGCATTCCAGGCTCAATCTAGGTGCAATATTTGGTGCGCAGCACTTGTTTTGACATCTGAGAACGGCATGCAAGCCAAAGTTTAACGTCCCAGTTTCAAACCTGCATTGGGGATTCCGCCTTACTGCTCCATTCGGGAAGCAAGAAAGAGGAATCCCCGTGGCTTAATGATTCCGTGTCTGGACGGAACCGAACAGTGCCGCACAGACCCCATTGACTATAATGGAATCTGTTTGCTTTCTGCCCAGCTGAGCGCTTTCGGTCAGAAGAAAAAGCATTGCATGCAGCACTTACTCTTTGGGTATTTTGAGTTAGATCTGCGACGGACCCTTCTGCCGAAAGTGAATGTGAAACCAGCTTTAGGGACCCGACCCGAGCGTCTGCAGAGAGCACCGTGGACTTACCCGCTCCTGCAGCTCCGACTCCTTTCATGCGCAGGCTGCCTGCGCAGAGCGGAGCTGTCGGCCGGTGAGTGACGTTTCTGTGCGGGGCTCGCGGAGCACAAAATTAGAGCGTGCCGCGTTTTGTTTGCTGTGCGGGATTTCGCGCAGACAAATCGCGGCTGTCTGCATAGGATTGCGTGCTGTAATGCAATCCTATGCAGGCATCCAGGGGCGGACATTCTGCAGGGAATCCTGCCGCGGAATTCCCGCCCGTCTGCAGGCGGCCTTAGAAAATATATTGATCTGTTTATTTCTTTATTTTATCATTTTAACTTCATTTGTGCTTGTTAAAATTTTAAAAAAAATTAAATTTGCCCGGCAGCGAAATGTTGAGGACATAATTGATTTCTAAGTAAAATTAGCATTTATCGTGTTTGTGGAAATGTGTTGTAAATGGAACTAAATGTTGTGTCAGTAATTTGGGATGGTTACTAGGAACAGTTGTTCAATAAATGATTTTGTGTATATTTATCGTCCTATAAATAGAGATGAGAACAGATGTCTTTGGCTTTTCTTGCATTTCTCTGCATAGATAATAGACAATTTCTTAATGTTCTCTTTCATGATTTTTAGCTTTTCAATTTTCTTTCCTTTTGGCACTTTTAAAAAAAATGTTTTCAGATTTTCACATTCTTACAATATATATTAAAAACATTTTCCGGAACATAAATAAAGGTTTTACAGCTTTAAAAGAAATAAAATTGGAATACTCCTCCCGGTGACTCCCCCATCCAGCTCTGGTGTCCCGGTGCCTGCTGCATAGAACCCGGAAAAAGTGGCGGGCTGTCAGGTACCGTTCCTTGTGCATGTAACCACTCACAGGCTTAATTGGCCATGGAAAAATCCTCTTATATTAGGGCCGTCTAACCTACTTTTTTATGACCTGGAACATGTCTTCAATGCTAAACATATATAATAATCAGCAATAAGCCTCCTCTTAATTCTTGTTTACTTTGATCATATTTTGTAATACATTCAAAATTCAGTAATGAATACAGAAAAAGATTCTTTATATGTTATAGGATCGTTTGTCCCCGATCTACTTTCATCATCCCCTATTTTCCGGATGGCACATAGAAGAAGCAAACATCCAACAAACAAGCATTGCTTGCTTGTTGGTTTGTTACCGGCAGTTCTACATTGACATTGCCAATCATCGGCCAGCGTTAAAAGGGCCTTGAGGCATCAACAAGATAGTTTCGACAGAGATTTTTGGCTTGCGGGTTTACTGTTATTGACTAAACTTTCAAGAAACCAGTCGAACTCTTGTATTCTGCCCTCAGGATGGGACCATGCTGAGAAATTGTTTGCAAAAGGTATAGGTAAATATACTTGTGCTTAATCAGGCCTGCAATTGATTTTCCTAAAACAGATTCACATCCTGTGGCTTTTAAAATTGAAAAGAACGACCAGCTGTGAGTCAGATAGAAGGGCCTCTCTACTCGCAAGGCTTTTGGCAGAAGTTTTTCACCTTTTTTTATTTATTTATTTTTTTATTATACTGGGTTTGTTTAAAAAAAAAAGATTTCTTGTTTCTGATCTAACAAAGCAACTTTTCAAAGATATTTTTTTATGTTCTGTTGTGAATTTTCTGTGTAGGTGGGTTGTATTTGATCTCCCTTTCTTACGGAGTAATGATTGTGGGCAATTTTTATGCTCTTTTTACAAGTGAGCCATAATAGTACAAAAGAAGTTATTTGTTTGTGTTGGTTGAATTTTCGGTTAAAGGGTAACTTTTTTTTATAGCTTTTCCCTCACTAAAATAAATTGGATGCTAATGTATATGTACAACAAAATGGCGTCTACGATACTAGGTGTTGTACAGCTACATTAATATAGAAATGCATCTATGACCATTGGAATGTGAAGAGTTTAACCCCCAAGTACCAAGCGCGGTAAATTTACGGCGCTTGGTCCTGGGTTTTAATCCCGGCCGATAGCAGAAGTACAGTATGGGATTAAAGCTCCTGCAATCAAGCAGGAACAGGTCAGGTCCTTGGCTGTCCAACACAGCCATGGACCTGGAGGAGAAGGGAGAAGCGTTTTTTAACCGGTCTGCCTTCTCCATTCCAGGCTACATAGCACTCAATGAGCGCTATTTAGTAGAGAGTGAAAGTATTACTTCAGCTATGTGACCTGGCGATTACATGACCACTGGGTGACTTCTGCCACAACAGAGCTGCAGGGTAGCAGACCCTGATCAGCTGTTTCCCCCTGTAACTGGGGCTCCTATGGATATCTTACATGATGTCATGGGGGAAATAGATGGTAAAAAAAAAAGTTACAAAATACTGTAAAAAAATTAAAGAATAAAATAAAAATATATAAAAAAGAAAATTACATGCCGCCGACGCCAACCAAAACTATTGCCATATGTGCCCTGTAATCCAAAACTACACAAATTTATATATCAAAATGTCTGAAACAAAATGAGGAACCCATTCCTGTACTCTATTTTAGCAGGAATATACTAATTGCCTCTCGTCATCATGACAGCATATAATGGAATGTGGGAATAGGAAGCAGAAGAGCATAAAAGAACCTCCCACTCCCCAGCTAAACACCAGTGTCTTCCTGTCCCTACAGGACAGCTAGAAGAAGACTCCACTTATGCTGCCTGACCTTCCCGGGGGTGACTTGCCCTCCTGGGCTTTGTCGGTGTCAGCGAGAACAGGGACCCAAAGAAGGGCCCCCATGCCGGCCGAGACTGCTTGTCTGGAGCGGTCTCCTCCCTCACAGCCTGGCCTCCCCAGGGGTTAGCGTCTTACCTGGGCCTTGCCAGTGTCTGTGCGAGCTGGAGCCCAAGTAAGGGTCCGCCAGCCTGCAACGGCTGTTCTCCCGGAAGCCTCGTGGAGTCTCGCCAGCGGTGGAGCCGTCGTCTTCGGGGTCTGACATCAGACACCCCGCAAAGGGGCGGGGCCTCGGCCACCACCCAATGGAGGGGACGTGGCTTAGCGGGGAACCGTGGAAATCCAAAAACTGCATTCAAGGAGTGCTCTGCTAGGGGCAGATGCAGGGTCTGGCTCCTGATCATCTGGTGCGCTTCAAAGACTCTGCTGGATCTGTAGTTCATGTCTTGCAGGACTGGGATACACAGAAGCCTAGAGAGGACAGATAAAGGAGTAAAAAATGTCCGATGTGTCTAAAATGGCTAGACGACACATGAACAAAGTCACTCTGTGCGTCGTGTATGTCAAAAATTTTACAGGAGGAAAAAACCTCAGTAATGGCAGATATTCGTGCCATTAGTGTGAGAGGTCGTCAGTCCTCTATATCTAGCCTCCAGCAGCCAGACACCTTTGTGTCCGCAAAAAGAACAAGATTTGCGGCTTTAGATTCCGAGTTAGAGGGCAACCTCTCTATAGAGGAATTATCGGGGTTCAGTGAGGAAGTGAAGGAGTAAAAGTATTTATTTTCCTCTGCTGACATGGACCAACTCCTCAGAGCAGTTCGCAAAACTATGCAAGTGGAGGAAGAGACACAGCAGCCTGGTTCCATGCCAGACGAAATGTTTGCTGGTCTTATGCCCCGATGGAAACCAGTTTTCCCAGTAAACGCAACACTGAAATGCCTAATTCTAAAAGCATGGCAGTATGCGGAGCATAGTCTGTTATTATCAAAGGACTTTAAAGAAAGGCTCCTGTTTTCTGATGATGGCATAGCTACCTTTGAAGAGGTTCCCAAAGTGGACACATCTATATCTTAAATTGCCAGAACGTCTGCTTTGCCCTTTGAGGACGTTTCCCATCTACGGGAACCCATGGACGGCGAGGTTGACACTCTAATGCGGAAGACCTGGGCTGCGTCTGCCCTAACTATTAAATCCAACATCGCAGCCATGTCTGTAGCTAGGTCAATGTTGATCTGGCTAGATCAGCTTTCTGCGCTAATAGCTGAAGCCCACGAGAGAAAAAATTGCCAATTGTCGCCCCCTTCTGCAAATGGCCACAGGGTTTTTAGCAAACGCCTCCATGGAAACAGTTCGATTCGGGGCCAGTTCGGCAGTTAACACTAAAATTGCCAGGAGAGCTGTTTGGGAGAAGACCTGGTCAGGGAATACTTCCTCCGAAAACAGACTTTGCCTTACCATTTCAGGGTCAACATATATTTGACCTGGACTTGCAACTCCTCCTGGAGAAGGCAGCGGATAATTGTCAGGTGTTAAGGATGGATAGACTCCCCAAGAAGCCTTATGTACCCCACCCCTCATCTGGGGGATACAAATGGAAGGGGAAAATTGGAAGATGGTCTTACCCCAAAGGAGGAAGAATAAGGTTCCATCAAGGAGTTCCTTCTTTTCTACTCCCCAACAAGTGAGTGGGAGATTATCCTCATTTCATAGCGTATTGCAGAACATTACGACTACTGAATGGGTCTTACATTTAATATCAGAGGGTTATAGGATTAAAGGGGTTGTCTCGCGGCAAACATCAAAATTTTACATTAGCCCATTCCCCCCTGTCACCCCCCTGGCATAAAATAGCAATTTAAAGTGGTTTTTAAACAGCTTGCTACTCACTGATCTGACGAGATATGAAGTTTTAAAAATCTTCTCCCTAAGATGGCCGCCGGTCCTTTCCTAGGGATGCACTGCGGTTTTCTCCCATGGTGCACCGCGGGTCTTCTCCCATGGTGCACCATGGGCTCTGTGTGGTCCATTGCCGATTCCAGCCTCCTGATTGGCTGGAATCGGCACACGTGATGGGGCGGAGCTATGATGACGGCGCGGTGACCAGCTCTCCGGCACGAGCGGCCCCATTCACCAGGCAGAAGCACGGACTGCGCAAGCGCGTCTAAAAACGCCAGAAGACATCAGAATTAGACGGAGCCATGGAAACGGGGACGCCAGCAACGAAGCAGGTAAGTGAATAACTTCTGTATGGCTCATAATTAATGCACGATGTACATTACAAAGTGCATTAATATGGCCATACAGAAGTGTATAACCCCACTTGCTGCCGCCAGACAACCCCTTTAAGTTCTCTTCTCTACCCCCAGGTGATTTGGAATAACCTCTCTCCAGTCACCCTCCCTTCAACAGGCCTTGCATACAGGGATTCAGAACCTATTAAGGATAGGGGACATCTTTCCTGTTCCCGTAGAAGATCGTCAGAAAGGGTTTTATTCCCTGTTATTTTTAGTTACAAAACTGGGCAGTTCTTATTGAACCATAATAAATCTAAAAGACCTAAATATGTTTATCGTGTGCAGGAAATTTAAAATGGAAACTATCAAAATAATGACCCTGCTAATTAGCATAGATAGTGTTATGGCCACCATCAACTTAAAAAATGCCCATTATAATTATCATGTTTCCATTCAACCCAACTCCCAAAGATATTTGAGATTTGCATTACAGATAGACGGTTCGATTCACCACTTCCAGTTTGTTTATCTGCCCTTCGGGATCTTCTCCGCCCCTCAAATTTTTTCTAAAATAGTGTTAGAAATGGTCGCTGCAGAAATTAGGCTGGCTCATTAACACTCAGAAGTCCAGTCTAGAACCTGAGCCTAGGAAAAGATTTTTAGGTGTCATTCTGGATTTCCACCTCTAATGTTCTTCCCTTTTCCCCTCCAAAAGACAACATATCCTAGATACGTGTGTAACCCTCTATAAGAAGCCCGGAGTATCTGTTAGAGAAGCCATATGAGTTCTAGGCTTTATGACATCCTGTACTGGTACTGTATCTTGGGCTTACTTCCATAGCAGAGAGTTACAAGCCTTTATCCTAAAAAAGTAGGACAGGACTCAGGCTTCCTTAAACCAGATAATCTCCATATCACCGAAGGCTAAGGACTCCTTACAGTGGTGGTTGTCGGTAGATAATCTCGCTAAGGCCACCAAATGGAACCATGACCCTGCAGTAGTTGTTAAAACTGATGTCAGCTTTACGGGCTGGGTGGGCCCACTTACAGGGGAGGCACAGACAAGGGACTTGGGGTCCTCATGATGTAGCCAGTACGTTTAACTTTAAAGAGTTAAATGTGGTCTGCAAATCCCTACGCAGAGGCAGAGATAGCAGGGAGACATGTTAGGATGATCTCAGATAATGTGACCAAAGTATCACTTATTCACTATCAGGGTTCCACCAAGAATCCTCTTCTGCAGCAGTTGGCAGGGAAGATCCTACGTTGGGCAGAGCAACTAACCCGATCTCGGTCTGCCTTTCATGTAAAAAGATCAGAGAACATGAAAGCGGACTATCTCCACAAAAGGGAAGTGCATCCCGGGGAATGGGAGTTACATCCGCAGGTGTTCGAGTTACTCACTGAGGAGCGGGGAACTCCACAAATAGACATGTTTACCTCCAGTAGAAATACCAATTGTCATCTCTTCTTCTCTCGGGGCGTGGAGATTCAGGCAGTAGGCACGGACATCCTCTTGCATGTCTGGGACTTGGATCTGGCCTACCACCCCCCCCCCCCTGTCTTTGATACCGCTCGTATTAAGGAAGGTTCAAAAATCAAGGACAGCAGTAATAATTATAGCTCCCTTTTTGCCCAAGAGGCCTTGGTTCCCTCTGCTAAATTCCCTCTCTGTCGGAGATCCCATTCGCCTGCCAGTGAGGCCAGATCTTTTATGTCAGGACCACTACAGTACCCGGAGGTCTAGAGGTTCAGATTAACTGCCTGGATGCCGAAAGGGTAAAGTTATCAGACTATTTATCTGTGAGGGCCTCAAATCTACTCAAAAGTCTGTGGAAAAGTCTGTGGATGGGGCAAGATATTCAGGAACTGTCTCAGCCTGAGATCCATAGGATCCTGGACTTCCTACAGGAGGGTTTGGATAAAGGGTTAAGTCCAAATACTCTAAAAGTCTAAAAGTCTCCAGGTTGCGGCCCGGAGGGCCTTCTTTAACCTTTCCCTAGCGGATTATAGGTGGGTCAGAAAATTCCTTAGGGGTGCTAGTAGGCTTCACCCCTTGGGAAAACTACTCCTCCCTGGGACTTAACCTTAGTTTTACAAACATTTTGTGAACCTCCCTTTCAAGGCGATAGCGAACTTTTCAATTTCCGCCTTCACGTACAAAGTATCCCTTCTAGTGGCAGTTACATCAGCTAGATGGGTGGAAGAAATACAGGTACTCTCACATAAAGCTCCCTATGTGATGGTCCATCCGAACAAAATTGCGTTTACACTGAATCCCTTCTTTCAGCCAAAGGTCTTGACAGAATTCCATAGGGGTCAGTCAATTACTCTTCCTTCTTTTTGTCATGACCCTTGAAACGAGAAGGAATGGAAGTTCCATAACTTAGCCGTTAGGAGGGCAGTATTAGCGTTCTTGGAGGCAACAAATTCAGGGGCTGGTCAAAGGAAAGGCTGTTTCTAAAGACACAATCGCACGATGGGTCAGACGAGCCATTCAAGAGGCCTCAAGCCCCAGGGCATTTCCCCTTCTGAAGGACTGAAGGCCCACTCCACCCGGGCCAGTGCTTACTCCTGGGCAGAAAAGGCTCACGTCACCACCTACCAAATTTGCAAAGCCGCCACGTGGTCTAGTGACCACACGTTCGTGAAACATTATAGACTCGATATAGATGCCGGTCGAGATGCGGCCTTTGGAAGGAAGAGGTTACAGGCTGTAATCCTGCCCTAAGCCCTTCTTATGATTTGGTATTCCTCCATCGTATGCTGTCATGATGATGAGGGGTAAATAGGAATTTAGTTTACCGCTAATTCCCCTTCTTGAAGTAGTCATGACAGCATACAGGCTCCCCATCCCTGCCTCTATAGCGTCAAATCTCTTCACATGAGAATGCGTGCATGTACTTTTCTGTTGAAGGTGTAGTGAGCACAATAAAGCACACCTTCTGGTTAAGAAAATTAGTCACTGTACTTATTTGGGACACACTGGTGTTTAAAAGGTGGGGGGAGCTTCTTTTTATGTTTTTCCACTTCCTGTCCCCAGAGGACAACATCCATCATATGCTGTCATGATGACTTTAAGAAGGGGAATTAATGGTAAATTAAATTCCTATTTTTGAAAAATCTACGAATTGAAAAAAAAACCTTTTTTACCCCCAATAAACTTAAAAACGGGGTAAAAAAATTCTGTGAAATAAATATAATAAAATAGCCTTATGTCACTGAAAAAAAAAAAGCAGCAAAAATAATTTTGGTATCTGAAGGCAAAAAAAAAATAGGGCGGTAAAACCACCACACGGGTAACATCCCTAAAAAGTGTCTGATCCTTTTTTAGGTACAAAACACTCTGGTTCTTAAGGGGTTAAAAAAAAAGAGTTTGGTCCTAAAGCTAAAATTAGCTGGATCATCAAAGAATAATTGGGATAGTCTTGCTGGCAATGTTGAGAAGCATTCAAACTACCACTGTTCTTGGGTAGTTCCAATTGGCATTGCCACAGATCCTTTTGGCTGTCAATGTTATGGGTCGCTGTCATTGTGGGGAAGTGGTCAATATTTTACTGCGGGGCTAATGTATAAACCAAAACTATAACCTCCCTATAAACAATTCTTAAAGGTTGGCATATGCATTACACTAGTAGTCACTATAAATTTTGGACATTACGATTGAGGTTTCTGGCTGGTATCTTGTGAACATAAGGTTGTCTGTACTTCTAAATCCTGACGTGCAGTAAATTTATGCTGAAGATGCTCAATTTGTGGAACCTACTTGGAGATACGGCTTGGTGTGCCCTCACCCTTACAGGTAAAAGGACTATAATATTAAAGCAGTTCATATATCAACTCTTGTCTTTCCTTAAAGGGGTATTCTGTTATTGAATGTGTTTTCAAATTTTCACCCATCTACTGGTTAGGTGAAAACTAATACTTCAGTGGGGGTCTGATCAATGGGACACCCACAATTGCCAGAATGGGGATCCAAAAATTCTCTGACAAAATGACTAGTTGCTACAAATGCGAGTCACCACTCCACTAATTTCGGTGGGGTACTGTAGCTCACCACTTGAACCTCTTGCAATCGGCTATAGGTTTTTACCTAACCAGTGGCTAAGTGAAAGCATAAATGGGTATTCTGCTTACTTTTTTTTTTTTTTTTAATCCGCTCAGACCCCAGAACAGATTCTTAAATTAATCAGACCCAAGACAAAAAAAAATTCACCCCAGAGGTGGTTCCAGAATTGAATTTTAAGTATACATACCATGGTGAATTTTGCTTTAATTGATAATGTACTTCACCACTCTCTTAGGGTTTTTCCCACTAAAGACCTTTAATCCCTACCACAGAATCACTGGTACCTAATCCCGATACTAACAGTGCATCCACATGCCTTTTATATCACGTAACAGGTGGAGATCGATACACTGCAATCTCCCTCCAACCCAGAGAAGTTAATGGAGCAGTACTAACTTATTTGGCGCCACAGATCTTGGAGTCACTGTGGGTTCCAGCAGTCGTACCCACAGCAATTAGACATTTGCCACTATCCTATGGATAGGAAATGAATGTTTTTATGGGGAAAACTCCTTTAACCTTTTACATGCCAGTATTCCCACTTCTTTTCAATTATGGTGGCCTAAATTTTACCACTTTTGTTTATGAAAAAAAAAGCCAGTAAATCATATAATTAACACCTAATCACAGAGTCAGAGACACGTGTATGCTACCACTCTACATGCATCAATATAACCAGTGCTACCACCATGCAGTGACCATATAGTGGTCAACCACTCTACAAGGCCCTCTGCAGAGTATTATGGTATAAGCTATACAAGAGGTCGAACACAGTCCTTAGACTACAGAACAATTCAATGGTATCTACCACTACTCCTGACACGTCTGTTGTGACTAAATACTTGCCTTACCCATAAAATAACAATTGTGGAGCATCTTTTCTAAGAACTCTGCATTGTCATTCTTCTGTTATTCCGCCTGGAAATGTGAGTAAATTGACTACTGGCTGTTACTTTTCTACTATACAAGTGCTGATAGAAGTCATGCAAGTCACGCCGCTGCTGCCGGACAGAGCCGAAGGCAGAAGACCCTTCTGCGCAAGCGCGTCTAATCGGCCGATTAGACGCTGAAGTTAGACGGAGCCATGGCGACGGGGACGCCAGTGCAGGGAAGGTAAGTGAATAACTTCTGTATGGCTCATATTTAATGCACGATGTATATTACAAAGTGCATTAATATGGCCATACAGAAGTGTATAACCCCACTTGCTTTCGCGAGACAACCCCTTTAAATAAAAAATAAAATCTTATTTGTATGAGGGGGTGCTGATAAGTCTTTGCTTTTGTGTTCTTTTTTTTATTTCTATAGTAATGAATGTTACATCACATGAAAGCCTTATGTGTCTAATATATGTTTTCAAAATTTTGTGTTTGTAGCTTATGGCAATATTCACAGTAAATGAGAGCAGAGGAATGATAAAATTCTTGTTTCTGCAAAGAAAGTCCAGGAAGGATATTCATGGTGATATGTCGCAGACATTGGGGGTTCAATGCCCTTCATATTCTACAGTTAAGAACTGGGTTGCCAAATTTAAAACGGGCCAATTCAGCACCAATGATGAGGAACGTCCTGGACGATCGAGAGAGGTTGTTGTTCTGGAGATCATCGATGCTGTGCATAACCTCATACTGGAGAATCAGCGAATTTCAGCTAAAGGAATAGCAGACATCGGGGATTTCTCGTGAACGTGTTTGTGTCATTATCCATGAACATTGGAACATGAAGAAGGTATCTGCAAAGTGGGTCCCCAAATGTCTGACAAAAGATCAGAAAAGCATGCGAGTGAAAACTGGTCCATTTGTCAGCGTTTCCAGACTGATAAGAACTTCCTGGATCGACTGGTCACTATGAATGAGACCTGGATTTATTTGTATGACCCTGAAACCAAGGAGCAGTCAAGAGTGGATGCACAGTCGTTCTGAACCAAAGACGTTCAGGGTGAAAAAATCAGCCACTAAGGTGAAGGCGTCTGTGGTCTGGGATAAGGAGGGCGTGCTGCTAGTGGACTACCTTCAAAATGGTTCCACCATCAATGCAAGGTATTACATTGAACTTTTGGACCAATTGAAGGCAGCTCTGAAGGCCAAAAGGCGCGGCAAGCTATCCAAAGGAGTGTTGTTCCTGCAACACAACGCCTCTGCTCACACTGCACAAGTGACCACGGCAAAACTGGTGGAGCTAGGCTTCCAGCTGGTTGATCACCCACCTTATTCACCAGATCTAGCTCCCTCCGACTATCATCTGTTTCCAAACCTAAAGAAACACCTCAAGGGTACCAAATTTCACACCATTTCTGATGCCATGGCTGCTACGGATGACTGGTTTGAGGCACAACCGAAATCCTTCTTTTTGCAAGGCTTACAGAACTTGGAATACCGATGTAAGAAGTGTGTTGACATCAGTGGAGAGTATGTGGAATAAATGTAAAGTTTCATCTTCCTATCTCATTTCTTTCTGTGTAAAGCCAAAGACTTAGCAGCAGCCCCTCGTATAGCGCGAACTTATTCCGCAGCGCTTTAAGGTAATTTATTTATTACCAAGCTGGGTACTCATTTTACCGACCTCGGAAGGATGGAAGGCTGAGTTGACCTTGAGCCAACTACCTGAACCATTCAGGGAATGAACTGCTGCTGTAGCACTTTGTGCCACATGAGGCTCTCATACACCATGTAAGGTGTGTGTGTGTGTGTGTGTGTGTGTGTGTGTGTGTGTGTGTGTGGGTGTGTGGGTGTGTGGGTGGGTGGGTGGGTGGGTGGGTGTGGGGGGGGGGGGGTTCACACATCAATGATCACTTGTTCTCCACATACTTTTATATCATGTTGGCAGCACATCCCCTGTTTTCACAGGAAGATGTACTGCCAAAGAATCAATCATTTTTGCACCCTCGTAATTTAATCTGAATAAAGACAAATGAACGTCTAATTATTTGTCATTTGTTCGTTGGCCATATTTCCACTGGGCAAGAACAAACCTTTGTATGAACGTTCTTCCAGCCGATCCTACGCTAAAGAGGCCTATAGGCCAGATTTGTGGAAGGGTGTTGTATATTTGCACACGCAACTACGTTCTTTACTGTACTTGGTGTGCGTGCAAATTGTGCACATTTGCGTTTGCAAAAAATACAGAATGATGCTCTTTGCCTTTGACATGGCTAATTAGTTTAATAACTTCAAAATGATCTTATCCCTGTGCAAATGTGCAAGAAAATAGAACATGCTGCTTTTTTTGTGCATCCGAAATCTATGGGTTCTACTTTCTGTTTATTGCATATGCGCAAATATGCTCGTGTTAATCTGACCTCAGTCACAATTAAGCGAACTAACTATCCCATTAATAACTAAAGAGAGGAGGTTGCAAACTGTAAACCCGGACGGTCTATGTACTGCAAGAAAGAATTAAGGATTTTGATTATTTTCTTACAAGTAGGACCCTAATTACTTGTAACAGTCTTCTCTTTGCTGCTATATTATTCTTATGGTAATTCTAGGCTATAATTCTTTCCTTCGATACACTTTGTAAGCTCTTCTGTGGACATGTTTGTCCCCGGTGTAATATGTTTATATATAACCTCGTTTATATTACAGAGATTATTATTAGCATGCAAGTAAAACATGTAAATGGCTTTTTAAATAGAGCAAAGCAATCTGGGAGCAGATTTCCCAGTTCTGAGTCTGCATTGTTATTTCTGGTGTGTGATTTCTCTCTCTGTAATGTTCCTGTGTGCTATAAATTCAGGACATCGCTAGAGGCATCACTCATATTTTATAGGATGAGACAACCGGAGCTGGGTCTTCCCTCTGAAAACCTATTTTTATTTGGCTGTGTTGATGCCGCAGGGCAATAGGCTGGGAAAAGAGAGGAGAGATGGCTTTAGGAAAGCTGAGTACAGAGGAGTCTTAATACTCTCCAGTTGTTTTCGAATTAAAGAACAGTACTGCTTTCCAGTGATTCTGATAGCATTCTCATTCTGAAATGTGGCCTGCGTTCAGCGAGAGCTCCCTGCCTTCCCTGGAGAATCCCATCACACTTGTTTTTTTATATCATTTAAATCCTTTCAGGCTTATCTCAGATTCATAGAAATTGAAAATACAGAAGAGCACATATGTACTAAAGATGACCGTAGATGTAGATGCCACTGACTTAATTGTAATCCTCCATTAATTTGAAGCTACTATCCTTTTTTTCCTAGCCATTTTGGGCCCGGTGGGGTAGAAAGATTGAAAAAAAACAACTTGCCCCTCACTTGTTTCTGGTACTGGTGTATTATGTCGCCACCGAAAGTAAGGGGTGGCGACATAATACAGCTGTCAAAAAAGCTTTTCAAGCCCCCAGCTTCTGATTGGCTGGGGGCGTGTTTAATCCCCGATCTGACACGGCAGGGGAGAACGACAATGCTGCGAGCTGCGGCGCTGGAGGACAGCGGGCAGTGGCATTCTAAGACCGGGAACGGCGGTGGGGCCGGCAGAGGCACAGGCGTTCGAGGACAGCGTCGAGGTTTGGAGTGCCGGCAGAGGCGGCGGAGCAGTGCCCGAGGCTGGAAGCGGCGTTGTCTTCAATCCCCCACGGCAGAGGAACAGTGTGACGAGTGTGAGCGGCGGCAGAGGTGGCTGAGGTAGAGGGACAGCGCTGCTGAAGAGTGAGTGACCTGAGCAGACAGCCGCAACAAACTGCCCGCACGGACCAGTGAGGGAGCGAATGGACAGCTATAGTGTGTCTATTGCTTTTGTGCCTGGCCTGGCGGGTTAGGGTGAGGGTTCATTTTCCTACGAGGCTTAGATATGTAAGCCTAATAGAGAAACTAACCCTCACCCTAACCGTCCAGGGCAGGCACACAAGCAATACACACGCCCGCTAGGACATTGTATTCTTCAGCCTATCAGAAGCTAGGGGTATGCCAGGGGCATTTCTACATGCAAGCGCTGTCAAACTACTAGCTTCCGGTGGCGTCAAGATACACCAGTATCCTTGTTTCTCTGAGACACATTTTCCAACTCGTTGCTTCAGAGTGGGGTTAGAGGGGCACAGATTGCACAGCTTTTAACACCTCAGGGACTTATTTTCTCCAGCAACTGCTTTTGGCTCCTTGCATCACCCCTCTTCTTGTAAGTCACAGGTTAATTCTAGTTTGCAGCCTAAGTAGTCCTTCTTTTTATTTTTTCAAGACCAGTATGTTACTCGCTCGTTACAGTATATTGGTTATTTTTGCACTGCACATTTCTGGGACCCCCACGTCTCAGAATAATAGGAGCTTTGTGATGGCCATTTGATGATCCTATACAGCCAAAGAGACCTACAAGTAAAACTAAGTACACCTGCTTTAAATTCTACAATTTTACATACTAGGATATAGTAAAAAAAAAACAAAAAAAACCATCTGGTCCTTTTGAAGTTCTTAAAATGAGGTAAATACAACTTCAGATGAACAGGAACACATGAAAAATTACAGTGTTTGAAAAATGAAGTACACCTTAAGTTCACTTACACTGATGTTTGTAAAAACATAGTGTTTTACAGCGTTTTTGAATGGCATTTTCAAACATGTTCACCACCGTTTTTAATAAACACCACTATTGAAGTGGGTGATGTGGTGTGTTAAAAATCGGTGAAATGCACTAAAATAGAGCAGGCAGCGTTCGAAAATCACTGTTAGAAACGCAAAGCTTGAACACTCGTCTTAGAATCCTAATTGAAATCAATGGAGACTCTTTCAGTGTTTAGTGTGGTGTTTGTTAAAAAAAAAGGCCTGTGTGAGAATGGCCTTACTGCTTCAACAACACTTCAGAGGGTAAGTATCCGTCTGGAGCTACTAATCAAATGTCCTTGTGTGGCCACCTTTATAAAAGCAGAAGTTATGGTATTTTGCTGTCCTGGAGCATTCAGGAGTGTTTTAACACAATGCCAAGGAGGAAAGACTTCAGTCATTGTCATAGAGAAGCAATATGGGAGCATTATGAGACCATTTCCAAACATTTTGAAGTCCATCATTCTGCAGTGAGAAATATTATTCAATATTTGAATATCTTCCCAGGAGTGAATGTCCCAGCAAATTCACCCCAAAATCAGACCATGCAATGCTCAGAAAAATTGCAAAACTCAAAAGCTACATCTCACACTCTAAAGACCTCTGTTAGTATGTTAAATGTTCAAATTCATGATAGTACAATTAGAAAAAAACTGAAAAAATATGGCTTGTTTGGAAGGGTTGCCAGGAGAAAGCCTCTTCTAAAAACAGGCTGGCCATAAGACTTCTGGAACAATGTCCTTTGGACAGAGAAGACCACAATGGAGATATCTGGGCTTAATGCCCAGAGCCATGTGTGGCGTAAACCAAACACAGCATATCAACACCATATACCAACTGCCGAGCATCATGGTGGAGGGGTGATGATTTGGGCTTGTTTTGTGGGCACAAGACCCAGGCATCTTGCAGTCATTGAGTCGACCCTAAACTCCTCTGTATACCAAAGTATTCTAGAGTCAAATGTGAGCCCATCTCTCCAAAAGCTAAAGCGTGGCTGAAACTGGGTCATGCAACAGGACAATGATCCCAAGCACAGCAGCAAATCTACCCAAGAATGGCTGGCAAAGAAAAGAATCAAGGCGCTGTAATGCTAGTAATGCTTTGGCAGGACGTTAAGAGAGCTGTGTATGTTTTGGTCCCCATCTATTTTCATTAGATTTGAGTGTTTTTCCTTTGAAAATGTAGGTTTCATTATTAGAGTGAAACTTGAAAAATGGGAATGGCACACTCGCATGTAGATGACAGATACAGCGGGGAGCAAACAAAACTGTGATTGTGAGATTATTTCTTTTGGAATCCAAGGTAATCAGAATTTCACCACCTGTCTCATTGAGGTATGTAGTGGCCGCTGAAACTCTTCAGTTGTCACTGTATGAATGTATAGGCGTCTATTAAGCCGCACTGTAACCACAGAACATGTTACTTATGTTACATGTATGATCTTTAAGCCTTTGCTAAATCCTTTACTGTAAGGTTTTGCTAGTGTTTACATTCTTTTTATGTATTCCTGTTCCTTTCCAGGGCAAAGCTGTGAGAGCTACAATTCTGGGCACGCTTGTTCTTGATGGGGAATCAGTCTACAGCTTGACAGCCAATCCAATCTTCTTACTTCTGGCCAGAGTAATCCTTGTGAACCTCAGGAACAAACTCACAGCATTCCAGGTAAGAAATGATCTGTGTCTCATGACGTGCTCAGCATGGACAATGTCTTGTCAGTTGTCTATTCAGAAGTTCAGGCCATATGCTCACATTTCCATGCTGCTGCTGTGGTTTGTTAAAAATACATTTTGTATCAAATATCTGAAAAAAGTAACTGTGTACAATGGATATAAAAAGTCTACATGTTACCCGTTATCTGTACATTGAAAAACAAACCTAAATCTTTTAGAGTAGAAAATAAAAAAAAAAGAAAACTGATATAATGTGGTTGCATAAGTGTTCACACCCTCTTATATTTGGGGATGTGGTTGTGCTCAGAATTAGCCAGTCACATTTAAACTCATGTTAAAGGGGTTGTCTCGTGAAATCAAGTGGGGTTCAGCACTTCTGTATGGCCATATTAATGCACTTTGTAATATACATCGTGCATTAATTATGAGCCATACAGAAGTTATTCACTTACCTGCTCCGTTGCTAGCGTCCCCGTCGCCATTGGATCCGTCTAAATTCGCTGTCTTCTTGTGTATTTAGACGCGCTTGCGCAGTCCGGTCTTCTCCCTGGTGAATGGGGCCGCTTGTGCCGGAGAGCTGGTCCTCGTAACTCCGCCCCGTCACGTGTGCCGATTCCAGCCAATCAGGAGGCTGGAATCGGCAATGGACCACACAGAGCCCACGGTGCACCATGGGAGAAGACCCGCGGTGCATCGTGGGTGAAGATCCCGGCGGCCATCTTGGTAAAGGAAGAAAGAAGTCGCCGCAGCGCGGGGATTCGGGTAAGTAATAAACTTTTTTTTTTTTAACCCATCCCTTGGGTTTGTCTCGCGCCGAACGGGGGGCCTATTGAATTTTAAAAAAAAACGTTTCGGCGTGAGACAACCCCTTTAAGTAGTAGTTAAAAGTCCACTGCCATTATTTATGAAGATTCTGATTTACCCCATATAAAGTTCAGCTCTTCTAGGAGGATTTTCCTGACATTTTCTTATTTAGTCTATAAAGAGCTTACAGAACATCAAAGTGATTTGATTTTTGAAAGTTATCAGTCAGGGGAAGGGGACCAAAAAATTCCAAGACATTACATAAACCATGGAAGACAGTGAAGATGTCATCGAGAAGTCGAATAAATTTGGCACAATACTGACATTAACAAGAACTGGACGTCCCTAAAAAATTTATGAAAAGTCCAGAAGAAATTTAGTCTGGGAGGCGGCCGAGAGCCCTACAGCAATATTAAAGGGGCTGCGGAAATGTCTGACAAGTACTGGTTGTATAGTGCATGTGACAACCATATCCCGTATTCTTCATATGTCACGGCTGTGGGGTTAGGGTGGCAAGACGGAAGCCTTTTATAAGAAAAGAAAAAAACCTCCAAGCCCTGCTGTGTTTTGCGCAAACCTACAGGGAATGAACAAAAATATTGAAACGCCATACGAAATGCATGGCTTAAATTACATGGGATTGTAAATCATATTTCACAATACTACCAGTAAATTTTAACTAGATCAATAAGACGTGTAGAGATCGATTTTAAGTGGAGGTAATATGACACAGATGCTGCTTGAGCAACAAGGTCCCATTGGTCAGGGGTTTGAGCCACTCAGCTGCTGTTACCAGCTGCCTCCTCAAACCACCCACAGCAGGGCAAGAGGTGAGGTAAACACAAATTTGTCAGGAAAGCTCTCAGCCGAGCAGGGGTTAAAAGGGCAGCTCAGTGCTAATAATTAAAATCCCATGTGAATTCCTCCTAATGGTCCGGGATCCATACATGTGTACTGCAGCGGAGTTAGTAGGTGGTGCTGTAGTTGTTGCGGGATGCAATGATCTGTATAACAGCGCCAACACGTGGTAAGTGTCATTTGTCGAGACAGCGTTCTGCACTCTTGTGAGAAAATCGGGGCAGAGCTGATGGAGCCCATATGGTGGTGCCTCTGTAACAAAGGTAGCTGAGGTTTTTGCTGTATCACGAAGCATAGTATCCAAGATTATGACCGCGTACAGTTGGACTGCAACAAACCACATCCGACAAACCCCAGCGTATACAGAAATGTGTGTTGAGTGGCAGAGACAGATGATGATTGCATAGGGTTGTGATGAAAAAGAAGCAGATTACAGCTTTGATGTTTCCATATGTTTGTCCATCCTTGAACATCAACTCTGCCAAAAGTATGTGGGAGAATGTGTTATGGTCTGATGAGTCAAGGTTGGACTTTTTGGCCATAATTAGAAAAGGTATGTTTGGTGCAACGCCAACACTGCGCATCACCAGAAGACCAACAGACCCACAGGGAAGATGGCAGGGGCACCATTATGTTTTGAGGCTGTTTTTCTGCTGCTGGAACTTTAGTCAAGGTGGGGGGAACCAGGAACTGTTCCAAATATCAGTGCTTTTGGCACAAAACCTTCAGGCCTCTGCTAAATAGCTGAAGATGAGAAATTTCACTTTTCAGCACAAGAACGACCCAAAGCAGACCTCCAAATCAACAAAAGAATTGCTTGCCAGAGTATAAAAGTTTGGGAATGGCCCAGCTATAGCCGAGACCTGGATCCCATGAAGATGGGTGACCTGAAGAGGGCGTTACACACAAGATGCCCTTGAAATCTGAGCAATTTAGAATGCTTTTGCGAGGAAAAGTGGACAAGGATTGCCAAGTCAAGATGTGCCATGATGATGGACATCTACCCAAAAAGACTGACTACTGTCATAAAGTCAAAGTGTACATCCACAAAGTATTAGTTTCTATGTACTGCTACATGGTTGAATTCCATAGTGGATTTACTGCGGGTTTGTTTCAAGATCTGCGGCAGTATTTTACTGGACTCGCCCAGAAAAAACTCTAAGTAAAGTGGAAATAGAATATGTTAAAATTACTGTATTAATACTTTTTACTCCTACTTTGTCAAAACTGGTTTATACTGTTTATACTTGTACTATTACGCAGGAAAGTACCATAAATGCATCTTTCAGCCACTGATGTTACTCAGAGTTTCCCTAAGGATACGTAACTGTGACATTTTTCGATCATTGTGGCGTTATAAGTAGTGTATGGCTGCACCCATTAGGACGAGTTACACAGGAAGAATTTAGTACAGCCCATTTAACAGGGAAGCAATGTCTTGCTTTTACTTTAAGATGAAAAAAAATTCTGCACAGACTGTGCGTCAGACGAGCCCAGTTCTTGGAGATGAAAGGCTTCCATTTGCATTCGTCTGTTCACAAACCAGTCATTTGTACCAAACGGCAGAGAAATGATCTTTATATAATGTGAAAAAGGCTCCCTTGCCCAGGTGCGAAGCCTCAGCTCAGCCTGGCAAATTCTGTGTTTGAAATGCCACTAACGGTGATTTTCTCTTCTAAATATTTGTTGCAAACTATTGTAGTAACTTTCTAGAAAGGATTTTTAACAGATGAAAAATGAAGATTTTTGATGCGTTTAAGAAGCCTGATTCACGCAGACTAAAAATCCCTCTCGGAAAAATCTGAAGCAACTTCACCAAGGCAAAGCCTTAGACACCTGCAGCAGATTTAAATTTATAGTCGCCGTGGATCTGCACGCGGATTAGCTGCATTCAGTGGAGCTAATTTGCGTGTAGATTTCCTAATGCAGATTCCATATCAAGAGTTAACCTGTCCATGGTTTTCTTTCCGTGCTTCAGATTTCAAATCCACAGATTCGCATTGAAGTCAATGACATACTAAATTAGCGCATATTCCAACAAGGAGTGTATTCTATTTACCCATATGTGATCATTAAACACAGTAAAAGTAGAAGTTTTTATAGCTGGGATATTACAAGGGTTTAAAGGGTTTCTGTCATTAGAAAAAAAATAAACACTTACCCATCCCTCCTCAGGCAGTCTTCTTACCGCATCTTCTTCCCACCAATCGTCCTCTGGATCCTCCAGTCCCTGGGTCATCTCATTGCAAACTGCCTGGATCCTCTTCTTCCTGTGACGTTACGTACGTTGCCAGCATTCTGCTTCCTGAAGGTCAATGTTTGCTACATCACTAGTGACGTAGCGTTCACTGCAAAGCAGGAAATGTTGAATCCTATGCCAGGCTATTGCGCAACTGCACATGTGCGCCTGTTGCTGCGCGTATTCATATACCATAGCCGCGAGACATCGCACATGCGCAGTCTCGGAAATAGCCCATCATAGGATTCAGCATTCCATGCTAGGCACTGAACGTTACATCACTAGTGACTGGGTGCACTGACCTATAGGAAGCAGAATGCCTGCAAATGTATGTTACATCATAGGAAGAGGAGGATGCGGCCGGCTGGAGGTGAAGTGACCCGGGTGTCTGGAAGAGCTAGGAGAAGATGCGTTAAGAAGATTGACGGGGAAGAATAGGTAAGTATTGAATTTTTTTCAAAACCCATTTAAAGGGAACCTATCATGTCCTCACGACACTATAAGCTAAGTTATGGTGCTCTCAGGTGAGGTGACGAAGTTGGGTGATGTATTTTTTGTACTCCCCTTCTGCTTCGATCCAGCTATGTTCCCTTCTGAAGTCGGCTCGTGGCACAAAAATCTGACCCTTTTGTGCACATGCGGACTTAAAACCCAATAAGCCTCTCTCACACAGTGGTTTTTGTACAGCATTTAGCACTGACTTTATAGCGCTGCGCTAAGTGCTGTACAACACTCCCATTCATTGCAATAGGGCTGTTCACACAAGTGTCAAAATGCAGTGTCTTCAACAGCGATGCATGTGCTATCCTTGGCTGTCTTCAGCCCTGCGTCGTCAATTGAAATGACTGGGCAGCGGTTTCAGCGCTGCTGAAAACGTGACACAACTTGGTACCACGTTTTGGCAGCACTAAATGCAAGTACTAGCTGCACTACCTAAAAAAAATATAGAACACTCGACTAGCTGGCGCTGTCTGGGTCCCTGCTGCTGCTCTCCAGAGCTCTGGGCACTTGTCAAGCCGACAAAGCATCTATTGCTAGTGACGGGGATTGAAATCCCTGCCTTCCAGCGAGTGATTGGTTCAGGAGCGCTGGCTCCGCCAACCGGAGCCAGCGCTCGATGCACCAATCACAGCCATTCAATGTCACCAGCAAAAGATCCACTTTTGGCAATGACAAGTGCCTGGAGTTTCAGAGAGCAGCAAGAGGCACCCAGGTGGCACCAGCTAGGCGAGTATTGCTGATTTTTTTTTTTCAGCATCCTTAGAACATTGGAATAAGGTTCCAAGATTGGAATACCCCTTTTACACAATTGTCAAACCTGAATCTTTCCAAATACTATTGTCTAAAATGGACTGTACCTACATAATGGTCTCATGTAGCTGCTATTTCCATTATTGAGTTTATGAGAAAGTATATAGCCAATATTTTACCAGCACAATAATATCAACCCAGAATTGCCGACAATACTGTATTAGCCATATAGAATCAGTAAAATTGTTGCAATCACATAGAAGTGCCCACAATGTAGATACTGCTACGACAATGCCAATAAAAAAATGCTTTTGCCTTTACAAGCTGGAGCCAGGCGTAAAGAATGCCCCATTGCTGCCTTGTGAGTCGATTAGCACATCTCAGGCCGTACTTTTAATGGACCAGCACACACAGTCTGACATTAAAGTTTACTTCCAGTGATATAGAAAAAATGATTATCGTGCAAAAACTGCGCAAAATAATCATTTTGGAGGTCTGCTCTGTGTATTGCACCCATGTCTCTGCTCATCAGGCATTATCTTGAGGCTGAGATTTTTTTACTTTCAGTGTCACATTAAAGGGGTTGTCCCGCGCCGAAACAGGGTTTTTTTTTTTTTCAACCCCCCCCCCCCCCCCTGTTCGGCGCGAGACAATCCCGATGCAGGGACCTAAAGAAAGCTTACCGGAGCGCTTACCTGAATCCCCGCGCTCCGGTGACTTCTATACTTACCGGTGAAGATGGCCACCGGGATCCTCTTCCTCCGTGGACCGCAGCTCTTCTGTGCGGTCCATTGCCGATTCCAGCCTCCTGATTGGCTGGAATCGGCACGTGACGGGGCGGAGCTACACGGAGCCGGCATCCTGCACGAGAGGCTCCATTGAAGAAAGCAGAAGACCCGGACTGCGCAAGCGCGGCTAATTTGGCCATCAGAGGTCGAAAATTAGTCCGAAACCATGGAGACGAGGACGCCAGCAACGGAGCAGGTAAGTATAAAACTTTTTATAACTTCTGTATGGCTCATAATTAATGCACAATGTATATTACAAAGTGCATTAATATGGCCATACAGAAGTGTATAGACCCACTTGCTGCCGCGGGACAACCCCTTTAATCCCAATGATGCAACAGCACAGCATTAGCTGAGGTTGTACCATTCTGCCTACTGGGGAAACAGTTTAATCATCATTACCTTCTGTATTCATCTATATGAGCTACAGACCATAAGTATCCAGTCAAGAGGGCGAGCTGTGATCTCCTCTATTATAACTGTGTGACCGGAGCTGTGCGATCATCATCAGTAACTGTGATAGGAGTGTCTGTGCCCCTTCTGGACCGTTTCTGTGGTAGATCCATGTAACAGCATCACACACACTTAGAATCTGATTAGAAAATAAGGCCATAACCCCAAGTGAATGTGAGCTGGTGAAAACTGAGATCACATGGCCATCTGAGAAGAAATAGGCTGGGAGATTCAGGCAGAAATAACTAACCAAGGTGACACTAGCTTTTATATATATATATATATATATATATATATATATATATATATATATATGTGTGTGTGTGTGTACTGGAGGGATCACTGCATAATGGATGAATTTAAAAATAATCACCGGAGTGGCCCTTTAATATTTACACACTGAGTTGTGCTTTAAAACTGGTCTAGTCATTATCCCTGAGATTGGCCGATATTTAGCATTTTGAGTTCACACCGGCTACCAGAGGCCGCACAGTAAAGCGGCAGCATAGAGTCGGAGTGATCTTGATAGTCCATCATATTAAATTCCTGTCACTTGTCCCTTCCGTCATGCCATGTCGGAGTAGTAACACCGCACCGTGTAATATGCTTTTGTTGTGGCAATGTTCTCGGGGGTGTTGACCTGCTTTAAGTAAAGTATGTCAGCTTGTAATTTTGTGATTTTCTCTTCAAACCAAAATCCCTCTGTCTACTGCCATTGGAGTACTCCAGGAGAATACAAATGATTGTCTGCTCATATTGAGCATTTCATACTACTTTAATTTTCTGCTCATGACTATGTGGCCTTAGGCAAGTCTAAAAAATAATAAAAGAAAGCGAATATTCCAAAGAATATAAAAGATTCTGTGCTATTTAAAGTGTAAATTGCATTTTGGCAATGTTGGTCTTTGTACAGTAGCGGTTGGATGTCTTGAAATTGTGATACGCTGTTTAAATTATGCAGATAGAAAAAAAGACTGTAATCGAATGGATTTTACTTGGTTATAGGCTAATATATAGTTTGCTTATTCACACACAATTTATAGACCTTTTTTTGACATGATGATTTTTTTATCCGTTAAATGAAAGTACGTGTTTCGCTTACAATATTTTTGTAGAGTAACTAAAGGCAGATCTATCTGTCTGTCTATCTAATCTATCTGTCTGTCTGTCTGTTGTAGATTGGTACTAATATACCTAATGATGAATATCTGCCCTCTTCCTGATTAGAAGGCCTAAGGCCTGTGCATGCACCGAAGAATCACACTGAAACCTGCTGTTCAGCTAAATGAAACTTTAGTCTAATCTAGCTGCATTGGGTTTTATAGACAATATGCAGTTAGTACGTCATAAAGTACGAATCTGTAGCTGATTGGTTATTGCCCTTATATGAGTTTCTTCCATCAGGAGGTGAGATCTTATCTCGAAATTCCTGGACGAAGAATGCGCCATATTGAATAAAATGTTAAAGACGCGGTGGGAGGGGGTGAGGAGAGAGTAGTTAGTCAGCACTTTCAGGCAGGAAACTGTATTAGTGTAGAGGAGAGGCACATACTTGCAATAGGCATTTTACTTGGTGTATTACAATCCGTTACCTTTCTT
Organism: Eleutherodactylus coqui; assembly: GCF_035609145.1. Classification (NCBI taxonomy): domain Eukaryota; kingdom Metazoa; phylum Chordata; class Amphibia; order Anura; family Eleutherodactylidae; genus Eleutherodactylus; species Eleutherodactylus coqui. The sequence goes on along the minus strand of NC_089839.1, from coordinate 96,002,581 downwards.
TCTGCTGCACTTTTGTTTCCACGTTCCGAAACTGAATACAGATGGATCCTTTTTTTATTGCATTGTACTCATTGGGAGGTGGATGAAACTTGAAGACAATCTGTTTTCCATTTCCAGTTTCTGCATGGTGGTCGTTCCTAAATGAATGTGGCTCAGTGGTTAGCACTGTTGCTTTGCAATGCAGGGGTCCTAGGTTCACATTTTTTTAAGGGCAGCATCAACTTTGAGACACTCAATATAGCAATCACCTTTAGTCTGATTTTAACCTACAATGCCAGCATTGCAGGGCAGCAGTGCTAACAACTGAGCCACAACACTTATTTTATTGCCAGAGAAGTAGAAGAGTAAGAAGAATAAACACAAGAGAACATAAAAACCCAATACAGACATAACCCATAGTCAGACTTGAATCTACAATTCCAGGTCTGCAATGATTGAGCTACCATACTTGAGAAGAAAGAAAAGAATAAATATAATGAGAACATACCTCTATGCAGATGTTGCCCATAATCAGACGTGAACCTAGAACCCCAGTGTTACAAGACAACACAGCTAGCTACTTGAGCCATCAAGGTTTTTCCTCCTCCTGCTTCTCCCCTCTAAGAAAGAAGGAGAAACACAATGAGAACATACAACTTCCAGGCAGATGTTATCCATAGTCATACATGAACCAAGAACCATGGTGCTAGAAGGCAACAGTGATAGCCACTTAGCCATGAAGCTTCTTTCTACTCCCCCTTTACTCTATTCTTCTCCTCCTCTGGAGGAGGCGAAAAAGGGAGGGTGGATTATTCATTACCATGAACTCCTTGCGGCGCTGGAGTCCTAGGTTCAAATTTAACCAAAGACAACATTGCATGGACTGTGTATGTTCTCCCTGTGTTTCTTGTTCTCCTCCTCCAGAGAATAATGAAGGAAGAACAAGCATGGTGGTTCAGTTCTGAGCACTGTTGTCTTGTAGTGCTGGAATTGATTCAGGTCTGACAATGAGTGATGGTTGCATTGACCTTTTATGTTTGTTCTTCTTGCTCTTTTATTTTTTTGAAAGAACAGATATGGCTCAGTTATTAGCACTAATGGCTGTATGACATTTTTCAAAGTTGATGTTGCTCTTGGTGAGATTTGAACCTAGAACCCAAGCATTGCATTGAAGTACCACCACACTGAAAAAATGGATGTAATCAGAAAGCATACAGATGCTGTAGATTTCACTTGCATTTTCTCATATGTTTTTAATAAAACCGGATCAGTCAAAAAAAACAAGTATATTTTTGAATTTATGTTTTAATGCAATGAATCAATCAGTATATCCAATTAGTCGTGTCTGACTCTTGGTGACTCTATAGGTGAACATTCTCCATGCTTTCCTGTCAAGCACCGCTTCTTTTAACTGCTTGATGCACATATTGTATCCATTTTGCTAGTGCCGAGCCAGCATGGTGTTTGTCGGCCCTTTCTTCTGGTTTCACTGGTCATCTCCAACATTATTGACTTCTCTAGCGAGTTTGTATGCGTGACGTGGCCGAAGTAAGTCAGTCGCAGTCTAGTGACTTTAGCTTCTAGCAATGTCCCTGGTTTTATGCGATTCAACACGTCTCTGTTTTTTACCCCGGCTATCCATGGTATTCTTAATAATTTCCGCCAGCACCACATTTCGAATGCATCGATTCTCCTTCTATTGGCCTTTCTTAGTTTCCAACTCTCTGAACCATGCATCATCATAGGAAATGCAATGGCTCTAACAAACCTGCTTTTGGTAGTTAGTGATATCTTTGCTCTTCCAGATCTTCATGCCACCCATTGCAGATCGGCCCAATGCGATCCTACGTTTGATTTCTGGGGTGAATCGCAATCGATTTTTGATCCAATGAAGATGAACTGATTCAATATTTTCGTTGTTAATGTAGTTGATGGGGCACATGTATGTACCATCTCTTGACATGTGTTGACAAGTACAGTTTTAAGTCCATATAGGAACATAGATTTTATATTTACAAGTATCTACTTTTTGTTCTCTTACATTTTACACACTTTTGGTAATTATTAACTCATTCATCTACCCTTTCAGGTATTATCTTGGTGGACCCTACGGTGTGTGAACATTCACCAACAGCTTTTGGAAGAGCGTTCTCCTGAACTGTTCTCCATTGCACAAACCAGTATGGATGGTGGTAGGTACTGTTATATTACTGCGCACTTTTTATCCATATCATACCAGAGGACAATAACAATAGACGTTTTGTATGTATTTAAACTTTCACTAAACTTTGTGTAACTTTTTGATTTTAGAAAAATACAGACAAAAGGTTTGCCTGGGAAAAAAGAAAACAGCGATTTTATATTTAAGTGAATATATACTATATTTGCAACATTTAGTTTCAGAGAGGAACATCTGTGGATGCCTACTATCCAAAAACTATTAATTTAGTTCATCTTAAATTATTATATAGTAACCTCAATTTGGAGCTCAATTAAAGGAGTTTTTGCTCAGTTTTTTTATGTAAAAAAAAAAAAATCTTAAAGGGGTTTCCCACTTAAGGGATCACTAATGTTGTGGCCCTTTGCTTCATGTTCAATTTTTTTATGGATGTCATATGGTTGACCATTGACTATAATGGATCTACCATGTGACTTACAAAGCAGTACTTGAATGGCAGCTCCTGCCCTTTCAGCGCTCTAGAAAGGAAGTGTGCAGCTGCCTGCAGTTTTTTTCTTAACACAAAAAAGTTGCATTGTACATTGCACTTCCAATACAATGCCTGGTCTGGAGTTCCAGTATTATGCATGCTCATTGAGGGGACATTTTTGAGATGGCCGCAATTGCCTATCACGTGATCCTCATCGATGTGCATTAGTTTCTTATTTTCATATCTGGCTTCCCAGCAATGTTTTAAGTTATTAAAGGGCCACTAAAGTAAAAACAAATTTCCATCCCTGCACCCATCAATTGATTGTCTGTCATACTCTAGAAATCTCCTATATACAGGGTGTTTCAACCTTCCCATTGTAAAAATTACAGTTGAATTCAAGATGATGGTATCCAACATGGCCGTCATTTTGTTGACAGGGTTCCCCCTTTTCCTGCAGTTTGTATGCAAAATTGAATCACTGTCTGTCAAACAGTTTTCATTCTGTAAAGGTATTTCCACACTGTTGAGACACCCTGTATATTGTACTCCCTTCCATGCAGTACAGCTTCATGTCTACTTATGAGAAACCATCGTTTTCTCCCTGCTTTCTCTTTTTCTATGCTAACATTCCCATGATGCATCAACACAGCATCATGTGAGCAACTAAAGCCAGTACCATCTCTGGCTACTGGGAGAACACTGTAAATATGATTGTCTATATTATCATAAATATGTGTAAAGATCAGAAGCATAAACCCAGGGAGGATAAACTGTGATCTCTCCTCTATAATTTCTGTGTGACAGGAGTCTCTAATCATCACCAGTAACCGTGATAGGAGTTTGTCTTCCTCTGTAAGGCACTTGTGTGGTATTCCATGTAATATATAATTTACTGTGAGACTACTTACATGATGAATGGAAGTTTTTCACTGGAGTGGCCCTTTAAATAGGAAACTAGCAAAAAAGGCATAAATGAACAAGTGAATATGTTTTATGAACAAACTATCTAAATTTCTGAATTGCTAACTTGTATATTTGCGCCTTTAGCTGTTTACTTAAAGGCCACTTGAAGATAATATCTAGAGGTGTCTCAAAATTCCTTATTTATATTGAGAGCTGGAATTTCTGTACTTGTCTGATATGTGGTGAATGATGGGACTGTCTTTTTTTGATGTTGATAAAAAAGGTAGTATTCTGAATACTAATTATAATGTGATAAGGTGAGGTAGCGGCACTTATTGCAGTGATTTCCGTTTTATATCAGTCTATGCAAAGTAAGAAAAAATCTGTATGGATGTTTGACAATAAAAATATATATGTATATATGCAATATTTCTCGTCTGTGTTATTGAGGAACACAGCAAGACTTAAAGGGGTTGTCCCGCGGCAGCAAGTGGGTCTATACACTTCTGTATGGCCATAATAATGCACTTTGTAATATACATTGTGCATTAATTATGAGCCATACAGAAGTTATAAAAAGTTTTTTACTTACCTGCTCCGTTGCTAGCGTCCTCGTTCCCATGGAGCCGACTAATTTTCGCCCTCCGATGGCCAAATTAGCCGCGCTTGCGCAGTCCGGGTCTTCTGCAGTCTTCTATGGAGCCGCTCGTGCAGAATGCAGGCTCCGTGTAGCTCCGCCCCGTGCCGATTCCAGCCAATCAGGAGGCTGGAATCGGCAATGGACTGCACAGAAGAGCTGAGGTCCACGGAGACAGAGGATCCCGGCGGCCATCTTCAGCGGTAAGTATTGAAGTCACCGGAGCGCGGGCATTAAGGTAAGCGCTCCGGTAAGCTTTCTTTACCTCCCTGCATCGGGGTTGTCTCGCGCCGACCGGGGGGGGGGTTGAAAAAAAAAAAACCCCGTTTCGGCGCGGGACAACCCCTTTAAGTATAGCCCCTACCACTAGTAAGTGGACACTAAGGCCTCATGTCCTCGGGCGGTTCGGATTCCGCATGCGGGAGCCCTCAGCAGAATCCGACCCTGCTCACAGCTGTCAACCTTGCATACCTGCCCAGGTCTTCTTTTTTTCTGTACTGTGAGTGTGTGCAGAAGCGCCGGCAGGTGCATATGCGCAGTACTTTTTGTTTTTTTTCCCCCCAAACTACTGCCTGCCCGTTGAATCCGCTGGAAATTGTGGACGAGTTGTGGATCAGACGTCTTCCATTGACTTCAACGGATGCGGTCCATGTGGGAACCGCACTGAAATGGAGCATGCTGCTATTTGTTTTCTGCATGCGGAATCCAGAAAGAAAATCCGCATGTGTAAATAAAAGTGCGGACACCCATGGTTCCCCATGGCGGCTTGAACTGCGGATCTTCTGCAATTCAAATCTGCCTTTGGATATTGGGCCTTAGAAAAGAAAGAACTAGTCTCTCCTACCAGCTATACCGCTTCTGCAGGCATTGAGCTAAATCAGTTTTAGGTTAGTGTCCATAAGAGGTAGACCTTCCTGCTCTACAGGCCTTCTCTGCTTTTGTTATTTTTTAGAGATGAGCGAACGTACTCGTTCGAGTATTAGTGTGTTTGAGATGCTCTTTACTCGAGGCGAGCACCACGCGATGTTCGAGTTACTTTCACTTTCATCTCTGAGACGTTAGCGCGCTTTTCTGGCCAATAGAAAGACAGGGAAGGCATTACAACTTCCCCCTGCGACGTTCAAGCCCTATACCACCCCCCTGCAGTGAGTGGCTGGCCAGATCAGGTGTCACCCGAGTATATAAATCGGCCCCTCCCGCGGCTCGCCACAAATGCATTCTGACAGGGATCAGGGAAAGTGCTGCTGGTGCCGGAGCTGCTATAGGGAGAGCGTTAGGAGTGATTTTAGGCTTCAAGAACCCCAACGGTCCTTCTTAGGGCCACATCTGACCGTGTGCAGTACTGTTGAGGCTGCTTTTAGCAGTGTTGCACAATTATTTTTTTTTTGTATATCGGCCGTGCAGAGCATTGCGTCCGCAGTCTGCAGTCATTGTACAGAGTATAGGGCCAGTACTGGTGAGGCAAGGAAAGAGATATTTAGGCTATATAGGCAGTGGGCTTTTTCCAAAAAATTGGGGAAAAATACTATATTTTGGCTGCCTGTGACCGTCTTCAGTTTACTGCGTGTCTGCTGGGGGTAGTAGTCCTAATTAATATGCAGCTAAGCGTTACAGCAGGCTTGCGCAAAATTATTTCCTGGATCTGCTGTGCGTTCCGTAAGGGAAGTCAGCCTCCAACCACAGGCCAATAAGCAGCACATTTAATTACAGCGTTCTGGGGCGGAGCTTGCCGATGCCGGAGTGAGACGCGTCCCTGCCGGGTTCCCGCAGCAACCGCCGGCAAACACAGCCTACCGTGATCCAGACGGCACGAAAAGTCACCTGACAGCACCATGGGGAAGAGGAGAACAGCGGGGAAGACACAGGAGGCAGCGGAGGACGAGCCGCGGCGCATAGAACGCTTCTTCAGCGGCCGCGGACCGCCGGCTTCTGCATCCAAGATGGCGCCGGAACACGTGCACCCGAAGCACATGGAGCCCAGCGGAGACAGCGGGGGGACAAGCGGAGCAGAGGAAGCAGGAGCGCTGGCACCACTAGCACCACCAGGGACAGATAAGTGCAATGAAACACCGGGTGCGGGCTCCGGGGCTGACGGGGGGGACATTGTATCTTCCCCACGGACTGCCGCCATATCAGAGGGGGGCCCCGAACGCTCAGCCCAGCACAGCAGTGCACCACAGGGGGCAGACAAGGAATTCCCTGATGGGCACATGCACTCCCAGAACAAGGGATTGTGTGCAGCCCACACACATAACAAAGGGAGCCCAGACCACACCAAGGGCTCTGCTACACCACAACCCCCAGCAGAGAGTTACAGCCAGCCACAAAACCACAAGGGGGGCACAGATGCAAAACGAGCATTGCAGCAGCTAAGTAATCCAGGGGACACTCACACCTTGCCAGGTGGGAGTGGTAGTCGCCCACAACAAACACGCAGGAGCAGCGCCACAACAATAAAAAATACACCAGGCCGCCAGACTTCCCCAAGCGATTCCTCATCTGATGATGACTGGAATTGGAAAGAGCACTTGAGATCTCTCCCGACAAAAAGGGACTTCCAGAGGCTGGAGGCCTCACACAAAGAGGCGCTATCCCTTTTACATCAAGAGCTTAAACATGTGGGAAACCGCGTAGACGCGGTGGAGGAGACACAGGAAAAAGTCCTTTCCACACTTGATACTCACAGCCAAGTAATCAATGCGCAAGCCCTACAAATGGCAGACATATTGGCACATATCGATGATCTTGAGAACCGCCACAGGCGCAATAACTTACGGCTGAGAGGTTTATCCGAGGAGGTGTTACCCTCCCAACTAGAGGACTGGGCACGCAATTTCTTTAGCTCTCTACTAAAACGCAGCCCTGACCAACCGGTCGTAATCGATCGCATACACAGGACTCTAGGCCCCAAACCGGATGATCCTAATAGGCCACGGGATGTCGTATGCCGCATACACTATTTCAAAGAAAAGGAGGCCATCATGAAGTGCGCCCGCGACAGAAAGGACACTCTAACCCACAATGGGGTCCCTATAGCAATCTACTCAGATCTAGCAAGACGCACCCTGCAATTGCGCAGAGCCGTACGACCCCTGCTAGATGTCGTAAAAGCTAACAAAATCCTGTACCGGTGGGGTTACCCCTTCCAGCTCACGGCCACCAGGAATGGCAAGACAGGAACTTTTAAATCACCAGCTGACCTCCCTAGATTCCTAGGCACTCTGGAGCTCCCAATGGTGGCACTGCCGGATTGGCCCCACCTTCCATCACTACCCATATCTGGGCCCAGGGACACCTGGCACGAGGTGGGACCCCGGGGTCCTGGGCCCAGAAACCACACCAGCAAACCACAACGCTGATTGTCACACGACCAAAGTAGCTGATTCCTGGCGACTTGTTGCGAGCCGCTGATTCTAGACCTACAGCGCCGTCTGGACACGCCCACAGCGCTAAATATGCATGGTCATGAACCAGTAGACTGCAACGTTATTTGAAGGCCTGATGACTGGTTATGCGCACTACTATGTTATCATTGTTGTTATGTTACTACTGTTATCAAAGTTGCCTAAAGACACGAGCCATATGGTTGACCTCAGGGTTTGTCGGCGGGGATGGCGGGAGGCCCGGGCCATTTGGTTTCGGTGATCTCCCCTTCTCTCCGGGTTGACGTCACGACAGTGCCGTCTATAGCTGACCGATGGTCGGCTCCCCGCCAGCTAGACTAGGAATGTGTGACCTAGTCGACAGAATGTTCATTTTCTGTCACCCCACCCTTTATTCCCCTACTTTCTTCCCACTATTAATGTCTCCCTTTTCCTTTTTCTATCCCTCGTCCTGGTCCCGAGGCCCATGGACAGCAATAACACCTTGCTCAACCGTCAATATACCACCATGACAAACCTATCCTTTTGCACATTTAACGTCAGAGGCATAAACGCCCCGGCCAAAAGAGGCCAAGTTCTGTCCCATATGCATAAAAAGAAAATTATGATAGTCATGTTACAGGAGACGCACTATAGAAAAGACCACATTCCTAAGAGTAACAATAAATACTACACAAGCTGGTACCACAGTACACACCCAGATAAGAAAATCTGTGGCACGTCCATTGCAATTCATAAGAATCTCCCCCACAGAGTCCTGGCCTCTAGGGCGGATCCCGAGGGCAGATACATCTTTCTCAGAGTTGACCTAGGATGCCGCATAATAACGGTGGCTAACGTCTATCTCCCCAACACAGGTCAGATTGCCTTTGGATGTCGGGTTATGGGGGAACTGGACCAATTCGCAGAGGGATCGTACATAGTGCTGGGCGGCGACTTCAATCTGGTCTGGGACGCGGCTCTGGATACGTCGACGGGTAAGTCCAGTCTCTCCCCGGTGGCCCTGCGTAGGTTGCGGAGAAGATTATCCGAGCTTAAACTCGTTGATCTCTGGAGAACACTACACCCGGAGATCAAGGACTTTAGCCATCACTCCATCGCCCATAATAGTTATGGACGTTTGGACTATCTATTTGTCTCCCACGGCCTGTTGGACTGGAAACCTAGGTGCTCTATAGGTAACTTCATCTGGTCGGACCACGCGCCTGTATATGGGGCCCTATTGGGTGGGGAGGCGGTAAGGGGACTAAACACATGGAGACTGAATGACAACCTCCTGGGCGACCCTTGCTGCCTGCAGGAGATCAGACAAACAATAGAATCTTTTATAGAAACCCACAAAACGGACACAACCTCTCCAACCATCCAGTGGGAAGCCCTAAAATGCGTCCTGAGGGGGGTCTTTATCTCCCACGGGTCAAGACTTAAGAAGGATAAGGTAGCTAAACTGGCGAACTTGATATCCCAGCTGGAAAAAACGGAACAGGCCAATAAGACTAACGCATCCCCGTCTTTAAAAGCGGAGATATCAACACTACGCCAGCAAATTTTAGGGATTATGGACCAGACCTATCTGCATCTGAGGGATAGAGCGAAGGGAGGATATTATGAGTATAGCAATAAATGTAGCTCTTGGTTGGCTAGGGCGCTAAACCCGCGGGAAAGCCAGGCACATATTTTCTCAATGAACTCAGTAAACAAGGGCAAGGTCCACGCTACAAGCGACATTCTGGAATGTTTCAGAGAATACTATGGCGAGCTATACAACATTGGGGGGACAGTCGAAACAACCGCGATAGACCAATACCTACAAAAACATGCACCAACAATGATCCCAATAGAGAGACAGGAGCTACTAGAGGAAGACATGTTAGATCAAGAAATACTAACAGAAATTAAAAATTTGAAAATAGGGAAGAGCCCGGGGCCGGATGGCTTCACCCCTAGGTTCTACAAGACATGTGGGGACTTGGTGGTACCTCTCCTGGGCAGAGCCTTTAATGCAGTTTCTGAAAGATGCCCATTCCCGTAACAAGCCTTACAGGCGATCATTACAGTTATCCCAAAACCAGGTAAAGACCCCATGGCTTGCGGAAATTATCGCCCAATCTCTTTATTAAACGTTGACACCAAATTATTCGCTAAAACGATAGCCACGCGCTTACGTCCTATCGTCCCCGGATTAGTCCATAGAGATCAGGTAGGATTTGTAGCGGGACGAGAAGCTAGGGACAACACGATACGGACCCTAGCATTAATGGGGAGAGCACGAGAAGAAAATATCCCGCTCTGCCTCCTCTCGGTGGACGCCGAAAAGGCTTTCGACCGCGTAAACTGGAGGTTCCTAGAGGCTACGTTAAGGAAAGTCGGACTGGGCAATAGGGTGATTAACTGGATAATGGCCCTTTACAATAACCCAACAGCACAGATACGCGTCAACGGGAGGCTATCTAACCCAATTAACATAAAGAACGGAACGCGACAGGGCTGCCCGCTGTCCCCGACATTATACGCCCTGGTTATGGAATCACTGGCGAACGCCTTAAGGGAAAACAAGGAAATACTGGGTTACAAAACAACGAAGCAGGAGCATAAAGTCGCCTTGTTTGCTGATGATCTATTAGTATACATTACCAACCCCAACCGGGCATTGCCCGCTATCCTCAAGGAGTTTGATAGATATAGTCGGGTCAGCAATTTCAAGATCAACCTGAAAAAATCAGACATACTAAATATTACACTCCCGACGTCAGAAATCACGCGGCTTAAACACCTATTCCCCCTAAGCTGGCGAGAGGACAACATTAGATACCTGGGGGTGATACTCCCTACGGACCCCGGGAAGACCTATGACTTAAATTACGAACCTATATATTCTGCTATGATAAAAGACTTCGAGAGGTGGAGGCCAATGACTCTCTCGTGGTTTGGCAGGATTAGCGTCATTAAAATGAACTCCCTTCCTAAACTCCTGTATATATTTCAAACACTACCCATACAAGTTCCGAGGAATTTCTTTGTAAAACTGCAAAAGGCAGTGACACACTTCGTGTGGGGGGGAACTAAACCGCGCCTAAGCTACAGACTACTGACCCAACCAAAAAAAAGAGGCGGAACGGGTCTGCCGGACTTGCTACTCTATTATAGAGCTGCCATTTGCAGAACGGTGCTAGACGTCGTACATGAGGGGACAACTAAACGATGGGTAGAACTGGAGCAAGAGCTAGCGACAGGGAGGATCCGGGGACTTTTCTGGCTACGCGGCGGGCTAGGAAGGAGGGGCGTTAAAGTCTCCTCTTTTATAAGCTCTTTACTGAAAGCGTGGGACAGCTTCGCGGTGAGGGGTGGCCTGGTGAGAGTCCCCGGGCCCTGGACACCATTGAGAGGGAACCCAGATTTTCCTCAAGGACACATAGGTTTGCCCATACTGGACGGGCTGGGTGTGGAGTTGCCCAGGGTTAGGGACGTGGTGGACGGAGAGGGCCTAATACCACTGGACGTCCTCTTGGGGAGCAGAGTGCGGGTGACAGGCGCGTGGTTCCAACACTACCAGATTGGTCACTATGTACGGGCCCTGGGTCCGATCTTGGAGTTGACGGCACCGGACACCCCTTTCGAAGGGATGTGTGGGGGACCTCAGAGGACAAGAGGAGAGATCTCCGCGGTCTATAGCTTTCTGGTGGCCGGGGAGAGACTGGACCCTGGGGGTGGGTCTAAGAGGGCGTGGGAAAAGGAGCTGGGAAGAGAGCTGACTACGGAGGACTGGGCCAAGGCCATATGCCTGACCCATAAGATGACAATCTCGAGCAGCCATCAGGAGCTCAACTACAAACTGCTAACGAGATGGTATCGCACCCCTGTGCGCCTGGCTAAATATTACCCTGGGGTGTCTGATCTGTGTTGGAGGTGCCAGAGAGAGGTGGGCACACTTTCACACATATGGTGGTCCTGCCCGCAGGTCAGGACACTCTGGAGGGAAATCGAGTTCTTACATAACGCCCTGAACAGGGACTCTTTGGTGCTGTCACCCGAGATGGCCCTCCTGTCGATCCTTCCGGGGTCAATAAGAGCAAACAAGAATGGCTCCCTAAGATTCTTCCTCTTAGCTATGAGAACAGTGATACCGAGATTGTGGAGATCCCGTGAACCCCCCACAAGGGTGAACTGGGTGACCGCCCTGGACGAGATAGGCCATATGGAAGAGTTGAGAGCAAAAGATGACGAGAAATATTCAGCATACCACGCTACATGGGAGCCCTGGTTGACATTCCGCAAAACCACGGGGTTTGGACAGTGGCTGGTGAGTGGAGCTTTGCCTAACTAATCCCATGTTTTATGTACGGGGCCATGGAAACGGGACCAGGACCATTTTCCCCCCCCTCCCCCACCCTCCCTTTTCCCCCCCATCTTCTTCCCCCTCCTTATTGTCTGTTATATATGTACACACACAATGTTATTATTTTCTCTTTATCCTTCTTACTTCTCCCTTTTTGTTTTGTTTTTGTTTTGTTGTGGTTTTTGTGATTTGTTTTCTTTTACTTAAAGTTCATAACGTTATATAAGTAATAAGTTATAGAACACTCAGCCTATACCAAGCGGGTATTGATAGCAATTGATTGGGGTGGGCGGGTGAGTGGGAAAGTTTTACGGGTAAACTGCTTCCAAGTAAAGACCACCAGCAAGGTCTATGCCGCGATATTACTAACAACAGCCATTAAGGACAAGTCTGACGTCCTCCCGAAGCACGGAGTTAACGGCGGCTTAGTCAAACGAGAAGAGGTTTCTCACAAAGCTTGTACTATTGTAAGCTCTAATTTCACACTGTACGTACTGCAGAAAATTTCAATTTCATACTGTTTGTACCTCAGAAAAATTTAATAAAACACATTTTGAAATAATTACAGCGTTCTGTTTCTGCACTACTGGTAATACAGCATGCTGAGGGGTAGGGGTAGGCCTAGAGGACGCGGGCGAGGACGCGGAGGCCCAAGTCAGGGTGTGGGCACAGGCCGAGCTCCTGATCCAGGTGTATCGCAGCCGACTGCTGCGGGATTAGGAGAGAGGCACGTTTCTGGCGTCCCCACATTCATCTCACAATTAATGGGTCCACGCGGTAGACCTTTATTAGAAAATGAGCAGTGTGAGCAGGTCCTGTCGTGGAAGGCAGAAAGTGCATCCAGCAATCTATCGACCACCCAGAATTCTGCGCCGTCCACTGCTGCAACTCTGAATCCTCTGGCTGCTGCTCCTCCTTCCTCCCAGCCTCCTCACTCCATTACAACGACACATTCTGAGGAGCAGGCAGACTCCCAGGAACTGTTCCAGGGCCCCTGCCCAGAATGGCCAGCAATGGTTCCTCTCCCACCGGAGGAGTTTGTCGTGACCGATGCCCAACCTTTGGAAAGTTCCCGGGGTCCGGGGGATGAGGCTGGGGACTTCCAGCAACTGTCTCAAGAGCTTTCAGTGGGTGAGGAGGACGATGACGATGAGACACAGTTGTCTATCACTCAGGTAGTAGTAATTGGAGTAAGTCCGAGGGAGGAGCGCACAGAGGATTCGGAGGAAGAGCAGCAGGACGATGAGGTGACTGACCCCACCTGGTTTGCTACGCCTACTGAGGACAGGTCTTCAGAGGGGGAGGCAAGTGCAGCAGCAGGGCAGGTTGGAAGAGGCAGTGCGGTGGCCAGGGGTAGAGGCAGGGCCAGACCGAATAATCCACCAACTGTTTCCCAAAGCGCCCCCTCGCGCCATGCCACCCTGCAGAGGCCGAGGTGCTCAAAGGTCTGGCAGTTTTTCACTGAGAGTGCAGACGACCGATGAACAGTGGTGTGCAACCTTTGTCGCGCCAAGATCAGCCGGGGAGCCACCACCACCAGCATGCGCAGACATATGATGGCCAAGCACCCCACAAGGTGGGACGAAGGCCGTTCACCGCCTCCGGTTTGCACCGCTGCCTCTCCCCCTGTGCCCCAACCTGCCACTGAGATCCAACCCCCCTCTCAGGACACAGGCACTACCGTCTCCTGGCCTGCACCCACACCCTCACCTCCGCTGTGCTCGGCCCCATCCACCAATGTCTCTCCGCGCACCGTCCAGCCGTCGCTAGCGCAAGTGTTGGAGCGCAAGCGCAAGTACGCCGCCACGCACCCGCACGCTCAAGCGTTAAACGTGCACATAGCCAAATTTATCAGCCTGGAAATGCTGCCGTATAGGGTTGTGGAAACGGAGGCTTTCAAAGGTATGATGGCGGCCGCGGCCCCGCGCTGCTCAGTTCCCAGTCGCCACTACTTTTCCCGATGTGCCGTCCCAGTCCTGCACGACCACGTCTCCCGCAACATTGTACGCGCCCTCACCAACGCGGTTACTGCCAAGGTCCACTTAACAACGGACACGTGGACAAGCACAGGCGGGCAGGGCCACTATATCTGCCTGACGGCACATTGGGTGAATTTAGTGGAGGCTGGGACAGAGTCAGAGCCTGGGACCGCTCACGTCCTACCCACCCCCAGAATTGCGGGCCCCAGCTCGGTGGTGGTATCTGCGGCGGTGTATGCTTCCTCCACTAAACCACCCTCCTCCTCCTACGCAACCTCTGTCTCGCAATCAAGATGTGTCAGCAGCAGCACGTCGCCAGCAGTCGGTGTCGCGCGTCGTGGCAGCACAGCGGTGGGCAAGCGTCAGCAGGCCGTGCTGAAACTACTCAGCTTAGGAGAGAAGAGGCACACGGCCCACGAACTGCTGCAGGGTCTGACAGAGCAGACCGACCGCTGGCTTGCGCCGCTGAGCCTCCAACCGGGCATGGTCGTGTGTGACAACGGCCGTAACCTGGTGGCGGCTCTGCAGCTCGGCAGCCTCACGCACGTGCCATGCCTGGCCCACGTCTTTAATTTGGTGGTTCAGCGCTTTCTGAAAAGCTACCCACGCTTGTCAGACCTGCTCGGAAAGGTGCGCTGACTCTGCGCACATTTCCGCAAGTCCCACACGGACGCTGCCACCCTGCGCACCCTGCAACATCGGTTTCATCTGCCAGTGCACTGCTGTGCGACGTGCCCACACGGTGGAACTCTACGCTCCACATGTTGGCCAGGCTCTGCGAGCAGCATAGAGCTATAGTGGAATACCAACTCCAACATGGGCGGCGCAGTGGGAGTCAGCCTCCTCAATTCTTTACAGAAGAGTGGGCCTGGTTGGCAGACATCTGCCAGGTCCTTGGAAACTTTGAGGAGTCTACCCAGATGGTGAGCGGCGATGCTGCAATCATTAGTGTCACCATTCCTCTGCTATGCCTCTTGAGAAGTTCCCTGCAAAGCATAAAGGCAGACGCTTTGCGCTCGGAAACAGAGGCGGGGGAAGACAGTATGTCGCTGGATAGTCAGAGCACCCTCCTGTCTATATCTCAGCGCGTTGAGAAGGAGGGGGAGGAGGATGAGGAGGAGGGGGAAGAGACAGCTTGGCCCACTGCTGAGGGTACCCATGCTGCTTGCCTGTCATCCTTTCAGCGTGTATGGCCTGAGGGGGAGGAGGAGGAGGAGGAGGAGGAAGAGGAGGATCCTGAAAGTGATCTTCCTAGTGAGGACAGCCATGTGTTGCGTACAGGTACCCTGGCACACATGGCTGACTTCATGTTAGGATGCGTTTCTCGTGACCCTCGCGTTACACGCATTCTGGCCACTATGGATTACTGGGTGTACACACTGCTCGACCCACGCTATAAGGAGAACCTTTCCACTCTCATACCCGAAGAGGAAAGGGGTTCGAGAGTGATGCTATACCACAGGACCCTGGCGGACAAACTGATGGTAAAATTCCCATCCGACAGCGCTAGTGGCCGAAGGCGCAGTTCCAAGGGCCAGGTAGCAGGGGAGGCGCGGAGATCAGGCAGCATGTACAGCACAGGCAGGGGAACACTCTCTAAGGCCTTTGACAGCTTTCTGGCTCCCCAGCAAGACTGTGTCACCGCTCCCCAGTCAAGGCTGAGTCGGCGGGAGCACTGTAAAAGGATGGTGAGGGAGTACGTAGCCGAACGCACAAACGTCCTCCGTGATGCCTCTGCCCCCTACAACTACTGGGTGTCGAAGCTGGACACGTGGCATGAACTCGCGCTGTATGCCCTGGAGGTGCTTGCTTGTCCTGCGGCTAGCGTCTTGTCAGAGAGGGTGTTTAGTGCGGCTGGGGGAATCCTCACAGATAAGCGTACCCGCCTGTCAACCGACAGTGCCGACAGGCTTACACTCATCAAGATGAACAAAGCCTGGATTTCCCCAGACTTCTCTTCTCCACCAGCGGACAGCAGCGATATCTAAACAATACGTAGGCTGCACCCGCGGATGGAAGCATCGTTCTCTATCACCATCAAAAACGTGGACCTTTTAGCTTCATCAATCTGTGTATAATATTCCTCCTCCTGCTCCTCCTCCTGAAACCTCACGTAATCACGCCGAACGGGCAATTTTTCTTAGGCCCACAAGGCTGTCATATAATTTTTCTAAACAATTTTTATACGTTTCAATGCTCATTAAAGCGTTGAAACTTGCACCTGAACCAATTTTTATTTTAAATGGGCTGCCTCCAGGCCTAGTTACCAATTAAGCCACATTAACCAAAGCGATTAATGGGTTTCACCTGCCCTCTTGGTTGGGCATGGGCAATTTTTCTGAGGTACATTAGTACTGTTGGTACACCAATTTTTTGGGGCCCTCGCCTACAGTGTAATCCAATTAATTTTTTGCCCACCTGCATTAAACATGACATTACCTCAGCTGTGCTGGGCACTGCAATGGGATATATTTATGTACCGTCGCTGGGTTCCAGGGAGCCACCCAGGCTGTCGGTCCACACGGAGTTGTAACTACATGTGTCCACTTCTAAAGAACCCCAGTCAGACTGGGGCATGCAGTGTGGGCCGAAGCCCACCTGCATTAAACATGACGTTACCTCAGCTGTGATGGGCAATGCAATGGGATATATTTATGTACCGCCGATGGCTTCCTGGCACCCACCCATGCTGTCGGTCCACAGGGACTACACAATATGGAGTTGTACCTGCCTGTGTCTATGAATTAAAAACCCCGGTCAGGTTGGGGCATGCAGTGTGGGCCGAAGCCCACCTGCATTTAATCGGACGTTACCTCAGCTGTGATGGGCACTGCAATGGGATACATTTATGTACAGCCGGTGGGTTCCAGGGAGCCACCCATGCTGTGGGTGCACACGGAATTCCCATTGCGGAGTTGTACCTGGCTGTGACTATTTATAAAAAACCGCGGTCTGACTGGGGCATGCAGACACCTTGACAGAATGAATAGTGTGTGGCACATAGGTTCCCCATTGCTATGCCCACGTGTGCAGCTCCTGATGGCGGTGGCACAGGATTATATTTCTCATTACGTCTGTACAGCATTGTGGGCTATCGCCCCGCCCCTTTTAAAGAGGGTCGCTGCCTAGCCGTGCCAACCCTCTGCAGTGTGTGCCTGCGGTTCCTCCTCATGGCAGACGCACTTGTAAATAGACATGAGGGTGGTGTGGCTATGAGGCCAGCGTGTGGCATGAGTGCAGCTGAAGGCTGCGCAGGGACACTTTGGTGTGCGCTGTGGACACTGCGTCGTGCGGGGGGTGGGGGGGTGGGGGTTGGGCAGCATGTAACCCAGGAGAAGTGGCAGCGGAGTGTCATGCAGGCAGTGATTGTGCTTTGTTGGAGGTAGTGTGGTGCTTAGCTAAGGTATGCCTTGCTAATGAGGGCTTTTCAGAAGTAAAAGTTTTTGGGAGGGGGGGGCCCCACTCTTGCCGCTATTGTGGCTTAATAGTTGGACCTGGGAACTTGAGATGCAGCCCAACATGTAGCCCCTCGCCTGCCCTATCCGTTGCTGTGTCGTTCCCATCACTTTCTTGAATAGCCCAGATTTTCACAAATGGAAACCTTAGCGAGCATCGGCGAAATACAAAAATGCTCGAGTCGCCCATTGACTTCAATGGGGTTCGTTACTCGAAACGAACCGTTGAGCATCGCGAAAATTTCGTCCCGAGTAATGAGCACCTGAGCATTTTGGTGCTCGCTCATCTCTATTATTTTTCCTTTTTTCCTCTCTTGCTGGGAATTAAGGAGCTAACTTCCCTGATTGTCCTTCCAAGGAGTAGTGCAACTCTGCCAGATACTCTCCACATGCTGAGAATATATCGCCTACGTACCTCCCTCCATAGAAGGAGTAATGTAGCACTACAAAGCACTCTCCGCATGGTAGGTTTGTACCGCCTAACTCTGGAAACTGTGCCATGCATAAGCAGCATGTACTGCCTCATTACCCAAAGGGGAAGTAAGGCGGTATGGCAAGACCTTGTCCCCACATGACTCTGCATATTGACGGTTCTTAGAGATTGTGTCTCACACGGCTACGCATGACAAGCATATTCCACTCCATTGCCACCTATATAGCAGTAATCTGTATAAGTGATAACTTTGAAGCCTTAACAAGTTTCAAACTTCCTTAACTCTTCTCTCCAGAAGAGTAGTCTTATTAAGGCCGACACTATTCTGGACAGGACCGCACTTATCACCATTGCTAATCTGGCCCACTAACATCTGTGTCTAATACTATTATGTAGTGAATGAAAGATAAGACAGCCTCAACCACATCTTCCACAGAAGGAGAGAGAGTATTAATTTTAGCTCTCTGTTTAAGTCAAATTCGCAGTGATTGCCAATATCAGGCTACCTTTTTCACCCCCTCCCATAGGAGGAGTACTGGTATCTAATAGTAAGACTATTATGGCTAAACGCTGTGCCTAACATGCTCACAAGCCTCAGGTGTTATTTACCTTGTCCTGGTTGCATAATGTAGCTGCCGGGGTGCAGCAGCAATCTCAAACACCAGCCATTCTCTTTGGTAACTTACGTAAGCGAATAACTGGGTTTTTCATGGTCTCTATTGAGGCTGACTGGTATGGGCAATATTACGGTATATTGATATATCTGCACCTGATGTAGTTCTGCTGTCCTTGGCACAGTTTCCCCATTTGCAACCATGGGCAAGCTTTCAATCTGTTTTTATTGCATGATTGCTCAGCGATATATGAGAGTCAGCCACACAATCTCCTTAACTGCTCAAATATAGATCATTATCACACAGTTGTTGGGTGTTCCACAACTTCTCCTTCGGGGGAAATTGTTATTTGGTTACTGAATTTACACAACCACTAGTCAGCCTACGACTAGACCCTGTACATTGCATGATAACTCTAGTCTAAGACTGTTTGCCACGCTTCCCCTCCATGGGTGGAGTAGATACATGACTGCATGTTGCCCTCTCTTGGCAGGCAGGTTTTCTGCGCATTTATTGTTGACATTAGTTTAGCGTTTCTTTTCTATTCGTCTCTCCATATTAGATTTTTAGACTACAATAGACTCTGAGCAGCAGAGTGTCCAACGCTACACAGCATGACTAGGAAGTTCCTCAAGCTCAAGTAATCGCAGTTCTTGGCAGTATTGATCCTCTGCGAGGGAGCTGTCCAAATGTTGCTTGTTCAGACCTCTCGGGTCATCAGTACTGGAAGATACTTAAAGCATCCTTTGGTGGATTGTTGTGCTTTGTGGGAACCTGCCCTCTTGTTGCCACTGCCGATGTATAAGAGTCCATACCTGCGTCACTCAATTATTGCAGCCTAACATCAGAGGCGTGATTGTCCTTTATTTCTTTCAAAATGACCTATGCATATATATGGAGCATCATTTGTGCCATTTCTAAATTATTTTGGCAGATGTAAGGTCACAAATTATTACCTCCTCTTGAGTGAAGGCCACTGCCCTCCTCAGCTATCTCAGGGTTGGCTTTCCTGAACCTTTTAGCGAGCCCAGGGGTCAAGCTATCTTGGCGTCTTGGAGTCTTTACCGCAGTTTGCCGCATCCTTTCTATGGGTAGAAATATTATTCATTTTTATACAAGCGTCGAGGAGCTGGTGGTGTTTAAATTTAGCAGATTCTCCTTTGGTGTGCAGAATTGGTTAAATGGTTAACCCTTGTGCACTTGGCTAATGCATAACTACCATTTCTTATCCTCTTGGTCTGTCCACATATGAATTCGGGAGGCTTAGTCTTTTTTCCAAACTGTTTGCTCTCCATTGGGTCTATTTTCCTTGCCAAGAGGAATTAGCCATTCATCTTTGAATATTCCGGAACTGATTTTTAAAGATTCTTTCCTCATGATTTGTGCTCTGGCATCTCATCCATCCTGGACCTACTCATTAGCCATCCCTCATTTGGTTCAGTCAGGAAAACGCCACAGCAATTTCTTACCTAGGCAATCAAGAAATAACCTGCATTGCCACAGCCATGTTGAAGTTACCCTGGTTGCAATGGCAGCAAGAGTCCCATGCCCTAGCTCTCGTGGCCCTGCACTCCAGGAAAACGGATTGATTCTGTGGGTGAATACTTTTCCCCCAAAGCTGTAGGGAACAGGTAATCTTCAGCATCTGTCCAGCCATAATTTTGCTTACGCTTTCCCTCTTTCTCCGGTTCCTGGCCTATTCTGTACAGGGTGTGACTCAGAAGAAATTTCTGTGGGCATGCCTTGTCTCGTAGGTCCTCTCTCTGGTCCAGATTTCCGTTTTAGGACTCGTTGACACTGGTCAAAATGTCTCTTATCTCTCCTGATGAGGATTCATTTTCTTCCTTTCTTCAAATTCAAGTCTAGTACAATGGCTTCTTTAGAAGCCATTGTACTAGACTTGTAAACCTTCCCTACAATCCGCTGATCCACTGGTGCTGACATTTGTCCTTTTCCTTTTCTTTCTCCCAGCCCCAAGATCTTGCTGTGTTCCCCAGTGACATGGACAAGAAAGCAGGATTTCTGTTAACGTAAAATCCCTTTCTCGCCACGTTCATTGGGGGGGACAGCACCCACCCCGTTGTTTCTTCTCTGCTAGGACTCGTGATGTCTCAAAAACAGGATCGCAATCTTGCCTGGTTTTTACCTGGAACGATTTTTTTTTTTTTTGGGTATGGTCTGTATTGATGGACTTCATGTGTTAATTTGTTCTCTCCTACTGCTTACGTACAAACTGATTTAGCTCAGTGCCTGCAGGGGATAATGGATGGTAGGAGGGACCAACTCTTTGATTAGTGTCGCCTCCTAGTGGCCGGAGCTATACCCCAAGGTCTTGCTGTGTCCTCCCATGAAATCCTGTTTGTTTGTATGTATATTTTTCTTTATTTTCAGCATGTAAAATCACATTGGTGCGATAAACAAACACAAATGGCAGTTCTCTATAATCTTAGCATTGATGGCTAAGTCAAAGAAAGAGTGGAACACAATGAAAAATTTCATGCGTTACATCAGAAAAAAAATCCTGCAAAAATGGCGGAAACATAATTTTAAACACTTGTCACAGAATTCTGGCAGCTGAAATCATAATTTTTGTGCCGGCAATGGGTTGTGCCAACAATTATCGTACTACTTTTTCCAGCTTTGCTTTATGTCAGCTACCCCACTGTAAGCGTAGCTTATCAGGAGGGGTGTGGGCATCGCTGGCCTTTCAGATTTATTATAATTTATGGCAGGAGCTGTCCTAAATTCTAACTGAAATCTACGACGGCTCGCAAATGTGAATGAAACCATAAAAAAATCATGGGTTTCATAATTCTGGGTCTTTTACTCACTCTCGCATTGTACGAAAATTGCACAATTTTATCGCCCTAAGGGTAACACATATATGAAATATGGGCCTTTTTCCCCCACCTCTTACACTTAGTATCTCTTTGGGTACGTTTTTTTATTTGATCTAGTTTTGTTTTTAGAATTTCCTGGGACAGATTATTTAAAATTTTTAATGTTGGGGTGGTGATGGATGAGCCCATTCACGTTTGTACTTGAGCAGCCTGATTAGACAAGCAAATGCATCTTTAGATTGTTGGAACAAGAATTGTTAAATCCCTGTATAAGTGAATGAGAGTGATTGAACGATTACTGTTTAAACGTAACAATAAGAGTACGTGCCAATGATGGTTAGTATGCCTGCATGAAATGAGTGCTGAACGGAAAGCAAACAATTCTCGTTCATCATTGGTTCGCCTTAGACCAAGCGTTTATCGTTCACTTTCACTTGTTTGAATGATTTTTTTGAACGATGTAATCGTTCTGTTTTAAAGCATCCTAAGTTAAAGGAGTTCTCCAGATTTAAGAATGCTAGGATTATATCTTAACTTGTCATATTGGACTATCTTGTCATATTGAAAAGCTTGGAATGGCAACATTTTCTTACGGTCAACACAAGTTACCTACAAATGGCACTAATCCTCATGCTAGAGATCTAGCAGAATGCAGGGTGTCTTTAAGACAATGCTATATAGAAGCATGCACAACAACCCTATGCTAGAAGGAAGAGAAATAACTGTCTGTCCAGTACTACCTAAAGTCCATCTTATGATCTGGAACTGCTCCAAAGTTAAGATATCCATCTAGAAACGTAGATAAGGGCACATTCAAACGTCACTGTTTTGTTGCAGATTTTGGTGCAGAGTTGCAGCAGATTTCACCCTTTCAATTGAATAAAAATGGAGCAGTTAAAATCTGCACTAAATCAGCGATGTGTCAACCAAATTGTCATTGCATACTGAATTTTTCTTACACCGCAAATAAGCTGCTAACCTACAATCATTCTCTGACCTCTTAACCTCTCATGGTCAAAGTTTCTTTATCAGCAAAACCAAGACCTCCAGTTTACAGACAGTACTGTTTGGAGTTTTATGCTCCTCATATGTACAGAGAAGGGTTCTTATAAGCTGTATAAAATACAGTTGGAACAGCCTCACGAAAAGTACTTTCCTATCGGAGGGAATGAGATTTCGATCTTCCTTGCATAGAAATTCCATAATAATGAAAAGGTTGCATTGTGGAAAGGACCTGTAGATTCTCTTATGGTTTTTTCACAGGGGAACACGTAATGGCTGAGGAGTTCATGCAAGTATTGGTTGACAATGGCGGATCTCAATTGTGCTGTGTGACCTTCAGTTGTCTACCAGATATTTTTCTGGACCCTATAGCCCATCTGCGCCTATTATGATTCTTCTGTCTCACTCCTTGCAGTGAGACAATTCACATTGGTCTATTGCTTTTATAGGGGGCTTAGCTTAAACAGGTCTTAATGGTGGGGGAGATTCCCTTTAAACCCCTGTATACACTATGTTGTCAAAAGTATTGGGAGAGACATAGAAGGGGATAAATTTGATTTTATTAACATTTTACAATATGGTGTTGGGCTGCTTTTTGCCTCAATGACTGCAGTAACCTTTCTAGGTCGCTTTCCACCAAATTCATATAGATTTGTGGAGCAATTTGCCTCTGTTCCTCAAGGAAAGCTTCAGATAGTGATGCTTGGAATATTGGACGTGTTGGCATGCACGAATATAGTGTTATAGTTCTTCTCAAAGATGCTCGATGGGTTTGAGATCCGGACTTTGGGCTGGCCAATGAAATTTACAGATTTTCTGCTCCTCAAATCAACCCTGAACACTGCATGCTGTATAACATGGTGCTCGGCCATGTTGGTAGATACACCAAGCTGTACCAAAGTATCATCACAGGGTAGGTAATGCCGCATTGTCCAGAACGTCTCTCTACTCATTGGTGTTGAGGGTGGACTTCACAATAACCAATGTCCCTAGTCCTTTCCATTAGAACTCCCCTCCCATACCATAACAAAACCTCCTCCAAATTTCACCGTTTGGTTTTATGCAACTGCATCATCCTTTCTTCAGGCAACCATCACACCCAAGTGTCGCCATCCGATTAAAAGATTGTGTACTGCGAGTCATATGTCCACAAAACTTATATTCATTTACAATCAAAGAACAACGCTCCAGGCACCATCACAGGTTCCTCTGTGCATTCATTGCTGTGATGTTGGGATTTGTGCAGCCGCTTGTCCATGGTAACCCCTTATATCCAGTTTCCTACGGATGGTTCTGGTGCTAATGGATGTTCCAATGGCCTGTGGGACCTTCTGAGCGAGTGTTTTAGCAGGTGATATGCATGATGCCGTCACAGCTCCTACAAGGCTTCGTTATCCAAATTGTCAGTTTACTTGTCTCCCTGTATGTGGCTGTACTGCACACACCCAAGATGTTTTACATTTCCAAATAACATTGTAAAAGTAGACTTTGGAAGGTCCAAAAGCACTATAATATCGTGAATTGATTGGTTGCTCAGGTGATATCCCACCCCGTTGGAATTCTGTCAGCTCTACACCCGGTGATATTCTGATGGTTTCTGTACTAGGATATACCTGTGTTACATTCTCTGTAATACCTAATGCTCACATCTGATTTGCATATCCCCTTTACCTGACAGCACAGGACTGGTAGGGGCCAATACGTTGTCAACAAGTGCTTTACGTGTGGATAAATAGTCCACATGTAAAGCACTTGTCACCTTATTTTTAAATAGTAGTTTTAAAGTTTTGTGCTATCCTAAATGAATTTTTCTGCATTTTCTATCATATAGGGTTTGCTACTAATAAGAGCTGCTGTCATAACATCTAGAAATGCTTTATTTTTAGACTTTTACAAGAAACTGTAGGGTGTACAAGATTAGGGATTTGTACATAGAAGATTAATGTGTATATAGGAGTGAATAGAAGGCAGGCCGTATTACAGAATGTGATTAAATTCCCCGATGAGGGAGTTAAGGTTTTCCTAAAACATTGTAAAGCTTTGAAGTTTAGGTGATAGGAATAAAAAGAATGTTCCGAAGTGTTTGTGTAGGTGGAGGGAGAGCAGACAAGGTTAGGGGATGAAAAGCATGAGTTCTTGGTAGACCAAAGAGCTTGGTCATCACGATATATGAAGAGGAGAAAGTGGAAATAATGGGATCCAACATTCTTTAAAGTAATTTCAATCATTTTAAAATCAAATGATGGAAAACAGACATTTTAGGTATTTTGAAGGGTTATGGTAAGAAATCCACTTAGCCGGCACAATGACATTAGAGGACTAAGTAGCATGGTGCTGTATGACTTTCCTCATTTTATAAGGATAGATGGAGACTGTGTGGAGATGGGTATCAAGTTAAGGGATGGTTACAAATACAAGGCTGTGTGTGCATGGAGAGCTCAGAGAACATTTATCATAAAGGCTGTTCTTGCCTTCCTCGAATGTTGTTGGGTGATGACATTGACCATTCAGGAGATTACACTTGAATTACTCTCTGCTCTTTATTTTCTTTGAGATAATTATGTCTAGAGAAGTGTTTGAGATTTATTGTGCTGGCAAGTTTTCTTTGCCTCTAAAATATTTTACCTTTTAATATCTCCTTCTTCTAGAATCTTAATGTGAAAGCACTGAGAATGTGCCCTTCTTGTCTAATTACATTACAACTACCATTCATTAAGTTAATTCTCATCCAATATATTTACATAAAATTTCTTCTCCCTGATTCATTTAATATATCAACAAGACAGCTGAATACTCCAGTACCATAACTGTATCGGGCATGAAATGTGATCCTTCGGGGATGTTTGGTTCTAGACTTACCCAACATCCCCCTGACCCTCACCTTCCAATTTTTTTGTTCATTCTTCTTTGCCCTTGGTCATTTGATACATTTTTCTTGTTATTATGAATCACACTGTGGTTTTGATCACTATCTTGTGGACTGGCCCGAGACCAGACTTTTGTTGGACTGTATGTTGTTTTCTTTGGTAGCTGTGCTTTGTGGAAAAGAAACAGTTAACCCCAAGAATAAAGTATAGCCATTCAAATGAATACTAAAGATTCTTTAAAGGGGTTGTCCAGTTGCAGACGATTGATGAGCTATCTGTAGGATAGGCCATCAGTAGTGGATTAATCGGGTCTGTTGCATACTGTAGGATTTTTGCCATTCAGCTGTTTGTCAAGCCGCGCACTTGTGCACGGAGCTGATTTCCATTTGCACTGCATTAGCGAGGCTTAGTATTTCAGGCAACGTTCTTATTGAAGTGAATGAAAACTCTGCATGTAATACCAAGTCTTGCCACTGCAATGGGAATGGAGTGGTCTGCTTCATGCAGAAATCAGCTCAGTGCACAAGCAAACTGCCCGGCGAACAACTGATCAGCGGGAGGAGGGGTGGGGGGTCCTACGTAGCATACCCCCACCAATCTACTATTGATGGCCATTAATAGTTTACAACTGGATAGGCCCTTTAATGCCACAGGGCGTAAGTTTACGTCCTGTCTGGGTGGTACTTACGGCGACAGGGTGTAAGTTTACTTCCTGTTGATAGTTCGAGTTCAGAAGTGAACCCGCGCCACCTGGCAGCCGACCGGCCTCCCCTTGCAAAAGCAGGGGTGCATGAGGACAGTGAACCCCGCTGTTAACCCTCTGCATGTCACGTTCTATGTAGATTGCGGCTTGCAAAGGGTTCACAGAGGGAGGGGCACTCCCTCTGTAACGTCATCGGACCACTGTAATATAATCGCAGAGGGCCGGTGAGTTGCCATGGCAACAGGACGCCAGACAGAGGCGCCCTGCTTTGCCATTGCCTATGATCGCTATTTCAAACATAGTAACATAGTATGTTAGGCTTAATGGAGACAATGTCCATCTAGTTCAGCCTGTTCCCAACCTCTTGTGTTGATCCAGAGGAAGGCAGAAAAAAAAAAGTCCTGCAATGCCTTACCATAGCGATTACAGCTGCTATGGTCCATGTCCCCTTCTGGGACATAAACGGTGTAAGAAATATTGTATGAAAAACATTTAAAAAAAACCCCCAAAAAACCAAACCTGTTTTGCTCATCTTCCCCTATTTGTTTGAAAAAATTTAAGAAAAAGCCCTATGTTTGGTATCATTGTGTCCTTAACGACCTGTACTATAATTTCAGCACACTAATTATCCTGTGTAACAAAAAACGTAAAAAAACAAGCAAAATGCTTATTTTTTTTATCTTCCAAAAAGTGCAATAAAAGTGACCAAAAAAAACAAAATAGTACAAATACAAAACTGCAGCTTGTGACGCCAAAAATAAGACCTTATAGAGCACTGTTCATGTAAAAATAAAAGTTACGAGACTTTGATCGTACTAATCGTAATCGTACCAACTCGCAGAAAAAATGCATTTTTTCATTTAACCTGTATGATTGATGCTTTAAAGAACAAAATAAAAAAAACAATGGCAGAATTGGGGGGGTTTACACAGGGCGGATTTGCTGCGGTTTTGCCGCAGCAGATCCGCCCGCGGCAAATCCGCCCGCAGCCGCTAATCTCGGTATTAGCCAGCTATGTGGATGAGATTTCTCAGAAATCTCGTCCACACGGGACAGCTAATCCGCTGCGGTAAATCCGGTTGAAACCGCTTCTGCGGCCGCCGCAGCCGCGGTTTCAAGAGATGCAGCATGTCTATTTACCTTTCCTTTTTTGTTTATTTACGTCGTGCCCGCGCTCTCCTCTATGGGAGCGCCGGCCGCAATGGAAAAGCATGCGGCCGAGCCGCTTCAAAGCCGCCGCGGCTTAAACCGCGGCGGTTCTCCCAGCGGAAATCTCGCGGTTTTTGCTGCGGCCAAACCGCGAGATTTCCGACGGGAATCCGCCCTGTGTGAACCCAGCCTTAAAGTGTTTTCTCTCCCCGCTCTAAAAAAAAAATATAAATAAATAAAAGTTTTACAATATATTATATGCACCCAAAAATTGTACCAATAAAAACTATAGTTCGCCACGCAACAAACAAGCCCTTATACGTCCAAGTCGACAGAAAAATTAAAAGGTTATGGCTCTTGAAAAATGGATATGAAAATTCCCAAAAAATTGTCACGTCCCCACACCTTAAATAAGTCAAGTCCTTAAGAGGTTAAGGACTAGACACAAATCATCAACCCTATATACCATCTCATTATCATTAGAAGTGTTAGGCCATTACAGATGCACCTACACAATGATTTCTATGGATTGATTCCAGACAATTGTAGATATCAATCCATTGCAGATTGTACTTTGTTAAAGGTCTAAAATGTTATGGCTCTAGAAGTTGATACAAGGCTGTTGGTAAAAATGTACCAAATGGCATAAAGTATCCATAGTCGTATAAAATGCAGCTCTACCCTTTTTTCGGGAGAGTTTCTCCCATAACCTGTTTCAAAAGAAACTTATTGAAATCATTAAAGGGGTTCTGTCATTAAATAAAAATTTTAAAAAAATCTATTCTTATGGCCCATTCAAACGAGCACATAATCGCTCAAAGATCGCTCAATCGACAGAGTGACAGCTTTGAGCGATTATTTTGCATAAAAAATAATTGGTACTTAAGTAGCTACTCACTTACTTAAGTACCAATTATGTATTGGTAGCCTCCTCGCCCCCGTGGAGAACTACTGATAAAAGTGAGGGATGATTTTTAGCTTGATTTTACGATCAGCTAAAAGTGCCCGAAAAGCGGATGCCCCGCACCCATTTACAAGCACCGATTATCGCTAAAACGATCGCTGATTAGCGAATTTTTAGCAATAATCGTCCAGTGTAAATGGGCCTTTACCTATGCCTTCCGCGTCAGTCTACTTACCAGATATTCACCTCCCCTATTCACCTCCAGCTGGATGATTCTTCTGCTTCCTGTAAGGTTGCATACATTCACAGGCAATCTCTTTCCCGCCAACCAATGTACCTTCCTTCACAGGCCAGCAAGGGGAGTGCCGATCTACTTCAGAGACTACTCATGCCTGCTGTCTCTGAAATATATTAGCATTCCTTCCTAGCCAGTAAACAACGTGACCTTCACTGACCGGCCCGGAAGAAGAATGTGATGAATGCAGCCTTCATAACAAACCGGCCGGCTTGTGGTGAGGTGACCCTGGCCTGGCGACGCTGTAGAAGCTCAACAAGGAGAAGATCTGGTAAGGAAAGTGACCGGGGAGGAATTTTCTTTTCTTTTTTTTTTTTTTTTTAAATCTGTATTTTCTTGTTTTGTTTTTTTTTCCTAAACAAGAGGGAATCTCATACACAGCAATTCACAGGGGCATAATGGCATGAAGTTCTTTAATACTGGTGTTCAGAAAGCGCCTCAAGGTCGTTGGTTGGTTTGTTTGAACTAAACAGTTCTTATCCTCCAGGCATGGGGGAGAGCTACAGAAATAGTTGCAGGTTTCTCTTTACAGAGTACCTCCCCCAAAATAAAAAAATGATATAAGAAAACTATTAATAAAAAGATCTGCGCTCATAGACTGAAAGGTTCAACAACCAATACTCCTGCAAGACTGGACAAAGAAAAGAAATTACACTTATTCGGGAGGAGGGGGGTATGATGTCCAGAGATCCCCCTCCTTGAAGTGTCAGCTCCTTACAAACAGTAACCACGTCTTCACCACATCAACTATAGAAATTCGTCTTTATTCCAAGTTGGGGTGGACGGTACAGGGGTGGGCAATGCGTTTCTGTGCTCAGCGACACCGTTTGGCTATATTTTTCTTTATAAAATCTGGAACGTTTAATCAATATTTTAATGTTTAGCAGTATAATTTAGTCATAACTTAAGGTCCATTTACACCGGCTGATGATCGCTAAAAAAATCGCTAATCGGTGATCGTTTTAGCGATAATTGGTGCTTGTAAATGTGCGCCCATCGTGCACTTTTTGGGCACTGTTAGCTGATCATTAAATTCAGTCCAACCTAAAAATCTTCTTTCATTCTTATCAGCAGTTCTCCACAGGAAGTGATGATAGCATTGTTTACCCCTGGAGAACAAAGAATCTGAGTGCAGATAATAGCCCTCCTGCTATTAACTGCATTTAGCTAAGACTTCATTTACACACTTAATTGGTACTTAAAAGGAACTGAGTAGGTACTTAATACTTTATGCAAAATGATCTCTCAAAGCTGTCACTCAAACTGTCCTTTGAGCGATC
The DNA here is from genome assembly GCF_035609145.1 of Eleutherodactylus coqui. Classification (NCBI taxonomy): domain Eukaryota; kingdom Metazoa; phylum Chordata; class Amphibia; order Anura; family Eleutherodactylidae; genus Eleutherodactylus; species Eleutherodactylus coqui. Next base: position 95,973,171 of record NC_089839.1, on the reverse strand, counting down.
CTCTGCTGGTGTAAATGGGCCTTTACATATGTGAGTATACACGAAATGTATTATTATATGACACTGCTGCAATTTTCTTAAGTTTGAATATTGTGAAATATGACAATTAAAAATTAGTTTAAAAAAAAAAAAAGTTATATATTATTTTATGATACAGCACACCTTTTGTGTGAACCCTAATCCGAGAGCCAGACATATTTTCCTTATTTTTTGGATAAAGTAAAGTTGAGTGAAAACAATGAAGAGCGATTATGAGAAGCTAAAGTAGACTTTCGTGGATTGCCTTTAGGGGTCTGAATTTTTGCCATCTATGAAGATTGGACTGCTTGTGCATCTACTCTAGAAAGAGATTCTCCACTTATCTTTAAGAAACGTGTTACTAATTCCCGTTAGCCGCATATTACCGTATATATAAGATTGTGCAATATGGAAAGAGGGAGGCTGTTTTCCCCCAAAACTGTAATACTACTTTCATTGTTTGCCCACTTAGTCTCATCTACTGTTTTGTTGCTATTAAAGGGGTTGTCCCGCGGCAGCAAGTGGGTCTATACACTTCTGTATGGCCATATTAATGCACTTTGTAATGTACATTGTGCATTAATTATGAGCCATACAGAAGTTATAAGAAGTTTTTCACTTACCTGCTCCGTTGCTAGTGTCCTCGTTCCCATGGAGCCGACTAATTTTCGCCGTCTAATGGCCAAATTAGCCGCGCTTGCGCAGTCCGGGTCTTCTTCTCTTCTCAATGGAGCTCGGTGTAGCTCCGTGTAGCTCCGCCCCGTCACGTGCCGATTCCAGCCAATCAGGAGGCTGGAATCGGCAATGGACCGCACAGAAGAGCTGCGGTCCACGGAGGTAGAAGATCCCGGCGGCCATCTTCACCGGGTAAGTAAGAAGTCACCGGAGTGCGGGGATTAAGGTAAGCGCTGTCCGGTGTTCTTTTTTAACCCCTGCATCGGGGTTGTCTCGCGCCGAAGGGGGGGGGGGGGGGGTTTGAAAAAAAAACAAACCCGTTTCGGCGCGGGACAACCCCTTTAAGTATATTCTAAGTTGCAACATATGCAAGAGTCCAGTATAGAGAGAGAGACGACTTGAACTAAACAAGAAGGCACACAATTCTCTTGATTGCTTTCTGTTCATTGGCCTAAGGAAACTCCAGGGTATATTTAAAAATGCTTAGACCCCGAAGTACCAAGTTGTAGAGCGAGAGCAACAAATTATCTGCAGCTGTGAATTGTAAGCTGCTGCCTATCTCCAAAGCATTATGTCATTCTGAAACCATTGCAGACATTTTCTTTTGAAATCAGAAATGATATATACCCTGGCAGTGATACAAGTTGCAGTGGACCATAAGTCTCTGGAGTTGAGGTTTGACAGGCTTGATAAAGAAAAGTACCTGTTATACATTCACCACTGCATTTTCTGATCACAATCTGTTATGCGATGGTGTGGTAGGACGATGCAGTTATGACATCAATCGGTCTGGGTTTATTATCTTGGACTTGGTTTTGTTAGCTAATTAAATTTTATTTTTAGTAATATGAAGATCTATTTTACATCTCCATAAATAGGCACTGCATTTAGAAAGGCTTGCACTTTGTAGTTATTAATTTGTGCAATTTTTGCAGTTTTTATATTTGCCACCAGATGTCATTAGTAAACAAAGACTGCCTCATCTCATTTTACAGTCTGCTGTGAAGATGTACAGTAGATGAAGTATATCTTACACTGCATTGATTGATATGATACTGGGCCAATCTACTTACAAATGTATTTTTCATCAGTGCTCAAAAATGCTTGTAAAATATGTTTGTTCTTATTATACTGTATATTGCAGTATGGACTAATCAGTGCTAATCTTGGGATTGTTCAGAGAGGAAAGCTTTTTATCCAACTTCTGAGCCTATGTACGTTCACTTTATGAACACTGTGCAGCACAGTCATCGGGCAGTTTGTACTGTAGTATCTTGTAAGGCAAGCATTTTCACATAATTACATATATGATGAAAATGTGCAGGTAGGAACGTCCTCTCATTAAACGGGCTATCCAGGAAGCAGCCGCCAGGATACACAGAGGTCGGAGTGGAAGCACTGCTCTGACCCCTGTGTAGTGGCCAGTGCTCGTAATTGCAAGGCAGCTCTCGTTCAAACCAATGGGGGCTGAGCTTGAAATTGCAGGCACAGCTCCCATTGGTTTCATTGAGAACTGCGCTTGCAATTACGAGCAGTGCTTCCGTTCCGACCCCTGGTGTTTCTCAGTTGCCTGCATAAGTTTAAGTTTAAAATCGTAGTGGAATGATTACCAAGAGTATATCAAAATGTCAGACCTCCCTAAAGCGGTCTAGCAATTAAAAATAATAAACTTTGAAGTATATGCTTTCAAGTTTATCTCTTTACACACCACATGACCACATTGGCTTATTGTTGCCTTGAGGCAAAGTGTCACCACGATGTATATTCAGTCACAACTTCTGCACAAAGGATGGACAGGAAAAATATATCACACTCTGATATTTGTTTCTGCTGATGGCTGCCTCCAACCAAGATTCTTCAAGATTAGAGATGAGCGAACGTACTCGGATAAGCACTACTCGTCCGAGTAATGTGCTTTATCCAAGTATCTCTCCGCTCGTCCTGAAAGATTCGGGGCGCTCCGCTGCTGACAGGTGAGTCGCAGCGGGGAGCGGGGCAGAGCGGGCGGGAGAGAAGGAGAGAAAGATCTCCCCTCCGTTCCTCCCCGCTCTCCCTTGCAGCTCCCCGCTCCGCAGCGCGCCCCGAATCTTTCAGGACGAGCGGAGAGGTACTCGGATAAAGCACATTACTCGGACGAGTAGTGCTTATCCGAGTACGTTCGCTCATCTCTATTCAAGATAACATAGAGATTAGATTGTCAGAGTTTCTTGTAGAAATTGGGGGGAATCCACCTAACAAAATTGGAAATGAGTTTTCCAGGATTTAAACATGGATGGCTTATCCTATGGACAGAGCCCTGGGACTGCCACACCACACAGCAGATTGAAGGTGGTGCAATGCTCCTGCAAGTGCTATGTTCCCTTCATGGTTTAGGTGGCATTCACGCAGTGTTTCCATATTGGAGTTTCATCTTAAATGCCGATAATGGCGTAGAGGTTGAACCATAGGCTTTCATGTGTGTAACGGAGACCACTTTCTTTTCTGGTATTTTAGGAGGATAGGCAAGTGTGTAACAGAAACCAAAGTGGTCTCCCGTTTCAGACGTTTAACCCATTAAAGCAATAGGACATACACTTACGTACTGGACATTCAAGGTATTTATAAAGGGAGATCATGACACGATCCTGCTCCATACAATGCTGGTGCCAGGTGTTTCTTATAGCCGACACCCACCTGCAACAGCTCTCATAAGCCGCTTGGCCAATCGGAGCTGTTAAATGCTGTCGTCAATCCTGGCAGCTGCACCTAAATCCCCCGACCGATGTTCCGGGGCCCCGTACGGGCCCCTGCAATGAGATTGCAGGGAGCCATGCAGGTATCATGGCACCCAGGGGCCTTCTGAAAGGCCCTAGGGCAGTCATAGCTGAATGCGTATCAAGCTGTGGCTGTGGCATGGCTTGATAGAAGTCCTGTCAGATCGCGGTATAATGTAATGCTATGGCATTACATCATACTGTGGGAGCGATCAAATCTTTGCTTGTTCTTTTTTCCACTGGGGACTAGAAAAAAATTTTTTTAAATAAGTTATTAAAATTTTACTAATTTAAAAAAAGAAAAAGTAATAAAAGTAAAAAAAGAAAACCTTTTGCCATATTTTTAATAAAAGAATCTAAATAAAACAAAAACGCGTATTGGGTATCGCTGCATCCATAAAGTCCCATCTATCAAAATAATGCGTTATTTATCTAGCACGGTGAACGTCGTCAGAAGAAAAAAAAACGCCAGAATTGCGCTTTTTGGTCACCCGACTCCAAGAAAAAATGTAATAAAAGTCGTTTGTGTTCCAAAATAGTACCAAAGGAAACTACAGGACGTCCCACAAAAAATGAGCCCTAACAAAACTGTCAACGAAAAAATAAAAAAGTTACAGCTGTCAGAAGATGGCGGCAGAAAATAATTAAAAAAATTTTAATATCTTTGAAAAAAATAAAAATTGTACAGCAAAGAGAAAAAAAAACTATATAAATTTAGTATCTTAATTGTACTGACCTATAGAATAAAGTTATCATGTCATTTTTATTGCAGTGTGTACACCGTACAAACAAGATGCATCCAAAGTTGGCGGACTTGAGTTTTTTTTTTTCCAATTTACCCCATTTCAAATTTTGTAAAAGTTTTTCAGAACATTAAATAGTACCATTGAAGAATACAACTTGTCCCACAAAAACAAGCCCTCAGGGCTTATTCACATGAGCGTATATCGGCCCGGTTTTCATGGTTGGCCGATATACGCGACCATCTGATGCATTGGATTCTAATGCATCAGTTTAGATGGATGATTTTCAGGTGTGTAAAAATGGTCAGCTGGAAAAGATAGCGCATACGGTGCGCATTCCGTTTTTATGCAGGCCGGAAAAGATAGTTCTGCACCTATTTCATCGAATACTCCGACCGGTCCCATAGACTTCTATGGGAGCCAGTGAGACCTACCGGAAAAGGGAGGTGGGAGGGAGTTCAGCAGCAGCCCCTTCCCTCCCTCTCTCCACCCCTTGCTGGCTGTTGGCAAAGGAAGGAGGCGGGATGGGAAATTATTACACTAGCCCTAGCCCTATCCTCCCCCTTTGCCTACAGCTGGCAGGGGCGGAAAAAGGGGGGAAAGGGGGAGGGAGTTTAGCACAGTTGCCACTCGTTCATGGAGTTTTTGGCTGCGCTGTATCACGGCCGACCGATGATCGCAGCGCCCACATGAAGGAACCCTTAGACTGCTACATTGATCGATAAATAAAAGTTATGTTTTTTTTAAAAGGGGGGAGGAAAAAACGAAAATGGGGAAAAAAGGGCCACATCATTAAGGGGTTAAAGCCTATTGTTCCATCCAGGGTACCATCCAAATGCCATTTTTGACTTTTAAAATGGATCTCTGTGACAGAAGCCAAAAGTGACAGAAATCCTGTGTGTCCATCCCCTTAGACAATCACAGCAGCTCGGTTACATTAAAATATAGCTGCTGTGCCTCTGTAAAGGATTAAAGGGCTGGGGCACTACAGTGCGACCACACTTTTCCAACAATGATGGCAGTTCTAAGCAAAAACCATCCATATTTTAATCCTGGAAAACCCCTTCAAAGGGAACGTCTAGTTAGGAAAAGACCTACTGATATGAAATGAAAGTGACAGCTGCAGTGAAGGTTATATACACTGGCTGCTCCTATGGTGTATAAACACAAAAGGTAGGCCATTGTTGGCATATCAATAATCCTAGAGGTGCATATGTTCTTATTTAATTAGTTGAATCTCAAAAGCCAATAATTAGAACAAATCTCCTTGATCCCATTCTTTTATCAGGCATCTGCAGGCTTAAATATTCCTATTTCAAACATGACTGTTGGCAGCCCTCACTTGAGAGGTTTGTGGTTAGTTGGATTTCTGGTTGGCCTTGTGTGGCGATGACATCATTAAAATGGCACTAGGCTTCCACATCCTAGTTTTACTATGTTATTGTAAGTTTATATCCCAAGGAACCCAGCCAGTCTGCCTCAGTAGAAAGTAATTAAGGTGACTGCCACTCACTTCATATTTCCAGGTCAGTAAGTACAAAACATTTTCCCTTAAGGTAGCCTCAAAATAGTTTCTTCTTTTTTCCCATTTTATTTAACTCTTTTCTCCTGGTTCTTCAAATGCATTACTGTCTTATTAATCAATCTTATCTAGAATACCTAGGGGGCAATGCTAGTCTTAAAAATATGGTTGTATAAATTACCAGGAGTCCTCTTCTGGTTCTTCATGAAATACATTAATCTACCCTGTAGCCTAGACCAAAGGCTAAAGGCATAGATATATCTATCTATCTGTCTTGTATAAATGGATCTGTAATGACTAGTGACTGCTGTCACTTCTGCAGTGGAGATGGACAAATTGATTTCACCTAATCAAAGATTGTCGGCATGTAGGAAGTCAACGATCTTGGCTAGAATGTAGAATTATAGACTGCCTGTTAGGTCTGCTACCCATGTCTGCCGCCTTCTGCTTCTTCCTCTTCTGTGCAGAAGCGGTGTCACTCTACTCCTTCTGTATGAATATACTTTTTTCTTCCACTTTCTATCAGCACTGCACTAGTTATTCCTGTTAAATGTTCACAGCCCAGCTGCAGCTTAATTGGTGATCACCTCCCTATTTAGCTGAGCTGGGAATCCTCCATCTTTGCCTCAGTATTGTTGTGTGTTTGTTTCAGACACCCAGCACATATAGGTCGTCTGTCTCAGGACTTTTGATTTTATTTGATCGTATATTTTTTTATTCTGTATGTTCTTTGCATTGTGCTTTAGCCTGTGTGCGTTTTACATTTCCTTAAAGTCTGTGGATCGTTCCCGACTCTGGGTTAAGTCAGTCCTGTTCTGTGTGCCTTGTGCTCAGTACATCGTCCCTTTGTCCTCTCTGGGATAGTTAGCCCCGAGGTTTCATCGCTGGGCCATTCTTATCAGGACGCTTACCCTGCTTTTAGCCAGGGGTCTTCCCATCTTCCTGATTTGCTAACGGCAAGATTCCCATCTGGGATTGCTTTGCAGTGTTATGTCTGTCTTCTGGGGCCACACCAGGTCTGGTCCAAAAGCCAGGCAGGTTGGTTAGCACAGTGGGTCCACTTTCGCTATCCGTAGCACTGTCACTCCGATACCAAGTTTCTTTCAGGTGGGAGGGCATGTTTACACAGCAGGTTTTGAAATGCTGGGGGTTTGCATATGGATGTATTCCCATTCAGTGAGAAAAAATGATGTTTGACCACCCACCATGGTTTCTGCACAGAAGCCACTCTCCAACGTGGATCTAAAATTTAAATGATTACCTCTGGAAATAATGGAACCTTGATTTCACACAAATCTTGCCATGGATCTATGTCAGAATCCATTTGAAATAAATGCTGTGTGAACAACGGGCCGACATTTACTTGGTTTTTAGGTGAGCTAAAAAAGAAGTCTCTCTGACAAGTGCACAATTCTCGCTAACTTGCCTTGTCGGGTCCCTTGTTTACATAGGATGACAGTCACCACTAATTGCTATTTTAAGCAGTTGCGTGGACAACTATTGGCCTGCATAAAAGTAACCTAAGTCCTTGCACATGCACCCTGGGAGTTTTTACTGGTTTCTGTTAGGCCCAAGTCCGGGTGAGTGCGACATTTGCCTTTGTTGTTCATTCTACAGTGTTAGAGTATTTGTTTTAATTTAGATAATACTCAAAAGGTATCATAGCTTTACCAAACAGGCAACACCCTATAACTATCCAATCAATAATTGACATGTTAAATATTTTTGTTAGCGGATCATTGTAACGGATAATATATGATGCATGAATGTATTAATCTTATAAGTAAGCCAATGTCCATAATACATAGTAATGCCTTAACCCTGAGGATTTTCTGCCCAGCAACTAGCCTTACACAGACCAAATATAGCTCTGCCTACAGGTTGTTCCTCTTTTTGACTGCTTTTACAAGTCTAAGTAAAATTGCAATAACCCAAAGTAGTAATGTGTAAAACAATTTAGTTAGATTACTCTTATAATAGGTTACCAAATCGTATGCCCCATTTACATGGGGCACAGTCCCAGTTACACAACTTTGCATGCATTTGCACACCTCTTGGAGTAAAACACTCCTGCTAAATGTTAAAGGGGTTCTGACACACACAAAAAAAATTGTACTCACCTTGCCTGGCCAGGACCGATCGCCAGGCATGTCCCTTCCAGCCGGCATCATCTTCTGTGGCTTGTAGAAGCAGAGCAGGAGCGGTCAAAATGACCGCTTCCTGCTCTGCTCCGTCTGTCAGCCGCTTCCGAGATGAATGGTAGGGCCGCCCACAGCAAGCACGTCAGAAGCAGTGCTTGCTGTGGGCGGCCCGTCCGTCCTGGCTGAACTCCGAGGTTCTGCGCGTGCGCAGTGGAGACGCGGCCTGTCCTGACTCCTGTCAGAGGGCACCTCTCCACTGCACATGCGTGCGATCCCGGAGCGGCGCAGCTCGTGGAGGAAGAAGCAGAAGAACAGCGCCTGCCGGGAGATGACCCCCCCCCCCCCCATGTCAACAACAACAGGAGACAAGGTAAGTATCATGTTTTTATGCTTTAACAGCCATTAAATCGTGGGTTCCCTGTGTCCATTAGGCAGACCAGGGAACAATGGCTGGTAAAGCATAAAAACATTATTCATGTCAGAATCCCTTTAATTTTGTTTGTCAAGGTGGTTAAACATGACAATGATAGGAAGCCAGCCAATAAAATGCCTTTCTGAGATGTCATAGATACATCATTTGAGTGTTTGAACCCAGACCACCACAGAACGATGGAGCTGTATTACTCTACAAAGTTCTGAAACTCTTTCGACTGCCCTGCTGAATCAGAGGCAGTTTACTAAACAAATGTCCATTTGGTTGCATGGTCCTTAGTTAGTTGGAGTATGGTGGTCAAAGGGTTTACAGTAATCGAAATCTCTAAGGCTCTGTTCAGACAGCATTTTACTTTCTCTGTTTGTGTCTGAATCCTCAAATTTAGAACAGAACCATAGGCTTTTCATTAGTCAAACGGAAATCATATTGGTGTCCTTTTGAGGCAATTTCCATTACTTTACGGAATTTGTTGACTGTGCTATTCTTCATGACACAAATACTGGAGAGGGATACAATTCTGCTCATATGAAGACTTTATTGACTATTGAACTCATATGTTTCTGTCTGAATACAGTTCTCTGGGATCTAGATATAAACCCGTTAGTAGCGTGAAACCACATCTAAACAGAGCCTAAGTGACCCCAAATTGGGCAGTATTATATCTTTGTTTTTTTTCGTCAGAGGGGGCCTTATTTTGTATACTGTACCACACTAATGTGCTTTTATGAATTTCTGAAATGTATCTACGATAGAAGATATCTTTTTGGGCGGCTTTCAAAGTGTTGGCACATTAAAAATGATCCCTTTCAGATTGCAGATGCCATGGGTATTAGCTGTTTGAGGGAGCTCCGACTTTCTACAACTCTGGCAAACAGTGGAGTTTACCAGAACAAATGGGCAACTTTAGTTCACAGGAGTATGAGCATCTTCATACTCCTTTAGACTCCACTCAATAAACAGACTTTCTGTTCTGCCTCATTGAGAGGGTTTGAGTGGGGTATCATTTTCTATGGTATTCATATACCCTAATCTCCTCTACCTCATCTTTCCTTAGGCTAGAATTACACCAAATCGTTAGCTCACTTGTGGTTCACTGACCTCCGCAGATCAGCTCACTTGTTATGCTTTGAGCACAGCCTCATACGAACTTCCATTTATTTCATATAAAACATATTCCTTCTGCTCTTTGCTCAGCAGTGAGAAGCAAGCCGTATGGCGTGTCAAGTAGAGCGGCCTAATGTAAAATATCCTTTTGCCGCAGATTGTAATCTTTAATTTTCTACTTTTTTATTGATATGCCAACTTCAATACTCGTCAGAAAGCAAAAGGTAAATGAAGGTTCTTATCTGGAAATCACAAGATCTCTTAAAAGGAGGATTTTGTTACAGGGTTTTAATGCAGCTTCGTTTTCAAGATGTGTTGCTGTTCATTTCACGGATTTTAAAGTGTTACTGCCACAAAAACGTTCAGATGACTTATCACCTAGAATGAACCTAGCCTCACTCACACTCCTCTTGTCACTACGTATTATGCACGTAATATACAGTACATAGCAAATCTTAAAATTCCCATAGCCTGTATTGGTGTGTATTAGGCTAAAATAGGACATGCCGCTTTTATTTTCATGCGCATGAAAAAGAGAAAAAAACAGGCACAATAGAAATGATTGGGCTTTTAGCACTGTGTATTAGTGCATGAAAAGATCTGTGTGGTACGCAGTCCAAATACTCCTATATGAGTGAGCCCTAACAATTACTATAGGTGACTTGATAAAGCTTCTGTATGCATTCAGTGATGGTGTCTGACTTACATATCGATTCAAAGTTTAAAGTATTCTCCCCCCCCCCCCTTATGAACCAGCCCCACTTATGTGTACATAGAGAGGTATAAAGTCTATACCAGTTGTCATAAAATTTAGGATTCTACTGAACAATTGTATTACTAGAAATTTCCTAAGATCATGTGATTAATGGGATCACTTTGTCATAAAACATGATCTAATAATAAACCTGTTGAGAATCGCAGGCTCCTTGTCGTTGCCCTGGCAAAGTATAGGCGCCAATTACAACAGCCTATATTGTGTAAATGTAAGCCAGTTACAACAGCCTACATTCTGTAAATGTAAGCCAGTTAGAACAGCCTATATTCTGTAAATGTAAGCCAGTTAAAGCAGCCTATATTCTGTAAATGTAAGGCCGTTACAACAGCCTATATTCGGAAAATATAAGCCAGTTACAACAGCCTATATTCAGAAAATATAAGCCAGTTACAACAGCCTGTAGTCTGAAAATGTAAGCCAGTTACAACAGCCTGTAGTCTGAAAATGTAAGCCAATTACAACAGCCTGTAGTCTGAAAATGTAAGCCAGTTACAACAGCCTGTAGTCTGAAAATGTAAGCCAATTACAACAGCCTGTAGTCTGAAAATGTAAGCCAATTACAACAGCCTGTAGTCTGAAAATGTAAGCCAATTACAACAGCCTGTAGTCTGAAAATGTAAGCCAATTACAACAGCCTATAGTCTGAAAATGTAAGCCAATTACAACAGCCTGTAGTCTGAAAAAGTAAGCCAATTACAACAGCCTGTAGTCTGAAAATGTAAGCCAATTACAACAGCCTGTAGTCTGTAAATGTAAGCCAGTTACAACAGCCTATATTTTGAATATGTAAGCTAGTTACAACAGCCTATATTCTGAAAACATAAGCCTGTTACAACAGCCTATATTCGGAAAATGTAAGCCAGTTACACCAGCCTGTAGTCTGAAAATGTAAGCCAGTTACACCAGCCTATAGTCTGAAAATGTAAGCCAGTTACACCAGCCTATATTGTCTGTAAGTGTATTGCAGTGTATTTTGTATTATTTCCTCTTTAAGGACTGAGATCTTATATGTGCCCAGGTGAAGTAGTGCTGTGTTCTCTGTCACTATGTATTTTGTAAGTGGACTCCTCAGAGCAGCGGATGTGTCTCAGAAAACATTGGTAATTGCTAATCTTTGGTCTTTGAGCCATTCTTCTACATTGGCAGGAACATTGTCAGCTTACTGTTCAATGGGGGGTTCTGTGGCATTCCATGAATGAAAGTGTGTGTTTGATCCTTTTTAGTCCTTCAAGAGGCCTGAAAACGATTGTCAGATACTCTATAACTTTTTAGAAACTGATGTTTAATCAATAAAAAGTAGTGACAATTTCACTATAAGTCTGTGAGAATCTAATTCGGAAGCGACAACTGATATGGCTGCATTTTTGTTGGTATTTTGACAAAAAGGTGACCAAATTAATCCGAAAGTTAAAATAAACGCGACATCTTAAAGTGCCTCTCAAGTTACAATCACTCACCCAATCTGATGGTGCAATGCCCAGAGACCATCCTGTATGTGCCCTTTTCTAATGAATATCCAACACTGAAGTATTATTGTTCTCATAGCTTCATCCTATACATAAAATAAGTTGTTTGGACAGTATATAATGGAGATTCCAATTTTATGGCGCCTTTGTTGGAAAGTAACTCATGATCCCAAGATGCAATTGAGGAAGGTGAGACCTGTACAACGCTTTAGGTGGTAACCAAAATGGTCACCAGTGAGACCTATCTTTTGCAGTTGGCGACAAGTCCTGCCCCTCCTCCGTTTCATAACCCACACCTGCAGATATCTTGCTCATAGTCAGTAGTACAAGCATGTCAGAGATTCTGGATGCAGGGCTGTACTGGGTGCAACGTAAATCCTGACTCCTCCCCTTTTTTTGCATGTATTATATGCTAGAATAGTAGATGGGGAGGAGTCGGGATTTCCCTGGCATACAGTGCTGCCCACTATCTGGAACCTCTGACAGGCTCATACTACTGCCTGTCAGCGAGACAATTGTTAAAACATTGCTGTGCCTCCAGGGGTACGGTGAGGAGGGAGAGGAAATGCGCATTTGTATTACTAAGGGGTCACTGATGGGCACTATTATATTATTGGGGGTCACCGGGATGTAGCATTGTATTAAACCATTGTACGAATCCAGATTGAGCGCCCCTTTAATTCGAACTTCTCATTTCCGCCGCCAAGACTTCTCCAGAGCAGCACCAGTCCTCTGGAACGCACTACCAAAGGCTACCCGAGCAATCCAGGACTCGTAGAACTTCAGGCGTGCTCTAAAAACGCACCTCTTCAGGGAGGCATACCGAATTCCCTAAACAAACCCCTCTGTACTCCGCCTGATAACATGCTCCCTGACCTACTGACTGCAATCCCTGCTAGCCATCATAAACCGCTCCTGCGGTCATACTGTTTGTCGTCACACGGCTAAATGTCTGACCATTGTCTATGTGTATATCACCCCTCACTCTCCACCTCGCCATACAGTGCACATCTCCAGCCCCTTTACCTTCTGTATCACCCCATTACTTGTAGTATGTAAGCTCGTTGGAGCAGGACCCGCACCCCTATTGTTTCCATCAATTGATTACTTTGTAACCGTGGTTCTGTAATGTTTGTACTTTTGCCTTTCTGTATCCCCCGTCTATGTAAGCGCTGTGGAATATGTTGGCGCTATACAAATAAAGTTTATTATTATTATTAATAAACTGGGCCACTGAATCATAGGATGGTAGAGTTGGAAGGGACCTCCAGGGTCATCTGGTCCAACCCCCTGCTCAGTGCAGGATTCACTAAATCATCATTGGGGAGTGCGATCATACTAATTGGTCTGTATTCTACTAATGATGGCCACAGGGGGCACTATTACTAACAGGGGGCACCATTACTTAGAGGGGTCACAGAGAGGACACTTATTTAGTGGAGGCACTATTACTATGAAAGCATGCTGAGAGGAAGGAAGACGTCAGGATGTGTTCACACGAAGCTCATTTGCTTTTTGTTTTTCAGGGCTGAAAAAATCCACAGCAAATCCGTGTCAAAATCTGTACCATTTGGTGTTGATTTTGTAAACTTTGATGCATATTTTCTACAGAATTCACCCCTTCAGTTGAATTTAAATTGAAGGGGTGAAATCAGTACTGGATCCATAAGATTTGCACAAAATGGTGCATATTTGCTGTCGATTTTTTTTTTTCAGCCTTGGAAAATCTGCAGAAAATCAGCTATGTGTAACTGTGTCTGTTATGGCGCTGTTAGGGAACATGACAGAGAGCAAGGTTATGTATTTTTTTTTTATTCTCGACCGCTCTCACAATCCAGTGCTGTCGCCCTCCGAAGATCTCGTACCCGAGCTTCTGTTTATAGGAGATCAAACATGGGACAGAGTTTCCAGTGTGGCACTATCTTTGGAGAGAGATATTGCTGGATCGCGAGAACGGGGGAGTATAAATAAAAAAAATCCATCACCTGGCTCTCATATTCTCTAACAGCATCATAACTTAGTTTATGGAGCTTTGGTACTTGACAGGTTCTCTTTAAGTTTTTTTATTTATTATTTTTAAATTGGGTGACAAAAAAATTTTTTTGACTCCTAAACTTTTCAGCTTAGGCCTTTGGCTCCAAGGCCTGGAGTATTGCCTGATTCACTCTAGTGCATTAGACTCTAGAAGGTTTCCAGATTTACAGATTTCATGAAATAGATCTTCTAACTGGAGTTTGCTTTATTTACAATCCCATACCAAGCCTAAACAGTGTGTATTTAATTTTTTTTTTCACTTGAAACGTCCTTATTTTCTGTATGTTTGAATTGCCATTGACCTCTCCATATTCTGCCCTGGAGACAGGAAATACATATTTCTTATTTCTTTGTATTTTATTTTAAAGAGGTTAACAGATTTAGAAGTGCACCTCAAGGCCTTATAAAACAGTGTGAGAACATCAGGCGTACTATTCTTTACAAGTCTTTAGTTCTGAAATATATTTTGCAAGAACTGCAAAGCATCTGCACATAAAGGCAAAATACCATGAAATCACCAGTTAGCCTAGACTTATCATTCACGGATGTGTGTTAGTTTACCGGCTCATCTTATTTAAGGAACAGCTCTCAAGGGTCCACCTGGCCAGTTCTTGCGGCAAAAATAAATTCCAGTAACTGCACATTAGGTCACTGTAATAAATAAGAAATGCCAGCTGTATCAGACAGTAGGGATTTCAGGTTATCTGTAGGTCACAGTAATAGTAGAGGAACGTGTATTGTCATGTAAATCTCCGCTTTGACCATTTCTAAACCATAAAACCCTAACCCCTTAAGGATGTTTTTTTACCTTAAGGGCCAGACATTCTTTAGGGATTTTGTCCTATTTTTTTCCCTTCGCTACCAAAATAATTTTTACCACATTTTTCTTTCCGTGACAAATAGGGCTACCTTTTTTTATACCTTTTTTACTGACTATTTTTTCTCGCATTTTATTGGGGGTAAAAAGTAAAAAAAAAAAGATTTTTTTTAACATTTATGCTTGTTTTTTTCAAAATATTAGTATATTTATGCTAAAATAAAGTATGAGAATGGTTCCTCATTTTGTTTCAGACTTTTTGATATATAATATGTACAGTTTGGGATTAAAAGGCGCATATAGTAACTGTTTTGATTGGCATCAGGGGTGGGTCATTTTCTTTTTTATGTGTATATATATTTATTTTATGTTGTGATTTTTTTTTTTTAAACTTATTTTTGTAACTTTTTGTTACCATCTATGACCCCATAACATCATATAGGACCTCTTGGGGTCATTCACATTGTCTCATTCACTTTTTTTTTTTATACTTCACACTTTTCCTCTGTAGCTCCTCTGTAGCTGGGGCATCCATAGGAGCCCCAATTATAGGGAAAAACTTTCCCTGCAGCGAAAATGGTCACTAACACAGCTGATCAGGGTCTGCAAAAGACCTTCCAAGCTCTGCTGTGCCAGGGGCACCCGGCGGTGACGTGATCACCGGGTCACATAGTGGAAGAAACACCTCCACTTTCACTTTTTAGCACATAGCGCTCATTGAGCACTATGTATTTTGGAAAGTAGAAGGCAGAAGCAGTTAAAAACTGCTTCTCTCTTCTCCTCTGGATCCTCGGCTGTGACCAACAGCTGGGAACCCAACCTGCTCCTGCTTGTTTGAAGGAGTAGAGGCTTTAATCCCGCGCTGTGTTTTTGCTATCGTCCTGGATTGAACTTCAGGACCAAGCACTGTATATTTACTGTGCTTGGTCCTTAAGGGGTTAAAACAAGACACCAGGGTATTAAATCCTGTGAAACAGACCTGAACAACAATGTTTATCTGTAGGTATGGGATCCAGAAATCTGTAGTAGGCTGTTGAAAAAAAAACACAAAACTTTAGAACCCAAATCCGCTCCATTTATCGGCATCCATCTTGCACGTATGCATGGATGTCGGGAAGGGGTTATTTGGTTTTAGGACAACTACTGTATGTTAAAAATACCATATATTGAACTTGTAACTCTATGGAAAACTAGTAATTGCTTCTGCAGTCCCCAAAATGTAAATCAAAGGTACCGGTAATGAAAATTGAATATTAAACAGATAACTAATAAAGTTAAAGCAAATCCTTAAATATGAAAGGCAGAAAGACATTGGAAGCTGTAAGTCACTATCTATGTAGAGGTGGGGAGCCTCTTCAGGGCTCTGTACAGTGTACCAGAAAAATAACATGGAGCCACCCTCACCTGGTGTCCAAAGGAGCAGCTCGTACTGGCATAGGTAAGGAGCAGTACAGAACATGTAGTACCAAACTGTACTGTAGAGAGGCGCTACCAGACTGTCAGCTAGCGCATGCACTTCAGTAATAAAGAGGCCTTTTCTGTGAAATGGAGATGCTGATTGGCTGAATTTTCCAGCAAAGTGGCCATGCCGCAGAACTGGATGGTATGTGACACTGTATGTTGAATATGGTCTGAAGTCACAATGTCTCCGGAAAGACCAACGTATGTTGAAAATATTGTAGCTTAAGGCAGTTGTAACGCGAGGAATCACTCAAATAGTTTATAAAAAAATTCATATATATAATTTTTTTTTTTTTTTAAAGTGTGTATGGTTAAAGGTTAATTGATCCGATTAATCAATGCAATCATTTTCCCAATAACTACATATACATGGGAAAGCTGGACACAAGAAAGTAGCCAGAAGAAGGATGGAGGTCTTTGAGCTGTGGTGCTGGCAGCGTATGCTGCGCATACCATGGACAGAGATGGTCACAAATAAGGTGATCCTGACCGTGTCAGACCAAAACTATCACTAGAAAACAAAATCACCAAACAACGCTTTTATAATTTGGTCATGTCATACGAGCCAAATCTCTGGAAACAACCTTAATGCTCGGCACATTCGGTGGGTCCAGAAGAAGAGGACGCCAAAGAACACGCTGGCTAGACACGGTCAGGGTTGACACGAAAATGACTGTGGAAAATCTGAGGGAAGCAGCGAAAGACGGGGAAGCAGGGCATATGCTGATCCACAAAGTGACTGAAAGTTGGCATCGACTAAACAGATAAATCATCATCATCATCATCGTTAAAGAGGCTATGTGATTACAAAAAAAATTCATCAACTGGCCGTGTTAAAACAAACAAAAAAAAAAGCAGCATACTCCTCAACTCCTGGCATCAGGGCTCATATCCTTGGTGTGTCAGTGCTAGTGTTATGAGACAGTGATGCTGCAGTCTCTGGTTGGCTGCTGTGGTCACCTGACCTCCAGAGGATGTCCACACCAGATGCTTGGGTACAGGTCTGCGAAAGCCGCTTATCTGTGTGCGAGGGGGACAGTTGAGTATGGTCAGCTTTATTTATTTTTTGGGTTTGTTAACCCCTGGCAGCCATTATTTTATTTTATTTTATTTGTAATCCCACAACCCCTTTAATTGCTATTGTTGCTGTATAGTTATCTCAACATTCGCATCACTTAGAACACTTCTGCAGAGAACTCATTTTGCTTGTTACAAGTGCATAGCTTCAGATTTTTTATATAATTAAGGGTTGTCTCACATCTGCGTTAGGAGCAGGAAAGTGGAAACCCCATCGGGGAACAGGAAAGGGGAATCCCCATGGCTGAATGGTTCCATCTATGGATGGAACCGAACAGCGCTGGGTGGACCCTATTGACTACAATGGGGTCTCCGTAGCTGCCCGGCATTTGGATGGAAGTAGAAGCACTGCATGCAGTGCTGCTTCTTTTGGGATTTTAAGCCGGATTTGCGAAGGAAACTCCGACTGGAAGTTCTGACTCAAAAGTGAAACAGGCCTTACTCAATGAAATATTTGATTTTAGATATGTGTGTATATTTATAGTGTCGTACTGTGTTTTTTGTCTAATTTTTCCCTAGTGTTCATCAAGTAATTCTATTTTGTTCTCTTTCTAGTCCCAAAAATTGAAGACCTGTTTTTGGAAAATGGAGCTCAAGACTTGTTTGTGCAGCTCCACCTTGAGTGTGGATATGTATGTCTCTATTTCTTTGACTATAAGAAAGCAAAGGATCATCTTCAAAGAGCAAAGAACATGACCAAACTTCAAGTTAATTTAACTGGTAAGAGTCTGGTTTCCCATAATGGATGCACAGAAGTTTTTTGTTAAAGGCGTATTGAAAATGTATGAAGTTTGATGGACAGATAGAAAATGCTCAAAAGTTATAACCATAAGGGACTGAATTCTGCAGACTGGTTTCATGAATCCACCACTGGTTTCTGTCTTCTATGTTTAATACTGTATATGGACAAAAAGCAGAACAGAACCTGGACGGCACCACAGGGGAGATAACGTGAGACAGAGACCTATCTGGTCTTCATCTCGCATACAGTAGTTTACTAGAAAAGGGTTGTCCTTATTGTGACATTCACAAAACGGAATGTGAAACCAGTATTATACAAACCTTTAAGTTAACGTTTTGCTATATTATAAATTGTCAATTGTTAGGAATTCTGCTCTGCTATTTTGTAATAATTTATACTTGTACCTTAAGGCCGGCTTCACACGAGCGTGACGGGCTCCGCCGCGTAATATTCCGCAGTGAAGCCCGTCACGGCACCCCCCAGAGACCCCATACTTACCAGCGGAAGTATGACGCGGCGGCGGTAGGCGGGAAAGCGTTTTTTTACGCTATCTTCCGCTGGTTACAGCGGGAGATAGCGTGAACGGACGGCTTCCATTGACTGCAATGGAAGCCGTCAGCGCGTACACCCGCGGCAAATAGAACATGCTGCGGGTGAGGACGGGAGATTTCACGGTGCGAAATTCCGCGGTGGAATTCCGCATCGTGAGCATTGTGCTATTAGGTTCAATAGAACCTAATAGCAGGGGGCAACGCAGCAGATTTTTGCCGCGAATTTACGCGGCGTAAATCCGTTCGTGGGAAGGAGGCCTAAGTCCCATTTACACTGAGCGATGATTGCTCAAACAACAGTTTGAGGGACAGCTTTGAGCGATCGTTTTGCATAAACTATTAAGCAGCTACTCAGCTACTTAATAGCTTATTAGTGTGCAAATGAAGCCTTTAGCTGAATGCAGTTAATAGCCAGAGGGTTCTTATCTGCATTCAGCTCCTTTGTTCTCTGAAGGGTAACAATGCTTTCAGCACTACCCGCTGATAAGACCGCACAACGATTTTCAGATTGACCCGAATTTAACTATCGGCTAGCAGTTCACGAAAAGTGCACGATGGAAGTGTGTTTAGACGTAACGATTATCGCTCAAACGACCGTTTTTTAGCGATTTTTTTTTTATTTTTTTTATTTTTTTTTTGGGAGCGATCATTGTTCCGTGTAAATAGGCCTTTAGCAATTTCTTTCTCTGACAGTCAATTATGGGTGCCATTAGACAGTAACTTAGTTTGTACCATGGAAAAAAGACATGCTGTACATCATTCAGTTCTGCCCATTAGCCTTTGTAATGTTGATCCAGAAGAAGGCAATCCACCACCACCATCCACCAAAAAAAAACAAGAAAACCTGAGGTAGAGCCAATTTACTTTGTCTCAGGAAAAAAAATCCCTTTCTGACTACACTCCCTAAACCAAAAAATCTGTCCAGGTATATGGGGATGGAGACACGTGACATTGCCTGTTTTGCGATAACAGTGTCTTGAAAAGCTTGCTTTCTGACCTTAATGGAGATTACAGCGATTGTCCTGCGAAAATAGCACAAGTACAAGAGCTTGGCGATCTCTGAAAATCCTATTGATATTTTAGTAGGTCACACGGCTACAGGGACACTTGGGACCTGTGTTCTCACAATTGTTGAAGGCTCCAGCAGTGAGATGTTATTTTTGTGGGCCAACCCCTTTAATAGCAACCGTTTGCAGTGATTTTCTATGGCTAGTGATTGGCTGCATCAGTTACATGCATCAGTCCTTGTTTACATCTGAGAACATTGTTTGTGTTGCAGAACAAAAAATATTTTGCACCTTGAAAGTGGTCGGCATGCCGTGTAAATTAAATATAATAAACCCCCCGAAAAATCTATTTTAATTCAATGATGTATTGCAGGAAAAACACTGTATGTGTACTATCGCAAGGCATTGTACACCTATTCCCAACCCACAGGAAGGGGAATGTGTGTATTGGTGGAGGTCCAACCACTGAGACCTTCACAGATCATGACAGTGCGGGAGACCTTCATTTTCTCCTCGCAAGTGCGCTGCCACTCCATTCATCTCTATTGGACTGCTCCACCTCCATTCACTGAATGACTATGGCTCCTATGAAAAAGTACCCCTAGGGCCCTTCACACGGACGTATTTGTGCACGCAAATAGAAGCCATTGACTTCAGTAGTTTAGTTCACATGCTCGTATTTTTTTTCTGTGTGTTTGGGTCACGCAAAAAAACCCCAAAACATAGCATGCTCTTATTTTCCTGTGCATTTGTGCAACAAAAGTCCCGATAGAAGTCAATGCGGGATGTGCAAATGTGCGCGGGATGCACACCGCTTAGCTGCGCGCAAATATGCATATGTTCATGTGCACGTTACCTTAGTAAGGCCCCCTGCACACGGGCGGAAATTCCACGTCGTGATTTCCTGCAGAATTTCCGCCTGTGCCCGCTTGCATAGGATTGCATCACAAAACACAATCCTATGCAGACAGCCACGGTTTGTCCGCGTGAAAATACACGTGGAAAACAAATCGCGGCATGTTCTATCTCTGTGCGGGTCTTGCAGGGGCCCGCACAGAAATGTCACTCCTGGTGCGCCGGCTCCGCTCTGCGCATGCGCCAGCTGGGCAGCAGCCAGCACATCAGGGTCGGAGCCACGGGAGCAGGGGAGAGCCGCACTGGTCGGTTCCTGTTGCGAAAATGTATGTTAAAACAGTTCATCCATTTTTAGGTTCGTTTCGCTAGCATTGAATAGAAGTAATATTGGTAGCAGTTGTTTGTAGTTATGTTCTTTTGCTGGGGTTTTACGGTAGATATGATTATGGTTGATATTATATATGTTACTATTTTATGGTGTAAACTGCCTTTTGAATGTGTCCTGTGTATTGTATTCTGCTGTTAGAATGTTCCTATGCGTGTCCATAGTGAAAGCAGACCTGCGGCCAAGACACGGTGGTAGATCCTGTAATGTTTTGAATTAATTCAACATGGCAAATTACATAGGAATGTTCTGGCATTTACGAATATTTTGTGCAGAAACCTACAGAAATGCCAGCATCTCATCAATAGTGTTCTTTATAGACAAGTGGTTGTTTATCAGTGCTTGGAAGAATATAGTATTTTCTGCTTTACAAGGGCTCACTGTCATTCTAGGAATATAAGAAGTCTGCCTACCATGTATTTTAACCCCTTAGTGATTGCCAATACTACTTTATACTGCTGGTCTTTAAGCCTGCACATACACCTTTGTATCGTCGGGAATTTGAATGATAACCATTCCGTGTAAACACATGCAGCAACTTAACGAGAATGGTTCAGTAGTTGCATGCAGAAAACCGAACGACGAGCCGTTTAGTGTAAACAACAGTCATTAACTTGTGAATGACTGTCTGTTTATTGTGAATAAAGGCTTCCAGGGGGAGAACGCTTCCTGGCCGCTCCGCCACCATGCTGGCCACGCTGTCAGCGAAGCCAACAGTACTCACTTTTGTGTAACAGCACAGGAGCGAACATCACTGGGATGAGCTGCCGAGCAGTGCTTCCCTGACAGCTCGTCCTATGGAAAAGGGCCATAAGACGGTGGCTTGGCTGAATGCTGACAGCCAGGCTTCTGCCCTAACTAACAGAAGGAGAGAAACCTCTATTTGCCAAGTAAAGGTCTATTAAACCCTACCGTCAGCAGAGTCTAATAGACTGCTGTCAAAGGTTTAGCAGAATACACTACATAAGTAATGCAGTGTACTATCGTACCAATTGAATGATCGCATCAAGTCCCCTGGAAGGACTAAAAAATATTGTCAAAAAAACGTTCAATAAACACCTTTTTTCATTTAGAGAAAAAAATCCAGTTAATAAAAAATGCACATTATTCCCCACAAAAACCCATTTAAGGGCTCCTGTCCACGGACGGCCACGAGTAACGCAGTGCACGCTTTCCATAGCGTTGCTAGGGAAAGCACAGCCCCTCCTGTCCACGAGCGGAGAATCAAGGGGTTAATTCCCATAATCGATAGGCTGCACATTTTTATGCTCATATGACTTTATAGTAACTTTACAGTTCATCATTCTGCCATGGTTGGGGCTTATGAGTGCTATTGCCACCATTTATTACAAAGAAGCCTGTGTTAAAGTCATAGAGCACCTACATAGTGGGGGCTCATACAAAAATTGTATCTAGCGTGTTGGTTTTTCATGCTTGGATCTTCTTTCCTGAAATTGGTAATGTTGTCAGGGCCGCATATTGCTAAACAGCCACTTAAAGGGGTTGTCCTGCGAAACAAAGTTGGGGTATACACTTCTGTATGGCCATATTAATGCACTTTGTAATGTACATTGTGCATTAATTATGAGCCATACAGAAGTTATTCACTTACCTGTTCTGTTGCTAGCGTCCCCATCTCCATGGTGCCGTCTAATTTTCAGCGTCTAATCGCCCGATTAGACGCGCTTGCGCAATCCGGTCTTCTCCGTGTTGAATGGGGCTGCTCGTGCTGGAGAGCGCTCCTCGTAGCTCCGCCCCGTCACGTGTGCCGATTCCAGCCAATCAGGAGGCTGGAATCGGCAATGGACCGCACAGAAGACCTGCGGTCCACCGAGGCTGAAGATCCCGGCGGCCATGTTCGCAAGGTAAGTAAGAAGTCACCGGAGCGCGGGGATTCGGGTAAGTACTATCCGGTTTTTTTTTCAACACATGCATCGGGTTTGTCTCGTGCCAAACGGGGGGGGCTATTGAAAAAAAAAAAAAACCCGTTTCAGCGCGGGACAACCCCTTTAAGCATCACTAATCTTGAGGCACAGTAATGGAGGGAAACTGTTTTGGTGCAAAAGAAGGTGGAGTAGGACTATCAGCCTGATTGGTTGCCAGCGGCATCTACTTCACTTTTTCTTTGCACCAGTTATTCTTCATATTCAAATTTTTATTTATTTTCAGAGGCAAATGTGAAAAGCTGCATGCTTGATGCCATTAGATGGCTAGGTAAATGATTAATTCTTCTGCATAGAGGATAGTTGAAATTTGAGGAAAATTTACATTGAAAGCTTCAGATTTGGCCACGTTGACTTTAAATTTTTATAGCAATTGCCAAAGTGATCGAACTTTGCCATCGGAGAAGGTGGGGAGGTGAGTGGTTGTGTGATATAGACTAATAAGTCACCCAACAATGCTGAGCATCAATATTGTGTTGAATTTATGGTAATTCCTTTGATATTGGGTTTTCGTGGATAGTACTGTAGTTTTTTGGGATTTTTTATACTTTTAATAAATCAATTTTGCCCATAATAGAATCATCAAAGCTACTAAATGTTTTGTGCTAATTTGGTGTTATTTCCATATAAGGAAGATGTAAGTGCTTCACATATGGCTCTTGACTCCATCTCATGGCCAAACATGATATGCAGTGTGGTTGTTCTCCATGAAAGTCTATGGGGAATACAGAAAAATACTAAGTGAATGTCCTCCGCTTTTACTGTATCTCCCAGATCGTTGCATTGTATGTGTGGCCACCATTCCAGAGGTCCTGAATTCTGGAATGTTTGTTCTGCTGCCATATAAGGCCACATGTCCACGGGCGGATTCCGCACGCGGACTTCCGCAGAAACCATTTGTGGGAGATTGCGGATGTACGTGAATTATACGCTCGGAAAAAAATTCACAACCCCACCTTCCTAATTGATTTTAGCCTTGAAATTCGCAGTGCATCTGCAATTGTATTTGCGGATGCACTGCAGATCGTCCGCACCTTTTGACTACTATTGAGCCTGTTTGCACGGAATCCGCACCGAAATGGAGCATGCTGTGATTTGTTCTCCACAACAAATGGTCCGCAAATCAAATCTGCATGCTTAAATTCAGTTGCGAATGACGATGCTTCCCCATGGGCACTCTGAATTGCAGAACTTCTGCGCTGGTGACCCCTGCGGATTCCGCAAATCAAATCTGCCTGTGGACATTGGGCTTAACACTGTAGAGCGCACCTATAGAAGAGGCTGCTGGGTGAGAACCCTTGGCTTTTTGGTTGCCCATAACCACCGTAGATTGTTATAACCTGGATTAAGATGCCAGAAGTACCTACTAGGTCTCTGCATCCTAGTGCCCAGAAATCCTCTATTTTAGCATTTACATACACTTTGTTACTTGTCAAATCTAGTGTTTATTTTGGCTGATATGACTGCAATCTTACGATGTCACCACTAATGAAACCTCTGTATTTCCTTCCATGTATAATCTCAGGCATAGCCTTACAAACTTTAAGGACACATTTCCAGTGCAGGATAATTATGTCACTATTTATTTAACCTCAGCATACGGTGTAGAATGTCAGAACAGTCTGCATCCTTTGACAACAATCTGGCGGTTTTTTTTGAAGACATAGATTTTCTGCCAAATTTCCAGTTTTAGCTTGCCAAAGCGACTCACAACAAACTTTGTGTGTGTGTATATATATATGTATATATATTATATACAAGCACAGGAGTCACATTTATAGGGTGTAGCTGGGCATAGGAGCAATCCCATTGTGCTGTGGTCCAAGGCATCAGCATTCTGACCATTATTTATACTTAAGATGATGTCTCTTATCTGTTGAGTCTCCAACAATCCCTCGAAAATTGGCTTTCCCTGAATATCCCTTTATTTAATGATAACATTTGGAGTTTTTTCATCATAACTTTATTTCCTTCTGCATTTTGTTCTCTTAACTTTCCACACTTCTGGCATGCTCACCATGCTTTGAGAAGGGTACAGTTTCTCTTTGCAGAATGCCAAGTAGGCATCAGGAGACTTCTAAGGCCATGCAATACCCCTCTGAAAAATTTGGTATGCAAATGGAGATGGTACAATTCCTCTGTAGTGCCATATGTTTGAGTCAACTTCCCTATAAGTAAATGTCTGACCTTCTAACAGGCCTTGTAACATGATTGGTTCAACATCATCATGCTTTGAGGGTTAGAGTATGTTTCTTCTTGAGTTGCAGTTAATTCTACCTCTAGTTTAAGTGGAAAGTTTCCTCCCGTTTTATATTCCTCCCCTGTACTCCCTACTGATCAGTCTTATCTTCTTTCCACCTCATTACAGATTTCAGTGCAATGTAATATGTACTGTGATAACCCTGGCACACTCGAGTAAGGTTTGTGTACCACGTAAGGTGCATACCAATCTATGAAGGCCTTCATACCCGAACTCCAAGATGTATACCTCCTACAAACGGAAAAGCACAAGAAGACTTGACTCCAATATGCTCAAAACCATATAAATAAGCCACAGAGGTTTTAAGATTCTGTTCTATGGAACAAAAATAGAACTTTTGGGGCCTATGGATCAGTGGTGTATCTGGAAGAGAAAGAATGAAGTATATGCTGAAAAGAACAGTGAAGCATGGCAGTGAATCACTTAATCTCTGGGGCTCCTTTGCTGCCTCTGGCATTGGAAACCTGCAGTGTGTGGCAGGCCAAAAGGATTTAGTCCAATACCTCAAAGTCCACTGAGGTTTGGTTTCAGAAGAAGCCCTGAAAGATTCTAGAATGGCCATCAGAGTCACCTGAGTTGAACCCTATAGAAAATCTTTGGGGGGATTTGAAGAAAGTGGTTGCAGCATGCAAACCGGAGAATATTAGTGAACTGGAGGCCATTGCCCATGAGGAATGGTCTAAAGCTGCTCAGCAACTCAGACACTGTCAGAAACTGGTTTCTAGCTTTACATCACATTTGCAGCTGTCCATAATGGTGGGTTACTGCCTGGAATGTAGACTGGGGTGACTCCATACCTACCAGGGGATATTTTGTGACGGTCGGTCGCTTGTCTACTGGTATGTTGGGACTAGTGTCCCTAGAGTGTGCCCAGGTCATTTTGGGAGGCCAAGGGCTGTGGGGATGTTATTCATGTAGGGATAGTCATCAGACATTGCTTTGGTGCTGGCCACCAATTGGGTCCAGACTACGGTCTGCAGCGGAGCAGCTGCACTTCTTTCTCTCAGTGAAGCCTGCTGAATCTTCTCTCTGGCTGGAAATTGAAGAACTATTACAAGAGATTAGAGGAGGATCAAACACACCAAGACCACTGCTATATGCTTTAGTCCTCCAAGCTCTATGATCTATATTAAAGACACAATTAACCAAAAGTCACACCATGCTGAAATAACACATAACATCATGGATACACACCCTTACAACAACAGCAAGCATGTGCTCTACTAAATACTAACGATGCTTGTCATGAAGGTTTTGAATAATTCTGAGACTGCAGTAGTCACTGGGTGGGACCCCTTAAAATATAACTTTGATTATAGATTTAATTACAATTCCATTGTAGAATCAACATAAAAGGACCAAGAAATCAACAACAAAAAAAGTGACAATAGAGGTAGATTTTGACAAAATGTCAAAAACTGCAAGAAAGAATAAAACAGAAGAGGAAGGATGGGGGCCATGTCAATATTGCTGGGACACTTATCTCTATTCATTAATCCTCTGAGCGTAAATGGCAGAGAGCTAATTAATATAGACAAAGTTCCCCATATGGAGCACACCTGTGGAATGATAAACAGCCACTGCATGTCCATAGGACAAAAGCAATCAGGTGAGTTATGCGGCTCTCTTGCTTATTGAATTTAGGTTCATATATCGTCCAGCTATTGCTCTGTTTGTTTTTGTCCAACAGTAGCTTTCCTAAAAATACACCCAGCTGGGGAATGATAAATATCTACTGCCTGTAGTTGAGGTGGAAGCAATCAGATGGACTGTATAGCTCTCTTTCATGTCATTCTCATTTCGTGTATATATAGTTCTGTTTATTATATCATTCAGTTCTGTTTATTAAGTTGTTTATTATATAGTTCAGTTCTGTTTATTAGATCAATGAGTTTTGTCACGAGGACTCTTCAGGAACCATAAATGGTGTTTAGATACAGAATTATCGTATGAAACCAGTGTTAGCATGATGTAGATATAAAAAGCACTACAGTATTAATTTTGCCAAGATGGATATAGGACCCCTATATGTCGCTTCTTCAATTATTAGATGCCAAATATCATATGTGATAGATTGCCTATGCTGTTCTGAAAATGGCCATATACTTACTGACTAAGGAGGGCAGATAGCTGCATCCTCTCATCATGCAGGTAGCAGACTATCAAATGAGGGAGCTAATTACACCTGTGAGGGACACCGATATGACAGCCTCTTAATATAGAGGGTTGTAGCTGCTTTGTGTATACTCCCACACAGAGTGGATACAAAGTGGCAAGTACAACACCAGTCAATAAGGCCCTTCTTTAAACATTTTACCAGCATCTACAGAGAGTACACTCGGAGCTGGTGGGAGGTCTAGGGCCTCAAGAAGTCTTTGGAGCATATAATTGTGCCAAGAAGCTTGAGGTCTCCATTAGTACCTCCACCCCAGTGTCATAACTCTGATTTTCTTGCTAAGTGGGAAAAAGAGAAAACCAAGAGCTCCTTACGACTTATTGCATTACTGTTAGATGAAGAGAAACATATAAAAAAAAACTCAACAATCGGAAGCTATTGAAGAAGCTAGGACTTTTGCCTTGGATCCTGAGTTCCCAGTAAAAGAAAGGGCTCTGCAGGACAATATAGAGAAGTACACTTTGTAGATCAACGATAGAAAATATTCACAATTTTCTAGAGATCTTCAGGAGTTAAAGGAAAACAAGGCCTATAAACCAAGTGAGGTGAGATCAGAAACAGACATTAGCTCCTCGGAAGGGGATTTATCGGAAAGTGAAGTAAGACGACAGGAAAGATCCTACCCCTTTTTTTTAAGGCAAAACCAGAGGGAGGTACCCCCCGCGACATCGGAGGAGGGGGAGAACTCAGTCAACGAGGGGCACGGGTTTCTTACGCCAACCAGTGGGTCCCTACTCCCTCCGAGAACACAGAGACCCCCAATGAATAACACTTAGACCATCCCACTCCCCCTAAGTGAGCGCTCGGTGAAACTGTTCAAAAAAACCCTCCCTGACGAGCCGGAGACAGCAAGTGAGGATGCACTTGGGGTTAGAAATCCATCTGACCACATCCTCACAGCAGGAGAAAATGCAGTTCTGAAAAGGGGTCTGTTTGTCCCGGTATGCAGATTTGACAAGTTTACCTGGACGAAGGATATATCTGAGAAAACTGAAATGGAAAAAGTTCTTTGCAAACGCCGATAAAAAAAAAACAGTGTTTGCCCTTGGTTTGGACGTCACAGATCTACCAGGCCTGAGGGATCTCTTGAACAGAAGATTGCCCGACTGATAGGAGAGGGGCCTTTCACAGAATTAAAATCTACAAGTAAAAGTAAC
Organism: Eleutherodactylus coqui; assembly: GCF_035609145.1. Classification (NCBI taxonomy): domain Eukaryota; kingdom Metazoa; phylum Chordata; class Amphibia; order Anura; family Eleutherodactylidae; genus Eleutherodactylus; species Eleutherodactylus coqui. The sequence goes on along the minus strand of NC_089839.1, from coordinate 95,945,076 downwards.
CCTCCCCAAGGGCAATCACCTTATGTTGACATCTTCGAAAAAATCATCATGAGTTAAATCAAAAATGTCCCAGACCCTACACACAGGCATAACAATCTCTCCCAGGACGAGATTCGGGCCCTTAGAAGCCTGGAGACTAATTCCAGAATTGTCATCAAGGCTTCAGATAAAGGCGGGAATGTGGTGGCCATGTCTAGACAGGAATATGTAGAGATGTGCTTGCATTTCTTACATGATGGTTCCGCATATAAGATAATGTCTTCTAATCCCACGAATACTTTTCAGAGATCTATAAAATGGTTGCTTGACACCGCAAAGGAAAATAAATGCATCAGCCAGGAAGAATTTAACTTTTTTACTCTACCAATCCTAGAATCGCCACCTTCTACTGTCTACCCAAGATACATAAAGGCTACCATCCCCTTAAAGGGCGGCCAATTGTTTCTGGCATTGACAACTTGACCCAGAACATTGGCACTTATATAGATACAATCATATCCCCTTTTGTCCAAGCCTTGCCATCTTTCGTCAGATACACTTCAGATATTTTATTCCAGATTGAAGGGATACCGGTTGATTTGAATGTCTTTTTAGCATCTCTTGACATCGAATCCTTATATAGTTCGATTCCACATGAAATTGGTCTTAACGCAGTAAAATATGTCCTGCAGCAGAGAGGTAATAGTTTTACTAGACATAATCAGTTTATGGATCAACTCACGGTGGTACTTGCCTGTAAGTACTTCCTGTTTGACGGCAAAATCTTCTATCAGCTCAGGGGCACCACGATGGGGAGGTCAGCTGCCCCATCGTATGCAACTGTGTTCCTGGGCTGGTGGGAGGAACATCTGGTCTTTAACGAGAATAATCTTGACCGCACCAATAACATCTTAACCTGGCATCGTTATATTGACGATGTCTTTCTACTTTGGACAGGGACAAAAGCTGACTTTGAAGACTTTGTCTGCCACCTCAACTCTAACAATATCAACCTAAGACTTAGATCAGAAATCCAGGATCAATCAATTGCCTTCTTGGATTTAAAAATCTCCAAAACCCATTCGAGTTTCCTTTCCACCACACTCCATAGGACGACCACGGCGACCAATAGCTTACTAGCTTGGTCAAGTGCGCATCCCTTCTTCTTAAGAAAAGGCATCCCGAAAGGTCAGTTCCTGCGATTGCGCAGAAACTGTCCCTCGGAATTGGACTTTCTAATTAAAAGTAATAAATTAAGAAAGGTTCCTAGACGGGTTACCCAAACACGATCCTGGAGCAAGCCTTCCAATATGCACAAGCACAAACTAGAACTCATCTACTCACACCTAGGAATAAAGGAAATTAACATTCTTTGAGAATAATAGGCACTTTTGACAAAGGTGTGCCCCTAATGAGACAGATGCTACAGAAGTACTGGCAAATCTTGAAAGAAGATCGTGACTTGAAAGACCTGATCCCTGAGAGCCCCTTGATAACATTTCAAAGGGGGCGAAATTTGAGGGACAGAGTAGTTAAGTCACCTGGGCCCAAGCGCACATGGCTAGGATCTTCAAAACTTAATGGGACATTCCCCTGCAATGATTGCCTTGCGTGCCAGTTTATTTACAAAGGCCCCTCGTTCCAAAGCGCCAATACAAAGCGCATCTTTCAGATTTGTGAGCTCATTGCCTGTAAGTCATCCAATTTGGTGTACATTGCGTTGTGCCCCTGTCCAAGGAATTATATCAGTAAGATAATGCAACAATGGAGGAGACGCATCCTTGTGGATATGGAAAAATCAGAAGGGGGGAACATACCCCGCACGCCGACCACCTGCGCCTCTGACATAAAGGAGATGAGTTTAATTTGAAATTTCAAGGGGTTGAAATAATTTGTTCGCAAGGTAGGAGAGGGGACCTGGATAAACGGATTCTCCAAAAAGAAGCACAGTGGATCTATAGGGTTGATTCCGTACATCCAAAGGGTCTCAATAAACTTCTGTCCTTCACTAGCTTTCTCTAGAGGGATGTCCTTCATTAACTTTTTCCAATCCACTGTCTTACCTCTGAAGGCATTATGATTTAAGGCTGTTCAGCTCTGATGTTGGAAGACGTCAATTGGGGGTTCTCTTACTGTATATTGCCAGCCTCTCTGCTGTCGGAGCCTATCCAACGTGTCACCTCATGCAGTACTGGCTTTAGCCAGCATATAGCGCCATTGTAGAACGGCAGAAAAAGAGTAAGTCCCCTAGGAAAACCAGGATACAAATTGGATTAGAAAGCGATAAGGGGTCTTTAACCATCTCCATACCCATTACGGTTTTTCTATAATTCTTGTGGACTTCAATATTACTATTAATAAAATCACCTAATTTCCTTTGTCTGTTTAGACTTGATCTATATTAATTATCGATATTCACCATCATCCATTGTTGATGTATAAAATTGATCAATCAATCATCTATATTGTCCTCATCAACAACATATGTCTACAGCTGCACGTTTATGTATATATTACCGTTAGGTAATACCATGGACACACTACTCGCTAGGCTAAGTGACAACATCAACACTGCCATGAATATGATCAAGTGCCCAGGCTTTCTCTGCATGTGACATGATTCCGTTCCACTTTCTCATATGGGATGGTTCTGCTGTGGCCTGGCTGCTCCGGTTGCTAGGATATTCGATCATGTGACCGCACTGGCTGCTTCAGTTGCTAGGATACCAGATCATGTGAGCATCATGTGACCGGCCCCCAGACCGAGGCTGCTAGTGGAATGGACTAGGATTAAGATCAGAGAAGGCCGCTGCATATGGTCAGGTATGTGCCTCTCTCTGATTTAGGCAGATAAGAGAAATAGCCTCTGATGGGACACTTCTGTGATCCTGATGTCCATATAGAGTATGCCAACAATGATGTGGATGTCTCTGCTATCTCCTCCCACAGGCATGGTTTTGATGCTCATTGGCTGTTTGGCATTACACCCATGATGAGGAGGGACCAGGAATTAACCATAAATACAAGAGCCTCCGCAGCCTCCTCATTGCTCTCCAACCTACCATCAGGGTTGGAGACTCTGCTTCGCCGTCCTTTGTTATTTTTTTTCTATGGGGCTATGGGGTTAAGAATTTAGTTGCACCTTGAGGCGCTATATGCATCATAGCTAGTTTATGTAGCTAGATCCAACCGAGCCGAGACTATTGAAGATAGGACGGAGCAGCATAGGCAGTTTATCATACATGCTATTTGGCATCTAATAATTGAAGAAGCCACATACAGGGGTCCTATATTCATCTTGGTGAAATTAATATTGTAGTGTTGCTTATATCTACATCATGCTAACACTGATTTCATATGATTAGTTCTGTATCTAAAAAAAAAGGGTTCTCAAAAGCACCATCAGGGTTGGAGACTGCTTTGCCGCCCTTTGTTATTTTTATCTATGGGGCTATGGGGGAAAGAATTTAGCTGCACCTTGCATCATAGGTGGTTTTTGCAGTTAGATCTAAACCCAGACGAGACTATTGAAGATAGGACAGAGCAGCATAGGCAATCTATCACATATGCTATTTGGCATCTAATAATTGAAGAAGCCACATACAGGGGTCCTATATCCATCTTGGCAAAATTAATACTGTAGTGCTTCTTATATCTACATCATGCTAGCACTGGTTTCATACGATTAGTTCTGTATCCTAACACCATTTATGGTTCCTAAAGAGTCCTAGTAACAAAACACGTTGAACAATCTAATAAGCAGAACTGAACTATATAATAAACAACTTAATAAACAGAACTGAATGATATAATAAACAGAACTATATATACATGAAATGAGAATGACATGAAAGAGAGCTATACAGTCCATCTGATTGCTTTCGCCTCAACTACAGGCAGTAGATATTTATCATTCTACAGCCGGGTGTATTTTTAGGAAAGCTACTGTTGGACAAAAACAAACAGAGCAATAGCTGGACGATATATGAACCTAAATTCAATAAGCAAGAGAGCTGCATAACTCACCTGATTGCTTTTGTCCTATGGACATGCAGTGGCTGTTTATCATTCCTCAGGTGTGGAGTTCAACTCGTCCGGCAAAAATCAAAAACTTAGATGGCTTTCTCGATGGAAAAATAAAGAAATTGTGTTTTTTTTTTTAAAGTGGTGAGGAAAAAACTTAAATGAAAAATGGCTCATGAGTAAAGGGGTTAAAGTGGTTCGTATTTTAAAGGGCACGTCATGTGAGTTGGATCAACTGTAGTGTACGTCAATGCCTGCCCGGATTTGCCAGGTGCTAGAGTGCTTTTTCAGATTTTTGGCTGATCAAGGATAGACTACGTAAGAGAGATAATATATCTTATGAAGTCGCTGTTGCCGACCACCTTTCTAATTCCATTTCTTGGCCACAACTCAACAGGAAATAAATTTGCAAAGCATTGTGACAAATTGCATCCCATTGTCTAGTTGATGGCATGTAATCTAACTTTCACCACATCAAACTAGTAGTCTGTTGTAGTTCTAGTTTTTATGATTTGGGATCTGGAATTCAAGTTTTCGTTAACATACCCTTCCTAGACATCGTGAGAAAGGCGTTGGTGTGTACCGTATATTTGTTACTAACATTAGAAAAAATTAAAATAAATACATTACAGCACAAGAAACCAGCCGATGGCATTACAGCCAAGGGGTGGATGAGTACAGCGCTGGCACTGACAATGGCATTCCTAAGATTGGGACTTTCCAGTCTGGGATGATGAATTCTAAGTTTCTTTTTGTTAAAAACAAAAATTAAAGTGTTTTAGTGACTCTTGCTCAACTTCTATAGGTATTGTGTATGTTGTTGTCCTTAACATTTGCATCCAAAATTGTACTGGTTACACTATGCAGAAATACAGCTAACTTGTTATCTCACATTCTTGTCAAACTCTCTATTTTTACTGGCCTCTTATGATAAATATACATGGTTTTTTTAATTGTTTTTTGTTAATCACACTACTGTATAGAAGCTAGTGTAAAGACTAAAGCTGGGTTCACATCCGCATTGGAACCCCCGGTCAGAGGTTACATCATCGATCGGGCTCAAAATACCGGAATAAAAAGCTCAGCATGTAGCCGGTGTTTGGTTCCGTCATAAGACAGAGCAGTTTTACCTGGGGATTCCCCTTTCCTACTCCATGAATGGCAACGGAAAATGGAATTCCTGCCGCAGATGTGAAAACACTTTTAACATATTCCCCAGTGCTCTAAGACCCATTCTGATGCGGAGTTCGCATTGAAATCCACATTGGAACCCACTTCAATTTAGGATACCATTGAGATCAATGAGAATCCATGTCCTAGCCCTTTATATGTGGAATTAAAATCAAGTTCAGGAATATAAAAAATTGACTTGTCCATTTTGGATGATGATTCTGTTTGGAAGCCACGTTGGAAAATCCACATGTAGATCAGCCCCACTGAGTGCAGTTAAGTAGGTTTGCCAGGCAAATACTATTAATGACCTATCTTCAGGATAGGTCATCAATAATAATTGATCGCTGTGGACCCGCCCCTCGGGATCCTTTAGCGATCAGCTGGCACATGAAGTGTAAGAGGCAACTTCACTCAGCGAAGCTGCCTATTTTAGACTTCCTGCTCCCCCAATGACGTCTGTACTGATAGCAGGCTTGGCGATCAGCAGGCCGGTGATCAAGTATTGATGGCCTATTCTGAAGATGGGTCATCAATAGTATTTGCGCGAAAACCTTTAATCCAAGTGCAGATCTGTGGAATGAGAATCTACGGTAGCCATATGGATTTCTGATCTGGATTTTTTTAAAATTGAAATCCATGTCAGATTCTTCTGAAACGGAATGTTGCTTGTGTGAATGAGGTCTAAGGTTTAGCATGTTCTTTACAAAGGCAAAACCAGCAAGAGCTACTGTCTGGTAGTTAAGCCTATGTATATAACTTATAGCCTTATGAGCTGCTATATTTTTAGAGGTGCATTTCCTGGATGTTTCTGCAATAAGTACACATTTTTATGTTAAAAAGCTCATTCCATCATTATTGCATAAGGTTATGCCAACTAGGGCCTGAGGAATGGCATTGCAGGCTTACAACCTATCTATAACAATGCCATATTTCAATATGGCTATAAATGTTGGGGAAGCCTGGAATGCCGGTACCAGTGTGGTTCGCTTCTGAGGTTCAGGGCAGCCCGCTGCAGTGAAATATGGGATTAATGGGTTGTAAGCCTGCATTGTGCACTATGTGGATCAGTTGGCCTGGCACCCTTTTATATGCTTTATTTTTATATACGTATAGTATTAAGTAGCGGCTCCCTCATTATGTGGTAGGCGTGTGAGTGGGAGTTCATCAGTACTTTGGACCTATGTAATGCTCCTCCATGTGGCACTTTGGCTGCCTGCATGTTGAGGGATGTGCTGTTTTTATCTGCCCTTCTATCTTGTGTTAGTGCATTGGTAAATCATAAAGATATTAACTAATTTCAAGAAGCAATAATTCAGACATACGATTAACTATCAGTCTATTTGCTGTCGTGGAAACTGCTTGGTCTCCTACATTCTAGAGGCAGATCTTCCTAGAAAGTGCGAGTCTTGTGATGGGCACGAGCCTGGCAATGCAGCTGCTGTACGGTTCGCTGTCTGGAGGTATCTGCACCTGGGTGACAGTAATTAGTCCAGACGTGAGTAAACACATTATGCTTATTACAGTTTTACTGAAGGTAGATTAAGATTTATAGACCTTATTAAAGAATACAAAAAAATGTGGCAGGGCATATGTCACCTGGCTTACCGCTAGATGATATCCTTTTAATGTAGGGTTGGCTCTTGCAGCTATAGCATCATTCACTTTTTGGGGGGGAGAAGGGGACAGCTTTTTTGGGGGCTTGACTGCATAGATTCACTTCCATTTTAACCACAAGCATTTTAGTGACGTCTGGTCCAGATGTTTAGTGATAAGTTTGAAGTTGGCATTCATGCTGGAGAGGTTGAGTCCACCAAAGTCCACCATATGTCAATACCTAGTAGAGAAATGCTCCTATTGCATCACCAAATCCAGATTTGTCTGGGAGATTGGTAATAATATGTGGTAATTGAATTCAGAGGATGGTTCTACTGCTTTCAAGTAAAGTGTACCGCCATAGTAATATGCATTACACCAGTGTTTCCCAAAATCCAGTCCTTACAAGCCCTCAGCAGGTCATGTTTTCAGAATAAGAACACCTGTGGCAATATCTGAGGCACCGACAATAATTATATCACCTGTTCAATACTATGGAAATCCTGAAAACCTGACCTGTTGGAGGAAGGTGGTGCTGGGGGTGATGAGGACTACCGTTTGGCAAACACTGCTATACTATACCTCTTGCTGCCTGACAGGGTCATTGACTGCTCTGCTAATGAAGGTCTTGACTCTTTACTCACTTTAGTAGTCCCATTCTGCGAGCTTGTGAGATCCCCTGCTTTAAAGGTAATCTGTCACCTACTTTTAGCCCTATGAGCAAAGGTTATGGACTGAAAGTAGGTGATCCTCTGAGTCCGGGGATGTAAGTGTGATACTTACCTCTCCCATCGATCCTCCAATTACAGCGTTGGAAGCCACAGCGCAATGTATTGTGCAGCACTGCTAAGTAGTCTGCCAATTCGAATTTTATAATGGACGGACTACTTGGCAGCTCGATACACTGAGCGGCAGCCTCCAGCGCTGATGCCAAGGGGAACAACGACTTTGTAGCACCACATGCGAGGATTTTTAGAAGGGGGGATATAAGCCCTACCCTGAAAATAAGCCCTAGCTGAAAAAAACAAAAAAAACAAAGCCAAGTATTAAAAGCGCTGTCCGGGGCTCTGCTGCAGCTTCCTTCTGGACCCTGGTACTGGCCTTCATCTCTTCTGTCTGAGGATTGAAAAATCCCCGCCTCCTGGAAGCGCTTGCTGTGATTGGCTGACGCTTGTATAATCAGTGCCAGTGTTCGATGAATGCATATCTCGGCTGCACAGTCCTCCCTGTCCCTATTCCATCAGTCCCCTCCAGCAGATAGCACTCGCATATCTCCCCTGGGATGCAGGTCCTCCTCTGTACACCCAGGAACAGGCAATTCAAAACAGCTCTGCATTCTGCGGGATGACAAGGCAAGCCCACTGTCATTCTTTGTGGTTCTGTCCATGCATTACATCCGCAGCACCCAGAATAGGGTGTAGAGTGGATGACACAACATCAAGTACCACCACCTCTTCCTCCAAGTGGCAGGCACACAGCAGTCGGTCTGCACTAGTGGGCCATGAACATTCCCTTACTCCCCCTTTACTTCATCGCATGTCAAATCCCCGCACCCTCTGGAGCAGGCCACATGGATTAGTCCGAGGATGTTTTTGCAAGAAAATCATGGCTGATGCACAAACAGCTCATGATTAAAATTGCAATTTTGCCGCAATTTTGCGATCACCAGTGTGAAGGAGCTCTAAGTGTTCTGTTCACTTTGCAGAAATCCTCATTGTAAAATTAATGACATTGGTTTTTACAAGAAACGCCACACCTGCAGTCTTCCTTGGTAGAAGTTTTGATCTAGACCATGTGTGGGCCTGTTTTCAATGACACCCCTGTGCTACGATTGACCCCTACACCAGTGTACACTATTTTGACCAACTTTTGGGAGTAGCCCACTTTCTGGCTGTATTCCCATGCAATGTGGTGAGTTTTGGCTGCATTGGGGACCTTCTGGAGGGCAAATTAGTGAACCCAATTTTTATTCCCATTGACTTTATTAAGTGTCTGAATTGACCATCCCAATTGACGATAATTTTCGGGAAATGTGCTCGATACCGGCAGCAACCGATTCCACTAATTGCTCATCACTGTTTTTGAACTCCATATAATCTCCCTTCCTTAATATACACTTGTTATGTATTTGTTAACCCCACATGTGTCCCCTCGTGTAATATACACATTAAATGTGTTTGTCAACCCCATATTTGCCCCCTCCTGTAATATACACGTACCCTGTGTTTGTGAACCCCATATGTGCCCCCTCCTATAATATACATGAACTCTATATGTGAACCCCATATGGGCCCTCTCCTGTAATAAACATGAACCGTGTTTTTGTGAACTTCATATGTGCCCCTTCCTCTAATATACACATACCGTGTGTTTGTGAACCCCCTTTTACCGTGTGAACCCCATATGTGCCTCCACCTGTAAAATACACATACTGTGTGTTTGTGAACCCCATATGTGTGCTGCTGTAATATACAAGTACGGTGTGCTTGTGATCCCCATATTTGCCCCCTCCTGTAATATACATTTACCGTGTGTTTGTGAACTCCATATTGCCATGTGAACCCCATAGGTTTCGCCTCCTGTAATATAGGCATACCATGTGTTTGTGAACCCCATATGTGCACCCTTCTGTTATATACACGTATTGTGTGTATATAAACCCCTTATTACTGTGTAAACCCCCATTTGTGCACTCCTGTAATATACACATAGCGTGTTTGTTAACCGCATATGTGCCATCTCCTGTAATATACACATAGCATGTATTTGTGAACCCCATATGTGCCATCTACTGTAATATACACATACCTTGTGTTTGTGAACCCCATATGTGCACCCTTCTGTTATATACACGTATTGTGTGTATATAAACCCCTTATTACTGTGTAAACCCCCATTTGTGCACTCCTGTAATATACACATAGCGTGTTTGTTAACCGCATATGTGCCATCTCCTGTAATATACACATAGCATGTATTTGTGAACCCCATATGTGCCATCTACTGTAATATACACATACCTTGTGTTTGTGAACCCCATATGTGCCCCTTCCTCTAATTTACATGTACGGTGTGTTTGTAAACCCCATATGTACCTCCTCCTATATACTATACACAAACTGTGTACTTGTGAACCCCATATGTGCCCCCTCTCATATACTATACACGAACTACGGTAGTTGTTTGTGAACCCCTTTTTTCCCCTTACCTGTTATATACACGTTGTTTGTTCGTGAACCCTATATGTGCACTCTCCTGTAGTATACACATACCATGTATTTGTGAACCCCTCTTTACTGTGTGAACCCCATATTTGGCCCCTCCTGTAATATACATGTACCTTGTGTTTGTGAACCCCATATGTGCCTTCACTGTTATATACACATTGTTTCTGAACACTATATGTGCTCTCTCCTGTAATATACACGTACCTTGTGTTTGTGAAACCCATATGTGCCCCCTCTTATTATATATACGTACGTGTGTTTATGAACCCCATATGTGCTCCCTCATGTAATATACATGTACGTGTGTTTGTCAACCCCATATGAGCATTCTCTTGTAATATACATGTACCGTGTGTTTGTGAACCCTATATGTCCTCCCTCTTGTTATATACATGTACGTGTGTTTGTGAACTCCATATTTGCCCCCTCCTGTAATATACACGTACGTGTTTTCTAAACCCCATGTGTACCTCCTCCTATATACTATTCATGAACTATGTACTTGTGAACCCCATATGTGCCACCTAGAGATGAGCGAACGTACTCGGATAGGCACTACTCGTCCGAGTAATGTGCCTTATCCGAGTACCGCTGTACTCGTGCTCAAAGATTCGGGGCGCTCCGCTGCTGACAGGTGAGTCGGAGCGGGGAGCGGGGCAGAGCGGCCGGGAGAGAAGGAGAGAAAGATCTCCCCTCCGTTCCTCCCCGCTCTCCCCTGCAGCTCCCCGCTCCGCAGCGCGTCCCGAATCTTTGAGCACGAGCACAGCGGTACTCGGATAAGGCACATTACTCGGACGAGTAGTGCCTATCCGAGTACGTTCGCTCATCTCTAGTGCCACCTCCTATACTATACACGAAGTAGGTGTTTGTGAACCCCATATGTGCCCCGTCTTGTAATATACATGCACCTTGTGTTTGCGAACCCCATATGTGCCCCCTCCTGTAATATACAAGTACATGTGTTTGTGAACTCCATATTTGCCCCCTCCTGTAATATACACGTACGTGTGTTTGTGAGCCTCATATTTGCCCCCTCCTATAATATACAGGTACGTGTGTTTGTGAAACCCATATTTGCCTCCTCCTTTAATATACACGTACATGTGACTGTGAATCCTGTACATGTCCCCTCCTCTAATTTACATGTACGGTGTGTTTGTAAACCCCATATGTACCTCCTATATACTATAGATGAACTGTGTACTTGTGAACCCCATATGTGCCACCTCCTATACTATACACAAAGTAGGTTTTTGCGAACCCCATGCGAACCCCATATCTGCCCCCTCCTGTAATATACAAGTACGTGTGTTTGTGAACCCCATATGTG